>NC_091434.1:51366323-51692812 GCF_964237555.1 Oryctolagus cuniculus
AATAACCTAAAATGATAACAAAAAATTAGTTGAATTATGGGACTTTCTTAAGAAAATGGTGTTATATGTCAGGAAGCAAGTGCAAAAAAATCTAGACAAATTACTTGGAACTATTACTGAGCCCCTATTTCACTACACATAAGAGCATCTCAAGAAAACATTTTTATTTAAATCATGAAGATTTCAAGAGAGATAGTAATCTCATAAAAGTCATTTTGGGGGATGAAATCTTAGTCATAAACCAAGCAATGATGGGGCAACAGTGAGACAGAAAGCTATACCAGTAAGTAGATTTTTTTTTAATCAAAATGAATGGCTCATTAAACAGCAATATAAGTTTTCCTCCTTGTCAATATCTCATTTTATTCACTTATTGAATGTTGGCATTCCCTAGGAATCAGTCATACTCTCTTTACCTTCATGCCAGTATGCTCTCATCTCCTACACAGATCTACACCCAATGCCTTTAACTACAAAAGTTATGTCAACAGCCACACAGTTCCTCAGACATATATCGAGCATGACTCTTCCCTTGAAGCTTGAGAAATGCTTATCTAAATGTTCAACTCACCATCATCTTCATTTGAGTTTCAGAAGAATCTAGAACTGTTTATGTTCAAAATGAAATACATGATGTTTCTATATCATGGGCATGTGTTCTGTTTTCCCTGTCTTGGGTAATAGCCCATCATCAATCCATTTAGTTGGGCTAAAAATCTGAGAGTCATTTTTTTTTTTTGACAGGTAGAGTGGACAGTGAGAGAGAGAGAGAGACAGAGAGAGAAAGGTCTTCCTTTGCCGTTGGTTCATCCTCCAATGGCCGCTGCGGCCGGCGCGCTGCGGCTGGCGCACCGCGCTGATCCGATGGCAGGAGCCAGGTGCTTCTCCTGGTCTCCCATGGGGTGCAGGGCCCAAGCACTTGGGCCATCCTCCACTGCACTCCTGGGCCACAGCAGAGAGCTGGCCTGGAAGAGGAGCAACTGGAACAGAATCCAGCGCCCCGACCAGGACTAGAACCCGGTGTGCCGGCTCCTCAAGGTGGAGGATTAGCCCAGTGAGCCACGGCGCCGGCCTGAGAGTAATTCTTATTTCTATTTCTCTCTCACTCTGTCTCTCTCTCACCATGAAAGAGTCCTGGCATGTTTTCCAACTTTAATATCATTGTCATAAATCCCACATTCTGTGCTATTTCCTGGGTTCATTCCTGTGTTCATGTTTGAACATTGGCTCCACTTCTAATTTCAGCTTCCTGCATTCTCTGGGAGGCACCAGGTGATGGCTCAAGCACTTGGATCCCTGACACCCATGTGAGAGATAAAGACTGTGTTTCTAGTTCCAGGTTTTGTACTGGCTCAGGGAGGATTGTGGTGGGCATGTGGGGAGTGAACTAACGGGTAGCAGAAATCTCTCTCTCTCTCTCTGTCACTCTCATCTCCCTCCCCTATCTATCATTTTCTCCAGCTTTCAAAAAAGTAAAAGTACGGGGCCGGCACCGTGGCTCACTTGGTTAATCCTCCACCTGCAGTGCCGGCATCCCATATGGGCGCTGGGTTCTAGTCCCAGTTGCTCCTCTTCCAGTCCAGCTCTCTGTTGGGGCCCAGGAGTGCAGTGGAGGATGGACTAAGTGCTTGGGCCCTGCACCCGCACGGGAGACCAGGAGGAAGCACCTGGTTCCTGGCTTCGGATCCGTGCAGCGCACCACCTGTAGCGGCCATTTGGGGGGTGAACCAATGGAAGGAAGACCTTTCTCTCTGTCTGTCTCTCTCTCTCACTGTCTAACTCTGCCTAATGAAAAAAATTAAAAAATAAAAAAAAGTAAAAGTACCTAAGTAGAAATAAAAATTTAAACTGGGCTGGAATTTTGAGAGTAAAAGAAGCAAGGAAGACAATCTGGAAAACTTTTTGTCAAAAAAATGAGTCTTGAGGGATGAACAGTGTCTTGAGCAATGAAGGAGGCATGCCCAAGTGAAGAGCAACATAGGTCAACATAGGTCCAGACACACAGTTCTCAAAAGTCATGGCTTGCTTGCAGAATCCCTGATGGGCTGGCATGCAGTAGGCTGGCTTCAAGGGGTGGGTGGGAGAGGCCATTAAAGCAGTAAGATATCATAAAGGGATTTATGTCCAAAGGGGTTTTAGGAAACTATTTGTGGCTCTCAGTTGGAACTGTAGCTATACCTTCTAGAGGGCCCCCTGGAGATGGGTGAAAATGATGCTTGTGGTTGTCATAAAAATCAGTGAATATTTCAAGAATTTTGTGGGTAGCCCAAGAATCTTGAACATATTGCAAGTAGGCCAATTCACTAGCATAAAACCTGAACCACCTAAAATACTGCAATAACTTTCACTGCCAAATTCTGAAGTGTTCTAAGTGAACAAGACACATGTTGTGATTTGTTTGTTAGAAATATAGGAACTAGTACAAATTTTTATTGTGAAGGAGACTGGAAACAGATTAGTTATGATGATGTTTGAGAAAAAGAAGTAGGAATGAAAAGCCAGTGTCACTGTGTATGGAGAAAGAGAGATGGGTTTGAGAGAGATTTAAGAAACAGAATTAACAATCTGATGAGATTGAGAGGGCAAGGAAGTAAGGATTTTAGAATAATTTAAAAACGTGGGTAGCTGGAAGCAAGTTGATGGCATGTAGTGAGAATGTGGAGAGCTGACGGTGTGTGTTCTGGGTCTGTGGAGTGTCTACCTGGAGACGGGTCAGGGTTATACTTAAAGACAAGTGAGGCCGGCGCCGCAGCCCACTAGGTTAATCCTCCACCTGCGGCACCAGCACCCCGGGCTCTAGTCCCGGTTGGGGCGCCGGATTCTGTCCCGGCTGCTCCTCTTCCAGTCCAGCTCTCACTGTGGCCCGAGAAGGCAGTGGAGGATGGCCCAAGTGCTTGGGCTCTGTACCCGCATGGGAGACCAGGAAGAAGCACTTGGCTCCTGGCTTTGGTTCAGCGCAGTGCGTGGCCATAGCGGCCATTTTGGGGGTGAACCAACGGAAAGGAAGACCTTTCTCTCTGTCTCTTTCTCTCACTGTCTAACTCTGCCTGTCCAAAAAAAAAAAAAAAAGGCCAGTGAGCCATCCCAGGGAGCCATTGTTGTTGGAGCTTGGATGTGTGGGTGGAATGACTCATGAATGAACTAAAAAAACAATGGTCCAAGAAGAGATCACTAGGGGACACTGATGTGTGAGGGGAAAAGAGAGAGGAGGGAAGTTTTATATATATATTTTATATATGTATATATACACAGGTGTGTGTATGTGTATGCTTAACCTATGTAATATAAATATATGAGGAATATCATCCTTTTTTTTTAAAGATTTATTTAGTCATTTGAAAGGCCAAGTTACAGAGAGAGAGAGAGAGAGAGAGAGAGAGAAATCTTCCATCTACTGGTTCACTCCTCAAATGGCTGCAATGGCCAGAGCTGGGCCAATCTGAAGCCAGGAGTCAGGAGTTCCTTCCATGTCTCCCACAGCTGTGCAGATGCACAAGCACTTGGGAAATCTTGGGGTGCTTTCCCAGGCACATCTGCAGGGATCTTGTTAGGAAGTGGAGCAGTTAGATCTCCAACGGGCACCCATTTGGGATGCCAGCATTGCAGGCAGCAGCTTTACCTGCTGTGCCACAATGCAGCCCTGGAATATCATCTTTTCATTACAGAGTCCTGTATCTTGATCATGAAAATCAAGAAAAGAGAGTGAAGCCACCTTTGAAGTTACAATGCAGCTCTTATTCTCATTTCGAGCCCCCCCCCCGAAACCTTTTATTTAAGGTATAACACTTAATGAATTTCATAAATACAAATTTAGGAACATAGTGATTATATACTTTTATGTCTAAACTGAAGAAAATCAACAGAAAGCAACATGGAGCAAGCTGAGAATTTTGGTTAAAAATTGAACTGGATCAGGATTGGCTTTGTGGCACAGCTGGTTAAACCGCCAACTGCAATGCAGGTGTTGAGTGTGAGCACCACTGTGTTGGTCCCAGCTAATATGCCTGGGAAGGCAACATAGCAGGCCCAAGTGCTTTAGTCCCTGCCACCCACGTCGGAGACCAGGACAGAGTTCCAGGCTCATGGCTTTGGCTGGTGCAGTCCTGGCCATTGTGGCCATTTGGGGAGGGAACCACCAGATGGAATCTCTCTCTCTCTCCCTCTCTCCTCTCTCTCTCGCTCTCTCTATATATATGTATATATATACACACATATATATAAAACTCTGTCATTCAAAATCTTTTAAAAATATTTTCTCGAAAGATACTTGAACTGGGTAAAAATATCAGTAAGATTATTATAACAAGGAATCCTAGAGTTGAAATTGTACCAATTTAGCAAAATCTAACATACTTTATGCTTATAACTATTTACTGAATTTTATTTTGATGCTAGTGTCAAATCTCAGGTGATAATATTTAATTCACATCCATGCTTTTACATGTATCCATTCCACAAGCAGAAGAAGCCTGATGCTCACATTTATTTTTTTTTTATTTTTTTTGCTCACATTTATTTTTAATCAAAGGATGTGATTCACTGCATTTTACAGAGTACATACCAAAGACATAATATGCATATAAGCAATTATAGCTAAATACTGGCCATACTGCAAGAAATTACTCTACACATATGTGAAGTAAAGAATGTTCATTCAAATGGTAATAAATAGAGGAAAGTAGAACTGCAATGGTAATGGGAACAATTTTCCCAGCAGTTGAAACTATTCTGAAGTAGATCTTATAATGAAAGGCAGCTGGAGATACAGAGCCATCAGTATTGTTAGTTGCTCTAACGAGAAAAATGAGTCATAAATTGAAGACATCTGTAGCTAGAACTGGAGCCCCAAGGATTCAAAGAGGAAGCTGAAGGCCAAGCTCTTCCCTGAGGTTTCTGACATGACTCCTTGCACAATGCTGGGCTTTGTGGCTTCGCAAAGGCAGTGGTTACCTTCACGCTTGCAGAGCTGAGCTTTGGTGACGCGGCTGAGGATGGTTTCCAGGTGTTTTAAATTTGGGTTGAAATTTGAAGATCAGGCCCCGTTTTATCAATAGCATTAATGAGACCCTCCTTCTGTTTGTTTCCTCCTTGTCCTCCCAGGCCTGGAATTAATCACAGCCTTGGCACCGAGAATTCGATCCCCTTTTCCTTAAACCATTTAGAGCTACAGAATCTCCAAGTGCACATGTGGTGATGTTTCTTCCACATCCCCCTTCCAAACACATGCACACCATGTTGTCCTTTTCCCCTTTCCTTTGGAAGTATTGCTCCCTAATGATTTCATTTGGGAGCCAGATGACTTCATCGGCCATCTGTGTAAGTCTAAGTTCCAAATCTACTTAGTCGCCCCTGACCTAGCACTCCTCAATCAGTCACACATTTTATCATGTTCAACCACCCTTCAAATGAATCACTGTCATGTGTAACTGCCACGTAGAAAGCTGTGAGAAAGACTGCAGTTGTGAAATTTTCCACTTGGAAAGAGGAGACATCTCTTGCCTGGTTTCTGAAGTTCTCCTTCAGCTGTTCCCATTCCCCCTCCGTAACTTTACTTTCCTACCAAGTGTTTCTACAGTCTGTGAATCTTCCTTCAGTCCAGTGCTCTGCTTCCTTGCTGAGATTCTTCAGGTTCAACCTCTTTTTTTCTAACGTGTAGATTTGTTCTCCCTTCTTTCATAGTTGTTATCTGTCTCTTTTGAAATTCATGTTTAATCTTTAATAGGAGACATTAATGCAAGGATCAAGCGAGATCTTTGAGATGATTAGGGTTCTGCTTTCATGAAAGTATTAACTCATTTGTTATTAAGGAAAAAATAGGTTAGCAGGTTATCTCAAGTGTAGCTCTTCTATTAAAAAACTATTTGGCTAGGCTTTGAGTCTTGTTGTGTGATGCCCCATTCCACCTTGGGACTCTGCCAACAAGACGGTCTTTACCACATGTAACCCCTTGACCTAGAACCAGAACTGTTATAACTTTGTTTGTAACTTTTCTTTATATGCAGTCTGTGGTTATTATGTTAGCATCAGGAAACAGATGAAGACATTATCTCTTTATTGCCTGTAAATCTGATCACGGTTCTCCACAGTTCCCTTGATTTTGCATTCCCCTCCAGCAATAACATGCTAACATTTAAAACCTATATATGCTCTCCTTTGAAAGCAAATAAAATAAAAACTCATCACCTTGCTAATCTAAGCTCTCTGTTCCTGTCACCTCTCACAACACCACTGAATGAAGTGCTCCATCTACAACTAGCTGAGGGCCAAATGCGCCTCACCACTCTGCAGTTCCCCCCTTCCTCTCTGGTCTGTGCCCCGCCTTTTTCTCTCTAATGGCAAACATCCTACTATTTATGGTCTATTTTCTATGCCACCCCCTTTTTTTGAAGACCTGCAAGTGGACATGTGTTTTTCCTCCCTGTGGCTTTCTAGTACTCAGATTTTTTGAATACAATTTATTATGTTGAGTCTTGTGACATGGTTACTTTTGTCGTCATGATTTTACTAAATTTCATGATCTCCCACTTTCCTTGAATCTTCTTGAGCACTTGGTTCTGAGCTTTGTATTTGAGAATTTTTCAATAATATGGTTGTATTAAGCCTTTTTACTGTAATGTAAATTTAAAACATGTTATCTCAAAAGCTAAAAAAACGGGAGAAGGAAAAGGGTGGGAGGGAGGGAGGAAGAGAACATCATTATGTTCTTAGAATTGTATCTACAAAGCACATTGACTCTTAAAAACTAATTAAAATTAAAATAAAAAATTTTAAAAAAGAAATGAATGGACTTATGTAGCCTGGGTCCCTCGTTGTCCAATTGACATAGTGTAATCATTCCTGCCTCTATTTCTTCTCTTGTTTTGTTCTTAGTCCTAAATGGCTTCCTATTTCTCTACTGTCTACTCAAATCATATCCTTTATTTTTACTGTGCAACAAGTATTATCTTCTTAAAGATGGCTGTCCTGGCAATGTAATGTAACTGACAAATTCTTTTTCTGATCTACTATCTTATCTCTTATGGTTATCCATAATTGTTCCATTTGAATGATTTTGTGCCATTTCATTTGATTGCAACTTATATATCCTAAACAGAACTTTACTAAAAAGATGCAATTACAAAGCATATTTCCCATTTGTAGCAGAGAATTGAGTATGGAATAGGAGCTTAGAGTAGATTACATATTTTCCCTTCAAAGACAAAAACATTGATTTATCAGTTATGGGGGAAATTTTATTGCAGAAAGTTCATAGCAATGTACCCTTTGAGAACTGTCCTTAATCACCAAAACTGCCTTACGGAAGGTGACTCTACCACTTCCAGGCTGCGGCTCACCATTGTTGACTGATTCAGGAGTACAAGGATGCATCTTTGTTACTGTGAATTAATATAGTTCTGGGCCGGCGCTGCGGCTCAATAGGCTAATCCTCCGCCTTGCGGCACCGGCACACCGGGTTCTAGTCCCAGTCGGGGCGCCGGATTCTGTCCCGGTTGCCCCTCTTCCAGGCCAGCTCTCTGCTGTGGCCCGGGAGTGCAGTGGAGGATGGCCCAAGTGCTTGGGCCCTGCACCCCATGGGAGACCAGGAGAAGCACCTGGCTCCTGGCTCCTGCCATCGGATCAGCGCAGTGCGCCGGCAGCAGCGCACCGGCCGTGGCAGCCATTGGAGGGTGAACCAACGGCAAAAGGAAGACCTTTCTCTCTCTCTCTCACTGTCCACTCTGCCTGTTATATCTCTCTCTCACTGTCCACTCTGCCTGTTATATATATATATATATATATATATATACACACTTCTGAAGGGCCTTCTCCGTTCCTGAGCTTCTTGTAGTACCCCGGAAACCTCAGTGTTAGTTGCGTGTGGGACAGTGCCTCCATCTGTCTAAACTTGTCTTTCTCATTTCCTTTCAGATAAATCTCCTGGATGACTCCCTAATAAATCTGCTGCACTTAATTTAAGGTCTTAGCATTTGTTTCCAGGGAACAAAACCTGAAACAACATTTAAGTGTTATTTTTCTCCTATCTATTTAATTTTCAAGATTGTAACAAGAATATTGTTGCTATCATATCATCACTAAACTGCTGTGAAGTATTGTAATTACTGTCTAAATTTTCGAGGTCTGTAAGGGCAGACTCACCTCTGTTAAGCATGTCAGCTGTAGTCGAAGATACCAAATAACTCAACACGTTTTGGTGAAAGTACTTCATCTACAGCCTTGTCTAATACTGTTGAGGATCAGTGTTTTTCTCTTCTTACTATTTGTTGAATTCTTTATTTAGTGGAGGGTTAAGCTTATGATTATAAAATAAACTGAAAGTATGTCATTGTAAAAATTAAAAGAAAAAGAAAGGAAGAAGGGACGGTGGGAGCATGGGCAGGAGGGAGGGTGGGGTGGGAAGGATCACCGTGCTCCCAAATCTGTATATGAAATATATGACATTTCTTCCCCTTATATAAATGTAAAAAAGAGAAAATAACCAAGAAGTTTTGCAAGGTTTATAGAGATGAGAACAAAAGGGAGTAAAATGTCATCAGGCAATAATTTATTTAAAAATATTGGCCATGGCTTATAGACTTTCTTTTGAATGACATAGACTTAGTAAGTGGTTCCTCATGAGGCTTATTGTGATAGACTTGATAACCTGCAAACTTGTGGAAAGTTTTCATATATGCTATGCCTTATAGAATATTTTTACCCATATTGTATCATGCTACCTTAATGAGTTATGATGCAATGGTGAAATATGTCTATGTGTGAAAGGAAAATACTTTTTATTTTTTACTCACTTTTAAAAATGGGAGCATTTCTCTAAAGATATAGCCCAGATAAGCACAATTTTAATATAGACTAGATAAAGATAGGGTCATTTTGTGATTCCTTACTTTGGAGTTGCTATTTTTAAATTTTTATTTATTTATTTACTCATTTTTAATTTATTTGAAAGACAGAGAGATCTTGAATCCACTGGTTCATGTCCTAAATGTCCACAACAGCCATACTGGACCATGCCATAGCCAGAAGCCTAATCCTGGAATTTAATTCAGATCTCCCATTTAGGCGGCAAGAACTCAAACATTTGGGCCATTACTGCTGTCCACTAGAGTATACATTAGCAGAAAGCTGGAACTGGAGGCAGAGGAGCTGGGATTGAAACAAAGTACTCTGCAATATAGAATGCAGGTGTCCAAAGCAGTGAGTTAATCATTCCACCAAGTGTGCCCTATAGAGCTATAATTTTTAGAGCTGTTTTCCTTTATTTTTCCCAATTATCACTCAAATTTTTAAAAGTGCTTCTTCATAGATGAAAGGTATACTGGTAAATTATATAATCAGCATACAAAATTCAAATACAAATGTAGCGTTGTCACAATTCTATTAGAATATACAGAGAAAATTTTAAGGAAATGTACTGTAAGACCTTTCGTGATCTGTCTTTTTCTCCAATTCTGTGACTTTTTCTTATACTCTTTTCCTATACACTAACTTTGCCCAAGCATACTGCCTTCATTCTTCCTTAAACACCCCGAGATCATTCCTCTCTTTAAGCAATTGTTCCATCTTCCTGGAAGGATCTTCTTTAAGAATTTCATATTGTTTACTTCATTGAAGATATTTGAAAACTTTGATGAGGACCTCAGGCCATTGAATGTATGAATTCAGATGTAAATTTGTAAGTTACCTTGCAGTGAATAGATGACTGGATTTGTGGAAAAATTAAGATTTTTTTTTTTTAAGAACAGATCTTAGAGTGATCAATGGCACTCTAGTGAGTGGGTGGAGCAATAGGAGATAGAAAAGGGGCTGCTTCATGGTGAAAGGAAATTAGGATAGATATTATGAGAGTGCATGGTACACATTACATGCTCAAGAAACATTTTAAATCTACGTGACTTACTAAGTATATACATGCTAACATGAATGATAGTACTTGAATTAGCTGTGACCATCTTGGATATGAGTAATCCAAACCCCAACTCAGAATTAGAATGGAATTACGGCTCCCTAGGCATTGATGATAGATATTCCCTTCCTCCCTCCTTCCTCCCCTACTTCCTTCCCCTTTCTGTCTTTGTAATTTTTAGTTTTTAAATTACATATTTTAAAATTACGTTACAGCAAAAAGGCTTAATGCTTAATCTAATAAGAAATTTAACAAATCAAAATCAAAAAAAAAAAAAAACAACAAACTCTAGTTGAGTGGGAATATAGACAACAGCTATAAATAATAATTGAATCAAAATTGATCATGTCACCCATATAAGATAAATTTTAAATTAATCATAGATAATTAAAACTTAATAATATGACATTCTTAACCATTGGTTTGACAAAGGTACAAAACAAAGTTTGACAAAACTATATTTGCGGCTGGCACCGCGGCTCACTAGGCTAATCCTCCACGTAGAGGCGCCGGCACACCGGGTTCTAGTCCTGGTTGGGGCGCCGGATTCTGTCCAGGTTGCCCCTCTTCCAGGCCAGCTCTCTGCTGTGGCCCGGGAGTGCAGTGGAGGATGGCCCAAGTGCTTGGGCCCTGCACCCCATGGGAGACCAGGAGAAGCACCTGGCTCCTGGCTTCAGATCAGCGTGATGCACCGACCACAGCGCGCCAGCCGCGGTGGCCATTGGAGGGTGAACCAACGGCAAAGGAAGACCTTTCTCTCTGTCTCTCTCTCTCTCACTGTCCACTCTGCCTGCCAAAAACAAACAAACAAACAAAAAAACCACACACACACACAAAACTATATTCGCAGCAATACTGACACACACAGACATTGCTTTTTTCTTTCTTTTTTGTTTGTCTTTAAATTTTAGCTCTCACATACAAGAGAGAGCATATGGTATTTGTCTTTCTAGGTCCAGCTTATTTCACTCAACATGATGACTTTTTTGATCTTCCAGATATGAGAGAGAACATGAAGTATCTGTCTGCATTTGTCTTTTTCAATGATCTATAGGTCCATTCATTTTGCCATAAGTGTCATTCTAATTCATTCTAATTTATGGCTAATAATACACTACTGTGTTATTTTATATCATCTTTTATAGTCCATTCAGCCACTGTGGGACACCGAGGTTGATTCCATACTTTGGTTATTGTGAGTAGTACTGTGATGAACCAGTGTCTCTTCAATATGCTATTTCATTTCCTTAAGATATATACTCAGAAAGGAATGGTCCGATCATATCATAGATTCATCTGTAGTTTTTCTGATTAACCTTCATACTTTTCTTGATAATAGTGACGCTAACTTGAATTCCCACCAAAGGTGTATAAGGATTGCCTTTTCTCCATTCCTCATCTGTTTTTGTTTGTCTTTTTGATAATAGCCATTATAACTAAAATGAAATAATACCTCATTGTGTATTCATTGTTGTTTACTAAAAAAAGTAAGTATGGCTGTCCCAGACAGCCCTTAAAATAGGCCTATGGAATAGGACAGTTGTCACTTAGATACTGCCAAAGATATTTCTTCCTGAGAACCCTTTTTTTTCTATTTTGCCAGCCCTAAGACCTCATGACTCAACTTGAGAACACAATTAGAAGAGAAGTTGTCTCACATACCCCTATGATAAAACCACTCCAGCATTTCTGTCCTTTTAGTTTTTGAAATATGTTCTTCACTTGCCAGGAGGTTTGTGATGTCTCAAATTCATTTACCTTGGGATACCTTGGAGTCCTAGGTACAGCCAAACCACCATGTTAATAATGATAACATTCCTAGAACTCTCTGTTACTTTCATAGATTGGTAAATTTTGTCCAGTCTGCACAATTCTCTCAATTCAATCCTTCCATCCTTTTTGTGTGGAAGCCTTCTTCTGAGTCTGACCTTTTAATTGCCATCCTCTGAAGTCTTGTGGAATCTGACTCTAGTTGCAAATCTGCAGACTACAAATAGTGGTGGGAACGAAGTATGAGGAAAACTGGTGATTTCTCTTAGGCATTTTCTTTCCTTATTCATTTTTGGGGAGGGAGAGAGAGAGAGAGAGAGAGAGAGAGAATGACACAGAGAGAGAGAGAGCGAAAGCTCTACAAGCAAGGACTTCTATTTACTGGTTCATTCCCCATACACCTGCAATGGCCAGGGTTGGGCTGGGACCAAAGCTGGGAGCCAGGAACTCAATTCAGGTCTCCTGCATGGGTGGCAGGGACCCAACTACTTGAGATGTCATTGCAACCTCCCTACATCTGCATTAGCAGAAAGCTGGAGCCAGGATTTGAACCCAGTTACTCCAGTGTGGAACATGGTGTTGTAATCAGAATCTGAACCATTAGGTTCAGTGTCCATCTGAAAGCATCTTGCATTTTGAGAATGGCAGAAATACTGTCAGGAAGGGAATAGGCATTTTATTTAGATAGCTAGAGAAATAATGTGAAATAGAAATTTTAAATGAGAATTCCTGCACATACTCCTTTTGAATTCCCAGTATCCTGATAATTTCCATTTGTATAACAATCAAAAAGAGATTTGGAAAACTTATTTATATTTATATTTATATTGAAGTGTGGTTATCTGCAGAATTAAGATACTATTTGGTTTCTGATGATCTCAAACCTTTCGCAAAGCAATGAATTTCTAATTCCTTCAAAAATGACATTTATGTTAGTGCAGTCATAGAAAGGGTATAGATTTCCTGCTGTGTCTTGAGTAAAGAAGTTAGGGATTTGATCTTGCCATTTTTCCCCTTTAACCACTGCTAAAGCAGCCACATTCATAAGCAGTCTTGCACTTTCTGATGACATTGCAACATATCGTTTAGTAGAGTTCTTTGCTCCCTCTCCCTCTCCATCTCCCTCTTTCTCCCTCTCCTCCTCCACATCCTTATCCTTCTTAATGGAAGAAGGGAAGAATTTATTTTCAAAGTTCAGAGTAAGGAGCCATGAAGCTATCACTTAATTCCTGTGCCCCCAGGTTAGGAGATGGGTGCTTACGTATCGAAGTTGGGACATGATCAGTTTGTGTCCAATTTCCTGGTTTGTCAATGATACTTGTGGCCTGATTGATCAGTGTTGCCCTACTCTTCAGAGAATTGCTATGATGCCCAGTTAGGCTTTAGCTGTTTTGGGGTTACATGCATGTGGTAGTTACATGTGCCAGACTTGGAATTCCCCTAAACGAAACCCTTCCACATTACTGGTCCTCAAGAGTTTATCTAATAGAGAAACAAGTGACATCTTGAGTCCTGTGATTTGAAAGATAACTCTTTCAATTCAGCGACTTCCTTTAGATAAACGGTTAATCCTAAAGGACAGCAAGAACATCTTGGGGCAAGGAGACTGAAAGGAGGCAGGGTTTGGTCTCACCCTTACATGCTAATCCAATATTCCCACTTTGCCACAGTGCACCTGTCTCCTACATGAGGAATGAGAAGATGCCCTGCGCATATGTAAGCTGAAATCCATGAGGACTCACCATGAGACTCCTAGAAGACATGATGCACACTAAGTGCTGCCCAAACTCAACCTCATTTGCACATCCAGTTAGGGCACAACCCCCTATCCCATAAAACGGTCTGTTGGATTTGGGAGTGCTCCTCGTCTCTTTGCCATGTTTGTGCTCACTTCATGGGCAGCTTTCTCTTTCTTAGTAGGCCTTTCCTCTTGTCTTCTTAAGCTATGACTTTTAAGTGAAAATCACTCCATTCATAGATCACTTCCACATTCTCTCTCTTGGATACAAACTGCACTTTCCTAGTTCTACCCTACCTATCGCAAACATTTAATCCAGAGTCTGTCAATTTTCCTATATTTATTTGGCCTACCAATCCTGCTACTATCTGCAAACAACTTAAGCCGTCTTTGTCCTCTTTAGGTGGCAACATGATTTGTTTTGAAATGTGGTTATTGAGAAACATAAGGACAGAAAGAGACAGGTGGAGTGAGAGGGAGAGGGAGTGATGTGTGTGTGTGTGTGTGAGAGAGAGAGAGAGAGAGAGAGAAAGCGAGAGAGAGAGAGAGAGAGAGAGACCCAATCTGCTGATTCACTTCCCAAATTCCCATAGTGCTGAGACTGGGCTGGGCTAAAGTCAGGAGCTAGGGATGCAATCCTGGTCTCCCAGGTGACTGGCAGGGACCCAGCCACTTAAGCAATCTTGGAATCTCTGATATGGGACATAAGCATCTTAACTAACCACTAAGTTAACTGTCTACCCCTCTTAATAGTTTTAGAACAGTGATTATTTGTTTATTTTTTAACGAATAAAAGTTGTATATATTTACCATGTGTAACACTATGTTTTCAAAAATGTGTACATTGTGGAATGTCCACAATGAACTAATTAATATATGCATCACCTCATATACTTATGTGTGTATGAAAAACTCTTATAATCTATCGTTAACAATTTTTAATCATTTGATACATTATTATTAACTATAGTCATCATTGTAAAAATGGATCTCTTTTACTTATTCTTCCTGTCTAAATGAATTTTGTATACTTTGCCCAACATCTCCCCAACTCCACAGCACCACCAGACCCTGGTGATCATCATTCTTCTTTCTGCTTTTTGAGTTCAACTTTTTGATTCCACAGATAAGTGGCATCATTCAATAGTAGTGAATTACACTAATGTGTGTCATCAGTCTCATCTTACTTCCTCATCCCAGCATCTTCTTCTCTGATTACTCCCACTTTGGAGACATCCCAGTTTAGTACTTGACTTTCCAGGAATGAACTCTTTCAAATAGAACACACCGGTTTTAAATATGTCCCAGGGGTTTCATTAATTATGTTGTGAAACTCTGCAGGATTCCCTACTGAGCATTATTTGTATTTTGAAGATGCAGTGTAACATGTTTATAAATCATTACATCATTATTAACACTGGGGAATTAGAGTTCAATATACTCTCCCAAGAAAATCACTAGAGTTTCTGAGTGCACACGTTTTTATTAAATCCATGAAAAGTGACAAAAACCAGGGATGTTTCATCATGATATTTTATTATGGGTGTCTGTAAGAAAAAGAAAGGATCGAACCACATACAAGCTTACAAAATTAGAGTTCAAAACATTCTTTGTGTTATTGTGACAAGAGCAGGCCCATAATCTGCTTTTACTTGTGGACTTTCCCAGGATGGAGGGAGAGAGTCCCCTGTGGCATGTCAATTAATATTCCTGCTAGGAGACAAAGACACTGTGCATTTATGTTTTGAATGCAAGCCAACATTTCTGGCTTAGTTTTAAAAGTGAAAGTACATTAGCACCATAACATGTGTTTTTAAAGCCTTCTAAAGTATTAGTAATCTTCTCCAGCAATGAGAAGGAGAGAAGCACCTTTAAAAGCAGTTGATACCCAAAATTCAAATAAATGTGGCTTTAAGATTCTTTCTTTAAATTTCACTACACTCTAGTTTTTACCAATAGTCTGAAGAATTAATCAATGCAATTGTTAAGTTTTGTCAGCTTATATGAATTTTTTGCTTGGGTAGGACTCATAGAATTTATGTATGTTTCTGACCAGTTGAGGTAGTTGAAATAGGGAGGCCATTCCTAATTTCATATTTGACTGTTTCAGAAAGAAAGGTTGGGCTAAGATTCAAACAATGTAACACAGTGTTATTGTAAGAGTGTTGAAGTTTATTTATTATAGCACCATTGAGACATTTTGAAATTGGAATTGGTAAAAAAATAAAACAAAAACATTTGAAATGTGTTTGGTGGAACAGCAAAAATCAGAAAAGTATCCTTTTTTTTGTCTAATTATTTTTCCAAAATTTTGGAAATAAATAACAGAAATTTAGTTGGTCACTTGTACTGGTTGACAAGATTAGAACAAAAGGAACACATATAAAATGTGCAATTTTCTGCTGGGGCTTCAGAAAGAGGTTGGTTTATAAAAAGCAAACAGGGCCAACGTCCGCACCAAATTCTTGATCAGGACCACCAATATCATAGGGTGCAATATCTATAATGGGTAGTCTCACAGCCTTGCGTGTTCTATATTCAAAGACTGTTTTGCTCCATTCCCCAGTATGTTTCTGAAAAAGAGAAATAATAAGTAAGTAAGTAAGTGATCATCATTACAATTCCTCCAACCAATCAAGCTGGAAATTGCCCATTCTCATGGGACCTCTTAGTAGGCCATGTCATCTTGTGCACACAGGACATCTGCTCTGCTTCAGAGCTGTAATCCTCTTAGCTGATAAATCATATTCTTAACCCAAACCTTTGGGAGGCCTCATAGTAAAGCTGGTAGGGGGATCGCCATAGGAGAGCCCGTTGTTAGGAGGTCTGGTTTTGTTCATTGCTACCAGGTACACAGTTGGCTTACTAAAAAATGGACAGGCCACTCACAACGGAATTTGCTAGTATTAGAAGTGAATTCTCTATTTTCCTCCACCAATTAAAATAACAAAGGACAGATTTGAAGTTAACATTTAAAACTTTAAAAAAAACAAAGATTTTTAGAGAGAATTCATATAACACATGCAGAATATATAATTATCATCATTCTACAGTAACTAATAAAGTTTATGTTATAGATTAGTTTAAATTTCTATCATTTCAACTGGTTTTTATTTGGGGGGCAAGAAGATCTAGTGACTTTTTGTGATACTTGACATTCCCTGGGATCAATCAGTAGATACAATTCACAAAAAAGGCTATTTTTGTTTACCCTATTAATTTTATTACTTCTTTTCAAAATAACATGGTCAAACTAGAAATGCTTGGCATGTAATTTCCTATGTTTATAAAAATGTAACTTACAGAGCAGCCATCCTCCAGAACTGTGTATGTGAATTTGCTGTTTCCTTCTGCCTTGAATTCTCCTTCATTTGATCCCATCAGCTTCAGGGCTTTCTTTACATTCCCACTGGCCTGATCCATGTAAGCAATGCTATTCTTGCAGTGATAGGTGATGTTCTGGGAGGCTCGGCTGGACAGCAGTCGGAGGAATGCTAGTTGTACATCCAGGACGTCTTCAGGGAGTTCAGGATCACCATAGCTAAACTGTAATAGGGAACACAGAAAACTGCTCTAGCTTTCTAGTTTCCACTGCATGTAAGATATTCACATGGCATTACAATGGGCATTGTAGTACAGGCTGTTCATATACTTGATGAATATTTTACATATGAATATATTTTTATTAGATGTCAGAGCAAAAAAGATCTTAAGAAGTACAGGTGTTTGCATGCAAAGTAATTCAATCTGATTTAGCGCTTATGGAGGGGCAACATATGAAAGTTATAAAAGGATAATCACCTGATTGCCTGAATGTTTAAAAACAATCATTTGAGCTCTTCTATTTGATAATTAACTTAGGTTTGTAATGAAAAGATAGGGGCAATGAAATTTGTCAGGAAAGTAGGGATGACTTATTTTAAAAGGTTATATGCCTTCTCACCTGAAAACCGCCATCCATGGACTCTCCAAACCAAACATGCTTCTTCTCAGCACCAGAGTCCGTCCACCACTTCTTACGTGGGATACTCAGAGGATTGGCGTTTACGCATGTTTCCCCAGTCTCCATGTTACAGAACACTTTGATAGCATCCAGCTTGCAGCCTTGGTTAGGATCAACCCAGTATTCTCCTGAGTAGTCACAACAAAAGGACAGTGGTGATTGGTTATAAAATCCAGTAGTGAAATGTGGAACAGAATTACTTTGTTTAATTTGTTTACCTGCTAAAACATTCATACTGTTGGCTGCTAATGTATTTGTATTATATAAATAGCATGGTGGAGGACCTTTTCTACTGAAGTTACTAAGATAAAGGACTCAGCAGTAACTACAGATAACACTGAAATAAAATATAACATCTTGATTTTGCATGATGCTTATGCACCAAGCCTAGAGCTTTTGACTGGAATAGAGTATTGCTGAATAGAGTTTTGCTAAAATCTTTAAATTAAAAAAAAGTGACTAATGTAATTTTGCTTAATAATGTAAGCTTGTTGTCTAACCCATATTTATGCCAATAGATTTAAGTCTAAAGTCTCCATGACCGATGGTTCTTTTCTATTTTAAGTAATTTCGAGACGTTACAGCTATCAAAGGCAATGTTCCATGTCAAGGTATTTCAAGGATTGAAGTAATTTTTAAGAAATAATTAACCCTGTATCTGCAAAACCTTAGACTACCATAATATTCCATTCTATAGAGTATTTTGAAAATTTTCATTTGCTTCTTAATTTAAAAAATCAAATATTAGATTTACAGCAATAAATTAAATTGCAATAAATAAATAAATATTCAATGACAAAACTATAGATGCCTGTACCAAATTATATGTATTTAATCCTGAGAACACAATGATGCATTTTACTTCAGTAAATAAGTTTGTGATGATATTCAGAAACATATCAAATAGTGGTTTGTAATAAACTTTCTAAAGACTGTATTTAAATTTTTTATATTTGGAATATTTTGACATCATTTATGCTATGCTATATATCTGCCAATTTTAATTTTTCTTACACTGTGATTTATTTTTATTTAATTAACATTCTTTAAGTACTATTTTGGCTACAAAATATTTTCTATTCACAGTGGAAGTTTTCTCTTCCTCAAATCCTAGTGGAAGCAGCTTTTCTCCATAATCTTATCACTGAGAGCATGAACGATCCCCCACGTACCACTCTTAAGTTCAGGATGGCAGAATTTGAGGTCTCTGCAGTTCCGAGCAGGGTTTTTACGAGAACCATCAGGGCTAATGAGGCTTTCAATTTGTCCATTAACAGATTTGAGTGAAGACATAATCTCTTCGGTGTTGGTTTTGAAATCCATTGGATCATCTCCATAATATGGGGCAAAACCGCCAGATTTTTCACCGCCAACTCCAGCGATGGCAGCCGCACCACCACAGCAAGGACCGGGGGCACCAGGGGGTCCAGGAGGACCTGGCTGTCCTGGGTGGCCTGGGGAGCCCTAGGATGAGTAAAACATGCATTGTTGAACTGGACTTATCTGGTTCCCACTAAAAAAAAATGCCGCTACTCCAGGAAAATACATTAAAAACTGTCCACAATCATGTTTCTCAGTGCTTTTATAGTGAACCAATTTATAATAACTGCAATTAATTACCAAGAAATATTCTTCCTATGTGTAAGAAGCAGTTGTGTTAGAGCACAAATTTTATTATATTATTCTTTCTGTTATATAACTGATATTTGCAAATAGCCCATGAAGCACAAGAAATAAAATCCGGGAACCTAGATTCTGAGCCCAAATTTCTCATTAAATTAGTATCTTTTGGTTTATGACATAACTTATTAATGGTTCAATTGCTATGTGTCTAACTTGTGGAGATAGCAGTTTTTATCCCATGCACCCCATAAGTTTAGGATAGGAAAATATTAGGAATGATGGTTTGCGTGGCAAACTAGGGATTGTGGAAGCTGCTTGAGAAGTCAAATGTTTTATATTAATGTAAATCATTATTATTAACATAACTGTGTTACCTCTAGTGTAAGCTTAACATTGGAATGTCCATTTGGCTAACTTGCCAGATGTTATTATGATTCATTCATTAACAGATTTGAGTAAAGACATAAGGCTCACCCACAGTTATCAAAATATAAGCCCACCACTCCATTATAGTATGATGAAAAAAGTCCTAATATGGTGAACATTTTAAAGTCATTGTTCTATTTCTAAATGAGATAATCGCATTATTGAAGTTACTCTACCAGTTTAAAATACCATGCAGTGTTTCTGAACAGTTCAAGATTATAGCGAATCACTCATGTGCAAGTGAGGTCTTACCTCTGATCCTCTTTCACCTCGGTTACCTCGGGGCCCTGGTGGTCCAATGGGACCTGGATGTCCACTTGTTCCATCTTTGCCAGGGGGGCCACTAGGTCCAACAGGTCCCTAAAAATCATTGTGATGTCATAATGTGAGAATATCTTCCTGCAGTGCAAACATTTTAAAACTCAGACTTTTCAATAGATGTCTGTAGTACTTACTCTGGGGCCTGCAGGTCCTGGACTACCAACTGCACCCTGATGACCAGAAGGACCCTGAACAGAAAGGCAAGATGAGTGTGAGTGAAGACCTTTCAAAGGTTTAGAAAGTACATATTCAAGCTCAGACAAAGAAGCGTGGGGATCAGGATGAAACACTGTTTTCTCTTTCCTTAATCTCCCTATGGTTTCTCCCAACTGTCATTTCAAATAAGGCCTTGAGTCCAAGCTTTTAAAGATGGGACATTTTCCCTGTTATCTCTAAAATTCACCTAGTCCTTAATTAAAATGCACTAGAGGGGATTTTCAAACAAGACAAATGCACTTACTGGAGAACCTGGAGGGCCTGGATTACCAGGGAATCCTCGATGTCCTTTGATGCCATTGGCGCCACGTTCACCCGTTTCACCTTTGTCACCACGCGGGCCTTGGGGACCCTGTAGAAACACATTTTACATGAAGGTCATGTACACAAACACATATTGGAAAAATAATGGAGTTTATAATAAATCTATTCTTCTGACAGTCTAGATTTCTAAATTAGCTGGAAATGCTAATTGGCAGACACTTTATATAAAGGATAACACTATTTTTTGTGATTATTTAAATTTGGGACTGATAAAGGCATGGGGTTCTAATAATTGATGCTTATAGACCTAGTCCCAAAGAACTCTCAGGACATGGATTGCTTTCTGTACTATAAAAGGACAGTTACTATTTACTGCATAGTTCTATACTTTAAATGTTTTCTTCTTGAACATACCAGAAAACAGAATGTTTCCTATGTTGCAGAAGAAGTTAGAAGAAAACAAAAAACAGACAAATAAACAAAACAAAACTTACAGGAGCACCTCGGGCACCAGCAGGACCAGGAGCACCGGAAGGACCAGCAGGGCCCTAAATGAAAATACACGAATGAGCAAACCGTCATGAGGTTGCTATATTCATTGCTACAATTTTTAAAATGAATAATTCCATATGCATACTATTATTGGAAGTTAATATTGTTTTCTCCTTTAAAGTCCATTCCCTGTTTATATCTTTACTGGCCAACTAAGCAGGGCAACTAGGAACAAGTTCTATTAACTCAGTCTTGCATTTACCCAGAAAATATATAGTTACTCTGATCAGTATTAATTGGTGTTCTATTAATGAATTTTCCATTGATTACTGCCAGAAATCTCTAGTGTAGCTTTATCACTACATTTGCCTAAGGAATGACTAACATAAAAGCTCTCAAACAAATGATAACAGATATTTTGATTGGCAGATCTGACAACCCATGTTTTATCTACAAATCCCTTTATTGAGGGAAATAGATAAGAAAGAAGAGATGGCGTTTCTCAGAACTCACAGTTTCTCCTCGATCACCACTCTTTCCAGCTGGACCAACAGGACCAGGGGGGCCTGGATGACCAGGAGCACCAGGAGCCCCTGGGGAGCCATTTTCACCACGGTCACCCTGTAAACAAATTCATACATCCATCATAAATATGATGATCATTTGCTCCAATGACAACAACCTGTCTCACATGCATTTGTTATACCTTGCCACCAGGAGCTCCATCTCTGCCTGGCTGACCATCTGATCCAGGGTTTCCCTGATTTCAAAAAGAGAGAAAAAAATCAAGTTCCTTTGAGTCATCTAAATACCATCTAAGTCATGCCTTCACTAAAGGGGCTGAACATTGGGTTTTGAAGAGGAGAAATCTTAGCAAATACAGTGGTGTGTAGTTCCTTGAAGGGCATGATACTTAAACAGATATACGGTATATCTATGGTATGAAAATTTCATGAGGTAGGAGCAGAAAAGGGCTTAGGTAAAAATGTCTCAAATAAAAATAATATTAATTTGAAAATTGAAAAACATGAGATATGACTAAGCACAGATAGTTGAATATTTTTACACACACAAAAAGATGTTAATTGGGACTCTGCCCATCAACTTGTTTCCTTATTTGGTTAGATATAATATTTTCTCCACTAAAATGATTTATTGGGTAAATATTCATAAAAATGGTCTTCAAGTTGTATTCTATTTTATTCTAAGTCATAATGAAAAAAAGTTTGTTAACAGAGAAGGAAAGAGATCTTGGCTGCATGGTCCTGTTTATTCTTTTAGATATTAATGCTCAGTCTGACATTAAATAAATGATCCAATTTACCTGGCTGATTGAAGATGTCCCAAGAAACACTACTTACATCTCTTCCAGGTTCACCAGCAGTGCCAGCCAGGCCAGGAAGACCTTGGGGTCCAGGAGGCCCACGTTCTCCATTCTGTCCATTAACTCCTGGCTTCCCACTTTCACCCTTTGTACAAAGCAGTGGAAGATCTCATTTAAACTTGTGAAATCAATTAACATTTGTTATATTTACTTCACTGAGGACAATCCTGTGTTATTCAATTTTTATTGACTTTTTTTCTTAAAACGATGCCTTCTGTAGGGGAACCATGGGGAAACAAGTTTCTTGCATTTTTCAACTTGTTCAGTGACTCTGGATGCCAAAGAGCTGAGCAATTACATGATTATCTCATTCAGAATACATTTTAGCACAATAGATGTAGGTGTTGTAAGAAACAATAACGGTGAACCTTCATGAAATCATAGGTTTATGATAAACATTAGAATTAGGTTTTATAAACATTTCTTTGTAACTGAAGAATATACACTTAGTAGGTTTGGCATATAAGTTAAATCTTCAATAGCGAATTTTAATTTCATGATCATTTATATGGCGTTTTGTTGAAATTTTGATATTTGATATGGTTAAGTGATCTCTGAATGCTACCAAGGACGCAAAGTCCAGTGAAAGGTGGCTACTCACCTTGACACCCTGAGGGCCAGGGCTTCCCCTAGGACCTGGCATGCCTGGTGGTCCTGCGAGACCCCGAGCTCCTGTAATTCCTGCAAGTCCGAGTGGGCCTGGGGCTCCCTATTGTGACAGATGATGAAGACATAGTTCCTTGTTACTATGTTTTCCTCTATTAATTTGTGATCAGTAATCAAAACAATATTGTCAATCAATAAAGCAATGAAGTCACTCACTGGAGGACCCTGGGCGCCAGGGGATCCCTTCTCTCCTGGTTGGCCAGCGTCGCCTTTTGGTCCAGCCACTCCAGGGTTGCCAGGAGCACCGTTGCTACCTGGAGGACCTGGAGGCCCGTCCTTGCCTGGACCGCCACTGGGGCCTGGGGGTCCTGGGTTACCCTACAAAGAATTGTTTTACATTTGAATATTTATAATGGAAAAAGTGATCTTTTTTCTTATTTTATCTACTTTCAATAATTTTACATGGGACTTAACAGGCAGGTCAGTAGCAATTTGTAAGTTTCTTATGCTATAAATATTTGAATGCTCTTCCTGAAACACAGAATGAGAAAAGACTTTTAAAAATACTTACATTATTGCCAGGAGGACCAGGAAGACCACGTGCACCAGGGAAGCCAGCAGCACCCTATGAAATGATCATTTATTTTTGAATTTCAAAAGTAGAGCAAATATCTACACTGTGCACAAAGAGTAAGCAAAGTCATACATCTGCTTTCTATCTCAAAGACATTTACGGCTTGTTTTTCCCTCTTAGGATTTTTCATATAACTCAAATATGGGTGAGTGATTATAATTTTTCAACTCTGTTTTAGCTCTCGTATCTTGAAAACAGTTTTTACATAGCAAGACAGGAATGAATGTTTTTCAATAATAGTGCAGAGAACAGTAGTTAGACTGTCAGTACTTACTGGGCCACCGGGACTGCCACGCTCGCCTTTGACACCTTGAGGACCAGGAGGACCCTATGTGAAATGGAGGGGGAAAGGTCTATGAGGACAGCACCGAAATCAAAATGTGAGAGAAGTGTTGCATCATGGGAAAACAATAACTCTATGAAGAGGTGAAAAGAACTTGAGTGAATCCATATCTAGACTGCTGGAGCCAAGATTTAAACTTAAAACTGTATTTCCACAAAGATTAAACTCTTGCCATCAGAACATGCTATCTCAGCATGAAATATCAAATTAATAATAAACTACATTTGTAGAAATTAAAGAACAAGAAGGAAGGGAGGAATGAGTGGGATTGATGGAGGGAGGGAAGCATGATTTAAAATAATAATAATAAACTACATGTTTTCCATGGTGGGGGTAGGGACTAGAAAGAGAGAGAGAGAGAGAGAGAGAGAGAGAGAGAGATGGAAACTTACAGCAGGCCCAGAACCTCCAGGGGGTCCGGCAATACCAGGAGGACCGCCTTCACCCTTCTCACCGGGAGCACCTCTTTCTCCTTTAGCACCAGGCTCACCATTCTGTCCCTATATGCAGAAACAACCACCTGTCACCGCCATCCTTTACAACAGGCTTGGTTTATCACTGTCTCTTTTCAGAATATAGACTTCTTCAGATTGAAAGACTTGGAAATAATATAGGAAAGATGTCTGAAAACATGACTGCAAAGTCAGTAAAGGCATTTCCATGAGAGAAGACAATCAAGGAAATATAAAGTGTATATAATTTGCCACTAGAGAGGAAGTTTCTCCAAGGATTGTGCATCTGGAAATGAAGCTTTGAGAAAGATTGAGTTTAGAGTAAATTTTAATTAGTATCAACTTACAGTGAAAGACCTTAGAAATATTTAGAGTATCTATGGTGTGTTTTAGCCTCACCATGCAGGTAGAGAGGAAGGACTGGCATTTTTATTTCAGCCTTTAAAAAGGAGGAGTGGGAGTAGTACAACAAAAATAAAAATCAAATAAGTAACATAACGCAACAAGGAATGGAGTATCGAGGCTGGATTAGAACCCAAGTTTGCCTTGCACTTCTGCTGTTTTTTTTTGTTTTGTTTTGTTTTTTTTTTTTTTTTTTTTTTGCAAGGTGTTGATTCTGAGTGACTAAATATTCATACTTACAGGAGCACCAGGGAAGCCAGCAGGTCCTGGAGGCCCGTGTTCACCTCTCTCTCCCTGAAGAGAAAAATATCCCTGTTAGTCGCAATGGAGAGACCTTCCCATAGGCAGTACACCTTTTCAGAGATAGACACAAGAAGCTAACATAGTTTAATTTCTGAAAATTTTTCTACTTCTAAAAAAAGTCATTGATTGATGCATTACTAAGAAGAAAATTGTGAAATATTTAAAATATTTTATTGTATAATTTTAAAAGTGTATTTTAAAATATAGTGAAAGGTTAATTGAAAAACTATGTAATTAGTTTATTAAAAGTGATTTACTATAATGCTGTCTGTGGTCTCAAACCCTGAAGGCAGAGAATTTCAGATCTATAAGGACTCTTAGGCAAAGGTCTTGTAGATTTAAGAAGGATTAACTTACAAACCTAGAAGCATTCATGCATTTCAAAAATTTTGCTCCAATATAAGGTTATATTTTAATTTAATTTTCATGAGCATGTTTGAAGTAACTTCAGGTATTGTTTGTATCATTTTTACATTTTTTCCAGAGCTATTTAGAAAAGGTCATGATTTAAAATTGTCTCTTGTAAATTTTAAATTTAATAAATTTTGCATTCCTTTGCGTTTCATATGTTGTGAGTGATAGAACTCTAAAATTGAGATTTGGAGCACCTGGGGCCAAATTGCTAAGGGTAACATGAAGAGATTGTGTCTGAGTGGGTCTAAAATATGCTGAAAATGTCTTTAGCACTTACAGGGCCACCACGAGGTCCAGCTATGCCTGGAAGTCCAGGAGCACCACCTTCACCCTGTAAAAAGGGAAAACAAACAATATGGCCACTGTTCTTCATCCAAGGTCAAAGATACTTTACTTCTTGCCCAAGGAGGGTTAAGTGTTACCTTATCTCCAGGTTGGCCAGCTGGGCCAGGGGGACCAATGGGACCAGCAGGACCCTAAAGAAAATATAAATATATTTTTAAATTTTGAAGATGAATTCATTACTATCATTCATTTCCTAAACTCGAAATGTAATTTCTCTTGCGGTATGTGCTTTACTCAATGTGTGATACTGAAGAGTTTAGTAAATGCAAGTTTCCCTGAGGATTACCCTAGAAGACAGTAAGATCCAACAGCAGTTCATTGATTCATTGTTTTTCATCTCCATTGTGGGAGATGAATAGGATGAGCTATAGGACATCACAGTAATAATCTTTGAAAATTAAAGTATGATCCTTTATTCAAATGCTTGATAATTTAAAATTTTTAATTTATCTACTGAAATATTATACATTTTTCAAATTGGAATTTTCAAGTACTAGTTTACTTGCTTTACTTATATTACACAACTGAAGTATTAGATAACTTTAACAATGAATGAGGTCTCATTTATTAAAAGGGAAGTATTTATGAGTTATGAAAACTATAGGAACTATAGTATCTATGAAATGACTGAATTATGGTTATCTGTTGCAGTCATATTAGAAGATGTTTGAGAGTAGGAATAGAATTGATTATGATATTTTTGTTTTGTTGTTAATTTTTATTATACAGTAATGATGGATTCACAGGAGATTGCAGAGAAATTTACAGGGACATTCTGGGCTCCTTTCCCTATGTAAACAATCTCAGGCAACCACGACACAACATCCACACCAAGAAACTGATGTTACAACCCTTACTTAGTTACTCCGATTTCACCAGTTGTATTCGACTCCATGGTGTGTCTATGGGTTTGTATGTAGCTTTATATAATTTTATCACATGTGCAACCTTGTATGAACACCTAACTCCTGGCAACTACTAATCTGCTCTAAATCATCGAATTGATACTATCCATAAATATTGTCAGGATGGAATCATGCTGGATGTATCTTCTGAAATTGACTTTCCTTCACTCATTTTGATGTCTCTGAGATGTGTATAGGTTGTTGTGTGTATTGATAATCTATTCCTTTTTGTTGCTGCATAGTATTACATAGTGCTACCACAGGATTCCAATGTTTTGTAAAATCAAAAGTTTCTTAGTGAGTAGTATTGGTTATCTTGGATTTTAGTGACTCATTATGACTTCAGAGTGAGTTTTTTTTATTTCCATTCCTTTTAGATAGTGGGAGATATAAACTGGGAATTTAAACAGTCGAGGCATTTTGATCTTTCTAATGCACAGAAGGTAGGTAAAGTATGATCTAATTTTTCATAAGTAGTTTTTGAAAAAAAAAAAAAAAGCCATGTGAAGGACAGTCTCACAGCAGCTGTGGGTGAGGGCCAGCCTTCCGAATCTGAATACTTACTCTTGGACCATCTTTCCCGGGAGCTCCATCAGCCCCTGCGCCACCAGGTTCACCCTGTCAAATAAAAGTCAATGTCAGCAAATGAGAAGTGTCCTCTGAAAATCTGCCAAGAAAAGGGGCAGACCTTAGGGTTTTCTATTTCTGGGGGTATATATTAGGAATTGGGGATCTATCTCAAATTCCACCTACCTTTAAATAATAACATTAATTTTAAAAATAGGTTACATTCAAGTTGTGTTGCTTTCCATTAACCCAAAAATATCTATTTTATTTCAGAATCAAGAGAAAAGAAGTTAGCACCTTGTCACCCTTTGGACCAGGACTTCCAGGACCGCCTCTTTCTCCAGGCATCCCTTGCAGACCAGGAGTACCAGAAGCACCAGGTGGCCCAGGGGGACCAGCAGGGCCCTAAAATCGGGAGAGAGATAGTGAGTGTGAAGATGGAAATAGAATGTTTTTTCTAAAATCTAGGCGAAATGAACTCTCTGGGTTACCTTTCCTCCTTCGGGGCCAGGGGGACCAGCACCACCTCTAAGACCTGGAGTCCCTGCCAGACCAGGGGGTCCACGTTCACCGGGGGCACCAGCATCACCCTGTCACAGGAAATGTGTATCAGAACACTCAAGTCTAGAAATTAATCCAAATATCTTACATAACATTACTTTTGGTGTATGGTATTCCATTTATATTTGGTAACAACTTGGAAATTTTTATAGTTAGAAAAAATGTGGAAATATAGAAAATCTATGTGGAAACTGGAAATTTTAGGGTATAAACATGAAGCAGGGATACTTAATTCATGAAAATATAAGCTTTCTTGAAACATACATTATCATTATTTTATTCACAAGGCAAATTTTCTAAGTTCTTCTAGCTAAACGCTTCTATATACAATCAATATATTGTCAGCATTTCCCTTTTGAAATTTCAAGTCCATGATTGATTCTGTAGGTGCTTATTAACATTAAAAGAATTGAATTTTCCTTATAAAACAAACTTTACATATTGGAAATGTTCTGAGTTCTTTAAGTATTTTCACCAAACATTCGTGAGATTGCTCTTCTGAAAAAATAATATTTTGGCACATTAAACTGGAAATGTATTACTAACCAATTGTTTTAGAAAATACTGAAGAAATCAGGGAATGAATTGAGATATTACCTTGCCTCCTGGGGCTCCAGGTGCACCAGCATCTCCCTTTGGACCCTAAGAGATTGGGATTGTATAGTTGGGTCAATATCAATATGTATTATAAAGCAAAAGCAAAATATACATTTGACCTGTTTGTATAGCATACACATTTTCAAATCCTGAAGCTATGCTATCTTTCTTAAGCTCTATTATCTTATGGTAAAATCCAAACCCTTTATGTGTTAATTGCCTTTTCTATAATTTGTCTTTTTTATAATTAACATTTCAAGACATAATATTAAGACAGATACCAGAGCATACAAAATGAAAATGTTAGTAGTTGAGAAATAGTACTATTACTATTTTTCCTTTTGTTTTCTGCAATTTAAAAAGTGAAATGCAACTTACTGCTTCACCGGGCTTTCCATTTTCTCCTGGAGGACCACTGGTACCAGGTAAACCCTATAAAGAACCATATTTGCATATGTAATCACACCAAACACTGTTCTCAAAAAAGCTTCTCACATATGAATATGTTTCTGCAAGGTAATCCAAAAATGGTCCAATGATTTGTTTCAAGGTAGAAAAATCACTGACAGAAATGTGGTAATCATATCTTATAAACCCAAATTCCTCTATCATCAATTCTACTTCTGCATGTAATTATAGTGATGAGCATGGTGATATGGAGTTAGTTACATTATACATGTATATTACACAGAAAAACGAGATGAGAAGAATCATATAGAACTCTATGAGTTGAATTAGTTCTCTTCTAAGAAGGCCATGTTTATAACTGATGGGAACAAAGGAAGGAGAGAGGGTAGGGTAGAAACTATCATTATGTTTTTTTTTTTTTTTTTTTTTTTTTTTTTTTTTTTTTTTTTTTTACAGGCAGAGTGGACAGTGAGAGAGAGAGACAGAGAGAAAGGTCTTCCTTTGCTGTTGGTTCATCCTCCAACGTCCGCTGCGGCCAGGCGCTGTGGCCGGTGCACAGCGCTGATCGGAAGGCAGGAGCCAGGAGCTTCTCCTGGTCTCCCATGGGGTGCAGGGCCCAAGCACTTGGGCCATCCTCCACTGCACTCCCGGATTATACTCTTAAAACTATATGTATGTAATGCCTGAAATTGGTTCCCTTTATATAAATTTTTAAAAAGCTAAAAAAAGACAATAGAGAGAACAATATTCTTATTCTGAAATAGAGATGGAAGATATGCCTGTGGAAGACAGACCTACAAATTAAGCTTCAGATGAATTGCAATTGTGTAGGATCCCCTCAAATTTGAACAAACTATGAAAAATACAGCTATGAATAGGACATACAGAATTGTCTGCTAAAAGTAAGTTCTCAAATACATTTAAGCACAAATTCTTACTTGTAATCCTTGTGGACCAGGGGGTCCTGTGTCTCCCTTGTCACCAGATGGCCCCTATGTAGAGAAATACAATGGTATACTCCATTACAAAACACCCTTGCAATTTTTAGCCAGTCCATTGCTTAACTTTAAAGCAATGATGTGAGAAGGGAAGATGGCCTGAGCTGTGGAAGATACACAAGCAGACTTATAAGATATATAGTTTATTTAGAGGTGTTATCATTTAGCTAGTTAACCAAAGAAGCAAGTTTCCTCATTGCTTTGGTGAACTATAACAACACAGTCACAGAGTATATAATTAGCAAAGCCTTGCCCCTCTCCCCTCCACCCTCTTCCAATTCCACTTCATATGAGTGAACTTACAGTGGGTCCTGGGGGACCCTGGGGTCCAGTTTCACCATTCTTTCCAGGAGGACCCTAAAAAAGAAAAGTTACGAAAACTGATGTAAAAAAGATAAGACAGGCATGAAGTTGGATATTCACGCATCTATGAGAAATCTAGAAGCAAGTAGATGAAATCTACATACCGGGAGGCCAGGTCCTCCAGGCCCACCTCGTTCTCCGTTCTTGCCAGGTGCACCCTAAAGAAGAAATGGCTAGTGCTTACTAGTTCTCAAAAGGAAATCACTAGTCATATGGTGCTCTCTGATTTTTGATCTGTCTCCTCCACATGCACACACACACATACAAACATACACAAAATCATACTCAGTGGTATATTTGGTTCCCTTCCTATATGCCACGTGATTTTCATACATTCTTTCACACTTTGACAAGGAGACTGAGTTTTGACCGTTTCTGCATTTCCAAGTGGAAACTGGAAGATCTTCTGTACAATATTTACTGAAGAAATCAATGAGGAAACTCACATCATTTCCTTTAGGACCAGGGAAGCCCATGACACCGGGTTGACCTCGGGGACCGGATGGGCCAGGGGGACCTGGGCGACCACTGTCTCCTTGACTTCCCTAATGAAAAGAAAATTGTATTGAAAAGGTTAGATGAAGATATGATCAAAGCCTTCTCTCTCTAGTTATCCATGTGCATGCAGTCTATTTTGTTTTACTAAGCTTGTAAAAAGAGATTTTTGAAAGGTACATACAGGAGGCCCTGGTTTCCCATCACTGCCTGGTCCTCCTGGGCTTCCGGGCATACCCTGAATTAAAGAAGTCATTAGTCAGGTGATGTAGAATTAAAATATTCAAAAATACATCATATGCTATTTTTACAATTTTGAAATGTCCACTTATACATATAGCCTTATATTTTTACACCTGTTTTTTTTTCTGTCTGTAAAGCATCTTAGTCAAGTGTTGTACTTTCTTTTCTTCCTGTATTTAACCTTGACCAAGTTTTCCTAACATCATTTTGTTCTGCTTTGAGTCTTACAAAAGCTGTAGTGTGGTTTAAGTTGTCTTTGATCTGCCTCCATGTATCTTCCCTTTTTTATCACCAAAATAAAGCACATGTATGTTTCTCTGTACCCTCATTCCTGGACTTCCAGGGGCACCATCTCGGCCAGGTTCTCCAGTCGCTCCTCTGGGCCCAGCGGGGCCTGGACCACCACGCTCCCCAGCAGGACCCTAAGGAGTCAAACAAGTCAATAAGTATTTAAAACAGCCTTTATTGACAAAGATGTCAGCAATATTTAGGTTACAAATAGAGATCTTCAATTGACTTCTCAAGGAGTTGGCATGTTGTTGACATTCTCTACACACAGTTACAATGATATTAGCTGGCATTGCCAAGCCAAAGAATTTTTGAAGCAACTAGGATGACTACTACTTGCTTAAAAGATATTTAGTGGACTTAGAATCAATTTTTGTACATCTAAAGTCAAATATCTTTGATGATATAAAATCCTATTTGCATATTAATTTAGAATTTTCAAAGAGCTTTCAGGAGTTTCAGTCTATATTACTTTAGCAATGATGCTGTGTTGAAAGATTCCCAATTAATAGATATGTTAAAGGATTCTCCCAGGGTTAGGTGACTTGCTTTAGTTCAGAGCTAGGAATGTGACAGAGCAGGGGCTAAAATCATTATTTGACATTGGGAATTATTTTTTTAACTCCCATGGGTTTCAGGTATTTAGTTTTTTATCACTGGGAAACTGCATAAAAAGATATACCTATTTGTAGTACTGTTATTACTTTTGGAAAAGGGAAATTTGAATTATTTACCTTTTCTCCTGGAGTGCCACTTGGTCCAGCAGGTCCTCGGAATCCAGGGGCACCCTGGAAATAAGGAGAGCCAAATACTTCAGTCTAAAGGATTAATTCTTGAGTGGCAATGTAGATGTTCTTGTGTTATAAAACACTAAAATGCTTCAGATGTGGAATGAGTAACTCCACTGAGTGTGAGGTTTCATGGGAACGACAGTGCTGTGGCCTTTCTGTTCGATGCCCCACAGGAAACATACCCTTTCTCCCGCAGCTCCCGGAAGCCCATTGGCACCAGGTTCTCCAGGTGAGCCATCTTTGCCATCTTCTCCTTTAGCCCCTGGAATACCTGGAGAACCAGCTTCACCCTAAAACATGATGGCAAAGTACAGGAGTTATGACTGGATTTAGTTACCAAAGTTGTGCCTATTTATTATGTTTGCATTTTTCTAGGAAATGACCATATCCATTGTGTTAACACTTACACGTTCACCACGTGGCCCTGGCTCTCCTTTGGCACCGTTCTTACCGGGTTCACCCTAAAGTGAAACAAATTTGTTTTTTAAGAATAGGGAGGATTCCACTAATAAAACAATCACCCAAAAGACAGTTAAGGGGCCCGAGCTGTGACACAATAGGTTAAAGCCCTGGCCTGCAGCTCCAGCATCCTCTATGGGCACCAGTTCAAGTCCTGGCTGCTCCACTTCTGATCCAGCTCCTTGCTAATACACCTGGGAAGCAGTAGAATATGACCCAAGTCCTTGGGCCCCCGCACCCATATGAGAGACCTGGAAGAAGCTCCTGGCTCCTGGCTTCAGAACAGCCCAGCTCTGGCCGTTGCAGCCATTTAGGGAGTGAACCAGCGGATAGAAGACTTCTCCTCTCTCTGTCTCTACCTCTCTTTGTCTCTACCTCTCTCTGTAACTCTTTCATAAAATTAAAAGACATAATTTTTTAAAAAAATGAAACATAACCACCTAGAAAAAGTATCCCCAAAAAACAAACAAAAAACATAATTCAGCCCTAGGACCATAAACTAAATTTAAATACATTTAAATAAATAGGGCAAAAAGTGCTGTTGATATTTTTGTTGTGGGTTTAAAGCCACACCATCTAGACTGGGAAGAAGAAGAAAGGCAACTTACAGCAGCACCTCGCTGGCCAGGAATACCGTTAGTACCAGGTGGTCCAGGAGGACCCCGGGCTCCCATGAGTCCAGGAGCGCCAGGAATGCCGGCAGGACCCTACGAGCAACCAGAAGGAGACAGGTATGAGCCCAACTCAAACTTTCTTTTCTGAATATCTCATTTAAAACGTCACAAATATATGTCTATGCACAATGCAATAGAGACCGATATGCTGTGGCTGAGGTATGGGTGAGGTGTGGGCTCAGCTTACCATTTCACCTTTGCCGCCAGGACTACCATTGTTCCCAGGAGGGCCCTAGTGTACAGAGAAGGGAGCACATTAGTCATAATGCAAAGGGTGTGTGTACATTTGAAACTGTTTGTTTCTTTGTAAAATAAATTCATTGTTGGGAATAATGCATTGTACGGATGAAGTGATTCATCCAATTATAACACAGCATATAAAATGCAGGCAAAAGTTACCATTATCCAAATAACAAGGTAGTATAGGACTTCTGTAAACTTAAATAATGAGTAAATAGGAGAAGCGTTTGTTTTCATTTTTCTCTGAATTTTTCTGATCAGTGATTAGTTTGGTGCACATTCCTCCAGGTACCACACAACTTTCCTATCCATTGCCTACTTTTTATACTGTATATAGAAACATAAAATTGATGAATTCTAGATTATGGCAATCCTCAAAAACTACCATTTTCTCTAGTAATTAATTCAGTATTTATCACAGTGGGATGCTTGTAGAACACTGAGCAACATCTTTTTTAAAGAAGCAAGTTTAACTGAGGGCAACATTGAAACACACACATTCCTGGAGTAAGTGCTGCAGCCCTGCATCTCAATGGTCGTTTTATTACTTACAGGAGGACCTTGAGCACCAGCATGTCCCTGCGGTCCAGGCTCTCCTCTTTGTCCAGGGGAGCCATTTGAACCAGGGGACCCTGCAGGTCCAACTTCACCCTGAAAGATAAAATGCAAAGTAATTGATTTTCATTGCAACTTTTAATCACTAAGCCAGTTCACCCCATTTATCCCTATTTCTCTATGGCTGAAGTAGTATGGCTGTCTAATGACACAAAAGAAAGAGAGAGAGAGAGAGAAGAGAGAGAGAGAGAGAGGGCAGAAGGAAGGAAGGAAAATAAAGAAAAGGAAGGCAAAGAAAATCATGAAGGCAGAGAAAAATGGAGAATATATGTATGAGAGAGGATGTCAGAAGAGATATCTGAACGATTGAATGTCAGTGATGAACTCTTTTCGATTTCAGAATGAGGCTTTAAATATATGTATAGATAAAAAATGCCATTTGGCTTATATAAAAGAATCATTTTTGAGAAGCAAGACAACTATTTTCTGATGTTTTCAAGATGTTTACCTTAGCACCAGGGGATCCAGGGAATCCTGCTGTTCCAGGAGGACCAGGTGGGCCCTGCAAAAATTAAGTAGTATTTCAAGGATGCATATTCAAACAAATGAAATTTATTATTACTAGTAAATAATACATGAGCCTCTGCCTGCAGCACCAGCATCCCATATGGACACAAGTTCGAGTCCTGGCTGCTCCTCTTCTAATCCAGTTCTCTGCTGTGGCCTGGGGAGGCAGTGGAGGATGGCCCAAGTGCTTGGACCCCTGCACCCACATGGGAGACCCGGAAGAAGCTTTTGGCTCCTGGTTTTGGATCGGCCCAGCCCCAGCCATTGAGGCCATTTGGGGAGTGAACCAGTGGATGGAAGACCTTTCTTTCTGTCTCTCGCTCTCACTGTCTGTAACTCTCTCTCTCAAATAAGTAATAATAAAAAAAGTCTTCAGTGTTCACATGTGAATATCATGCAAAAAAGCAGCATGATAAAATGAGGAAAGAGTAAAACCTGAAGTTAGAAAATGTTTCTCCTTACTTCCAACATGAATTCCAGGCCTTTGTTCAGATTATTTATTCCTGAACTTTTGGACTCTCATGTATACAATGGAGGTAACATTCGGGTCTATATTGTAGGATTTTTTTTTTCAGATGTTATAGCTAGTATTAGGTATTAACTAACATCGTAAGCACCATATACATGTTAGGAATTGGGCAAGTATATAAAAGTTTAAGAACCGAGGTTTGCTTATTGGTTCAGGGCTACTTTCTGAGTAAAGCCGAATATGGGTCTACAACAGCATTAAATTGAAAAGAAATCATAAAGATAGTTAACTAGAAGATAATGCATGCTTTTCTTTATAATATAAATACATAATATTAAAAATATACAGTCCATACTCTTTCATTATCCCTGAAAACAAATAGGGTTAGATACAAAGTCACTCACTGGTTGTCCGTCGCTACCTCGGGCACCATCGTTACCTCGAGCCCCCTGAAAAGAGAAGTTTGTCTCATAAATATTCTTCTTAACGTTGGTTGAAAGAAAATTTTGACAAAAATGCTGCTGTAGTTGAGTTTTTTTTAGAATATTCTTAGTACTAGTTACCCATTTTTAGTTCATTTGTTAAATACTCTGATATATAGGCCCAGTGTTGTGGCATAGTGGGTGAAGTTGCTACCTGCAACCAATGCATCCCATATAAGGGCCCTGGTTAGAGCGCCAGCTGTGCCAATTCTGATCCAGCTCCCTGTTAATCTCCTGGGAAAAGCAGTGCAAGATGGCCCAAGTGTTTGGGCCTCTGCACCCATGTGGGAGACCTGGATGAAGCTCCTGGCTCCTGGCTTCAGACTGGCCCAGCTCTGCTTGTTGCAGCCATTTGGGGATTGAACCAGTGGATGAAAGAGTCTCTCTCTCTCTTTCGTGCTGAGCTTTAAAATGCATAAATAAATAAATCTTTAGATAAAACAGTCAGCAACTGTAAAATTCCTGGTTGCTTCCCTATAATTACAGTGAAAACACTTGTGAGGTGACTTCAAATATAATTTTGTAGGAGGAACATTGTCCTGCAAGCCTGAAAGCACTCACTCAGACACTTATCTGTCACTGAGCTGTAGGTGTGTGGGATGGGGACAGTACTCACTGCAGCTCCAGGAAGTCCTGGTCGTCCTCTTTCACCAGGAGCCCCTCTTGGGCCCTACAGAAGAAAGTTTAAGTATTGTTTTGTGTTAAACTTGACATTTAAGGACATTTGGAGGGGGATCAAAACAAGTTTTGGTTTTGGGGAGGTCAATAGCAAAACTGAACATTCTATGATAAGAATGATAATTACCATTGGTCCAGGGGCTCCGTTTTCACCAGGAAGACCATTTTCACCCTAGAAACATACAAAATTTGTTACTATCTTATCTGGTAAGATAAGTTTGTACATTTTTAGAATCAGTGTATTAGGGAAATTACCATGGGAATCAATGATACCTAATTTAACAATATCAGATTTCTGTTAGCATTTTATTTGATTTATCAGAAATCAAAAAATTTGAATATCAAATGGAAGTAATTGTCAGGTTTTACTACAATAGTCAACCATTTATAATTCAGTCTCCTTATGTTAGGAGTTTTCATGGAAATTTTAATACTTCAATTGGTTATCATATGTACATTAGTATGTAAAATTCAGGTAAATGTTACAAAAAATTAAGCTCCATGAAATAAATCTTAAACAGAGATTTAAAAATTCAGTGAGTTTACTGGTGAAAATAGGATATTCTGTGGCTAACCTTTAATCCAGGAGCACCTGTTTCACCCTTTTCTCCATTTCGTCCGTCGAAGCCCTATGAAATATATAAAAGTAGCAAAATTGTTAAAATCTATTAATAATCTTAAATAGTTACTGAACTTTACACTGAATCTTTATAGCTTTTACTGCATAGCAATATTTGCAATGTTAATTTAAACAATCTACAACTCTTCTAATTGGGTTGAGATATTCAACACTGATTTATAGGAAAAAGCTGAACCAACTTTGTAGTGTAATTCAGTCTATTTAGAAAGTTGTCTTAACTGTGGAGTAGCAAACATAGGTTTCATAAGTTTTATTTCTCTTACGCTGAGAAATTTTGGATTCAGGTGGGTTGAAACTACTTAATGTTTTGCAAAACAGAGTTGTTTGATTCAATCTATAGATCAGATGAGTAAGGCAACGAATAATATATAATAAATATTTTCATTTTTTCTTCTAACAGTGATGGTAAGAACATTAAATTATGCTTTCCTGAGACTTTCCATACACTTAAAATCGGCTCAATAATTCGGTACAAAATAACCATTTTACTCAAAACATAGGATTGCTAGGCATTTAAAAATAAATCAAATCCAGCTGTCAGAAGCAACCACATTTGGCATATATTCAGTTGTCCAATATGTTGGGTAAACATAGACAAAATAGAAGGGTTTGTAGGCAAATTAAACACTGTACTCACTCTGTGTCCTTTCATACCAGGGAAGCCAGGCATACCAGCAGGACCTTTGATACCCTAAAAATTATGAATGTAAAGATGTTAATGAACCTTCAGATAGAATAATAATCTACAGTAAAACACCTCTATTATTAAGCTGATTGCAATTAAATTATAGAGTAATATAGGGTAACACAATCTTGATTACTCCAATTGGTTGATTAGCTGAAGACTTACTGGAGGTCCAGGCAATCCTCTCTCCCCAGGTCTTCCAGGTCGTCCTGATTCTCCCTAGGTAGAGAGATAAGGAATTCACAGGTGGTCATGGAGAAGAAAATATACAGTAACCCAATGAGTGAATTGTTCATTTTGAATTTTTCCTACACAGGTCACACTAAAATGGTGTAAGATCAGCTTTCGTGGTAAAAGCAATGAGGAAGGCCTCTCTCACTTTAAAAAAGATAACTTACAAAAAGCACAGATATCTCTCATCACTTAATTCAGGTTCTTCCTCAACTCAGTAAGAGGAATTTGCCCCTGAAACTTAATTGGTAAAGGAGGACTACCATAATGTTAAAAGTGCTTATAAATTTTCAAGATCATGAAGTACTGATACCAAATTCTTTATTACAGGAGACTGAAGAAAATTATTTCTCTTCTAGATCATTGTGTATTCACTGTCTGGGTCTTCTCGACATACCAAATAACATTTAGGGGTACTCAGCAAATGGTATGTGTAACCACGCAAGTACAATATAGTAATCAACTATTAGTTTGAGCTGAAGTGTTGAAATCAATTTTTGAATAACATTTTTCCCTCTGGTATTATGGCATAGATCATATTCTGTTTAGAATATTATAAGTTGAATTTTGGTGTATCTTCATTTAGTCCTTGAAAACTTACATCTTTTCCAGCAGGACCAGACGGACCAATAGCACCAGGAGGTCCTGGAGGACCCTGAAAATAAGGAAATAACAACAAGCATATTGTAAATTTATTCTGCTACAGTTTATTATTATGTATTATGTGTATTTCAGGAAGGAACCTTCTTTTAAATGTTTTCATTGTATTTCATCTTGAACACATTTGCTGAATACATTATACGTTTATTATATAATTCATTTACTAAAATTCATTAGCCTATTTTAATGAAAATAAGAACATCAAGTATCTAAATTTTATACACATGTGTGTATATATAAATTCTGGTGGAATTTTACATTTTTAAGATATTGAATATGCTACCTAAATATAAAGGTATTTCTAAAAATTTGATTAAAATAACCATCTTCTTCATTTTATACAGCATATTCTTCTAGAATATTATATCAGACTATGCTCATTTCTACTGTATTAATATATATTTTATCTATATGACATATGTAATCTCTATTCATATATATTTATATAAAGAGAATAGATATAAGGGTTAATAGGTGGTTTTAATAAAATGTTATTTCTATTTGTTAGAGGATTTGTGTCAACTTTAGGAAGTAGACTATTGTGTTGGCTAACTAATGAGGGAATACCTATAGTAACTGTTTCTAAAGTATCTAAATTATGCAAAGAGATCATAAGAGATCAATTCTGGATATTAATACTTTGTTGGGTAAGTAGCTTGCAATGTTTTCTTCCATTCTATCAGATGTCTCTTTACTGATTGTTTACTTTGCTGTGCAGAAGCTTCTGAGTTTGATATAAGCCAATTTTTTAGCTTTCTTTTTATTGCTTGTGCCTTGGGAGTCTTACACAAGTGATCACATGCATCAGTATCTTGTAGTATTTCCCCTACATTTTCTTCCAGCAGTTTCATATTCTTAGGTCTTAAATATATGTCTTTTACCATCTTGAGTTGATTTTTGTATCTGGTAAGAGGTAGAGATCTAATATATGTCCAGTTTTGTCAGCACTATTTATTGAAGATACTATTCTTTCTCCCATGTACGTTCTGGTCATTTTTCTCAAATATCAATTGACACTATGCACATAGATTAGTTTCTGGCCTCTATATTCTGTTACATTGATCTATGTATCCGTTATATTCAGAATTTGTAGGCACTCAAAAACTCAACAAGAACAAAAAACAGACCAATCCAGTTTCAGAAATGGGGAAATTATGTGAACAGATACTTCTCAAAAGAAGAAATAAATATGCCCAACAAATACATGGAAGCAATGCTCAATATCACTAGTCATCAGAGTAATGAAGTTCAAAACCACAATGAGATATCACCTCACTCCTGCCAGAATGGTTATTATCCAAAAGTCAGTGAATGACAGATGCTGGTGAATATATGGATAAAGGGGAACTCATGTACTGTTGGTGGGAATGTCAATTAGTGCAACACAGTGGAAAACAGTATGGAGTTTCCTAAATAACTAGAAATAGACTTGTCACATGATCCAGCAATACTACTACCAGGTAGATTCCCAAAATTCAAGAACTCATTTTATCAAAGAAACACTTTCTCCAGCATGTTTATAGCTGCACTGTTCATAGTAACAAACATATGGAATCAACAAAGGTATCCATTATTAGATAAATGAATAAAGAAAATGTGATTTTATATATATGTATATTCCATTATGTGTGTATATATATATGATGGAATATTATTCAGCTATAAAAAAGAAGGAAATTCTATCTTTTGAAGCTGATTTTGACCTGAAAAACAGTATGTTGAGTGAAATAAGCCAGACAGAGAAGGACAAATACTATATGCTCTCTCATATGTGGGAGCTAACATAAAAGAAAGAAAAAAAAATTCCTTTGTGTATCAGTTTTGAAATACGAAATACAATGTTTTATCAAAATTTGTTTTAAATCTTTGTCAATTAAATGCTTAGAAAGTATATACCAGTATAGTTATAATGATTTTTTACTGTTTTTAAATTTCCTTTGTATGAGTTGAACATTATTTTACTGTTTATAGTCCTTGTCTGTATTTCTACTGGACCATGGTCCTTTCACTTTTTCTGTTGAACTTTTTCTCTAGTAGACACAATAAACCTATGGTTATAATGTAAATTAAAAATGTATTATCTGAAAAATTTTTAAAAATAAAGAAAAAAAGGAGTGCACAAGATCTTTGAAACCAGTTTAAGTATCATAGAAGTGGCATTTGTTATTCAAATATTTAAATATAAACTTCATGTGTACTCTATAGGGATCTATCACCTTTAAAAAATAAATGCTTCTCTGCAGAACTGTCAATTTATTAAGTATAGGTTATTTGTTACTTACAGCAGGACCAGCTTGTCCAGGTTCACCAGGGGGACCTTGGTATCCTGGAGAACCCTAGTGAGCACAACAAATGTATTATTATTAAAGTAACATAATCTTCATATATTTCATTTACATCTCAAAGATAGTAACACATCAGGATTTGTGAATACAGTCAGTAAATTTTATTCCTGTTTATAACAATTAAAACCCATTTTTTTCAAGTCAGAATAAAATTAATGTTATTGCATCCCATTCATTTCTTTCCATTGAAAATAGATTGGTTCCAAAGGAAAAGCATATTATATGCAAACTAAATGTGGCATTTAATTTTAGAAAGTTTTTTTTTTTAGATTATTTATTTGAAAGGCAGAGTGACAGAGAAAAAGAGAGTGTGAGAGAGATCTTCTGTCCACTTTTTCACTTCCATATTGTCCATAACACCCAGAGTGAGGTCTGGCCAAATTCAGGAGCCAGGAGTTACATATGGGTTCTCACATGGGTGATTTCATTATCAGGAAGATAGATTCGAAGCATAAAGGGCTTTTAATTGTAAATAGCAGTTGATAGAAAGGACTTAAATGTGGAATTCCAACATTTTTGAAAAAAAACCAAAAAACCAAGCTTCTCAGTTATGATCTAACTATTTGGAATTATACATATTTGAATGGCTAACTTTCAGTAGAATCTACACTTACTTGATTTTTACAGGAATGAAGAAGAAAGCACTGATGTGTGTACTTACAGGGGAGCCAGGATGACCAGATGTACCAGGGGGACCGGGAGGGCCTGGAGGACCCTGGAATGACAATTTTAATGATCAATACAAAATAAATGAATGAAAAATATATTTTATACATGCACCAAAGTTATAATTCTGTCTAGATACCATGCTGACATCTTTAAAAATGTGAACAACTATGTGTCATTATTAGATAGTTATTCATGTGTATACTTAATTTTATGAATTCTACAATGAAGATGTCAGTAATAAAGTATCACTATCAAGCTCATTATCATAGAATTGACAAAAATTTTTTGTAAATGTTATAAAATATTGATCCAAACTCCTAAAAAATTCAAAATCTGGAAACATTCAATACTAAATGCTATGAAAATTTCTCCACCAATGTCTTGAAGATTTCCTTCATATTTCCTTCTACCAATTTCATAGCTTCAGATCTTACATTTAGATCTTTCATCCATCCTGAATGGATTTTTGCATATGGCGAGAGGAAAGGATCTAATTTCATCTTCTGTCTTTGTATAACCAACACCATTTATTGAAAAGACTTCCTTTTCTGCAATGCATGCTCTTAGCACCTTTGTAAGAAATCTGTTGGCTATATGTGTATGCATTAATTTCTGGGTTCTTTAATTTCCATTGATCAATGTGTCACTTTTTATGCCATTATCATGCTGTTTTAATTGCTATAGCTTTTTAACATGTGGATAATACTATACTGGTGAAGAAGTAGTTCCTAGCCAGACAGTCAAATTCAATGTGGAAAAATATTTATCTGTATACCACTGGTCCTATGCTCTAAGCCTCTAATACAATGTTCTAAATCAACCCTATAGCTCATAACTATATTGATATAGATGTCACAGGATTGTATTGACATGGAGATTTAGATACACACATAAGAATAATCACATTTGTGGCAATCATAACAAAATCAAACTGATTTATCATTTTTCAGAAATATAAACTAGAAAACGTTCTGTATTAGAGCAAGCTATATCTAAATGCTGATAATAAATTTCTAAAGCAATATTTTTAATTAAATTTTCTCTTGTAAATGCTAGTTTTGATGTCAGTTAATGATGTCTCATTATTTGACTTTTTAGAATAAACTCTATATTTGATTAAAATAGGTGTCATAATGTGATTGTAGTTTAAATTTAAATTAATGTTTAAATTAGTTAATGTAATTTCCTGTGGCTTTGAAAAATACAAAAAAAAAAAAAAAAGACGAAAAGAAACCAAAGCATTAAAACTTGAGAGAGTTGTAGAATGCTCTTTCCCCCCATTTGCTTTACAACAGTTGTTAAGTCTTTTCTAACAGGTCATTTGAACCCAGAAGAAGAATTTTGTCCTCCTTAGGCTTGGAAATCACAAATATGTGATTCAATAATCTGAGTGGAAATCCTCTGCAGTTCTAGAGAAACCAATGGCTTGCTTTATTTATACTTACATATTTGTTTTTGCAGTGAAACTATAACCTCCTTTCTATTCCTCCTCGTGGGAAGCTGTTCCAATGCAATGATCATTTACATGGGACACCAGGTACCATGTGCATGTGCCTAGGTTTTAGCGTTATTGATATTTTTCCTATGAAAACTCTAGGTCATTTTCATGGAGGAAAATCCTTCAGGTACAAGATTGGTAACTATTATTTAGGGTAGATATAGTTAAAGAGGCAGTGAATTCTGGAAATCTTTGTGTTTGATTTGGAGAATAGCCGTGAGGATGGGTTGTTATATTGGGCATTTGTTGCTTAAGTTGTCATCTATAAAGGAGTATTTAATAAATTAAATGGCATTAAAAGAAGTTTATGAATAAACTAGATGAGAAAGAGTAAAGTGGGAGTGAAAAGAAATAAAATTTTATTAAACTCAGAGAATATATTTATGTGAGACCTAAGCATGAAGGCAGGTGAACTTTGTTAGAGGTGGTTATGTTAGGAAGTGGCAATATAGGCAGGATGATGAGTAAGAAATTAATTAGGATAGAATCAACAAGAAATTGCTACCTTTTCCCCAATCAACCTTAATTAAGAATAAGCTATTTTATACAATTACACAAAAATGTTGTGTTCCCAGAAGAGCAACCATTCAAAATCTAACAAACAAGAAAGATAAATAATGTGCTAAAACAGTCAGAAACATTTGTACATACAGCTGGCCCAGGATAGCCGCCGCCAATTCCTCCTATGCCAGACTTGACATCATACGAATCGAACTGGGGAGAATAGTTCTGCAGCAAAGAGAACAGATAGATAAAATCATTTTAATACAGAGACCATAGATATTTTCAAAAGCATTTAGATGTGCATGCAGCATCTACTATTCACTGGCAGAAGGTTTCTGCCTGCCAGAGGTTATGATATACGTTAATTATCTCACTTATCCTTTCTACATAGTTTTGATATTAGACATCCTACACATGGCTTTGATATTACATATCCTACAGAAATGTTTGTGAATGCATAAATACTTCAATTAAATGCTATTATTCAAACTACTATTTCTAAGAATTATCTGTAGCATTACTAAGATATGACCACAGACTACTTACAGCTCAAGGAATACTGAGATTATAAAACTCAACCTCTTTATTTTGAACAGAAAATTGAAGTCAAATTACTTTTCCAACAGTTAATGATACAAATGAAATTCATATCCTATGGCTTCTGGTTAATATGCTTAATTGATAAGCATACTCAGAGAAATCAAGCAATTGAATCAAATAAAGGATCATAAGTTTAATGGATACCCCTAGAACTTGTTTCATCTTGAGTTCTAGGTGTAGAAATGTGTCCTATTTAATTACTAGGGTAAGAATTAGATGTTAGCCTTTACTTCTTATTGAAATGTCTTCTGAAAATCAATTTTTAAACCTATGCTTATTTGTGTATGTTTTCTAAATTCACCTATTCCATGAAGCAGAAATTTTGTCATGTTTATTTATTTGATTATTTGTTTCATTTGTAGAGTTAATTGGGTGCCATGCTGTAGGAAAGAATGCTTACAGTTAATATTTGTCTGAAACTTCCAAAGTTTACCATCAAAGTTAGAAGGGTAATAAGGTATGGCTGCTGCATTCTTAATTCCCTAGATTAATTCTTTGGGGAGTTGATAGCTCTCTTGGTTCTCAAACATAATTGAGTATGAGGGATCTTCAAAAACTTCATGGGAAATGCATATTGTCAAAAATTAAGCTTATGATGATAAAATAAATGAAAATATGCCATTGTAACAATTAAAAGGAAAAATAAAGAAGGAGGAGGGGGATGGGAGAGTAAGGGGAAAGGAGGGTGGTGGGGGGAAAGTACCACAATGCCCTAAATCTGTGTATATAAAATACATGAAATTTGTTCGCCATATAGATTTTTTAAAAATGGAATTCAAATTATTTTCATAACAATATAAATTTGTCTTTAATTCCACTTTCCATGTCATGTGCCTGCTGAGAAGTTAAGAAATGTTGGAAGGAATTAGCAGCAATAGCGTTAGCATTAAGGGGAAGCATGAATACGGACAAAGCACTTAGAACAATGCCTAACACACATTAATACTAATAAGGATTTGTTAAATAATAAAATTAGAGACAGATGTAAGGAATGACCATTGTGAGAAGTAATATAAACCACAGAAACAAGAAGAACTAAGATAGTTTTACAGAGGGATCTTTCAGTCCTGTAATTTATTACCTGAGTACCAGTAGGGCATGATTCACAGATTCCAGGGGGGCCAGGAGAACCAGGGGAGCCTGGTTGTCCTGGAATACCAGGGTCACCATTTCTCCCAGGAATACCAGGAGGGCCCTAAGAGAAGCAAAAGTAAAAGTAAACAAAACAGTGACAAATCTGGATGATTAAAAAGTCATGAGATTTTTGCTGCTCTGCAAATAGAAGTGATATATTTTCTTGGAAATCAATTTGTATTCAAACAATATGAGTAATTTAAGTGTAATGCATCTATTTATATATTGGTCTAGATTTTATTTTTTAAATTGATAACGGGATTGATGACATTATATGAATTTTGAGGCAGTTGCATCTTGAACAATCATATGGTGTCATTTTTCAAACATGCAGCACTAAAGAAAATGTATGAATGATGAGAATTAAGATCTGGAAAGCATGTGAAAAGGAAAAGAAAAGTCAACTAGAACTGGAACTACCATTAGCATTAACTTCAATCAACTGGAGAATATTTACTTACTGGATCTCCCTTAGGCCCTTGAGGTCCTAGGCCATCAACAGTGCGGGGAGTCTAAGGAATGAAAAAAATGCGGGTTAAACAAGACATCGAAAAACTTATCCACAAAATACCTGCCAATTTACATGTTTATTTCTTAACCCGGTTTATATCCAGTCACAAAGTTGCAATGTTCACTTTCTGCTTGTGATATCAACATGACCATTGGGCAGACCCAACTATCATTTCCTTTCAGACTCCCATGATATAGGAGCTATTTAGGTGTTTAAATATGAATGTTGAAGATATATAGTTTTTCTTTCAACTCACAGTTGTTTCAGGCGCTGGGCAAACTGCACAACATTCTCCAAATGGGATTTCTGGGTTGGGGCAGTCTAAATTTTCTTCATCACATATTACATCATCACAGAGAACATATCCTCCATCGCAGATGCATATTTGGCACGGTTCGGGTTTCCAGACATCTCTATCGGCATAGGACTGGCCAAGGTGAGTGCATCCTCCAGCAGGTGCTGGAAAAGAAGTAAAGGGTGTGATGTTTCAAAACCCTTCAGTAAAATGCGATTTTTGTTCTGCAGCAACACCTATTTACAATAGCCAAAGTAAAGATAGTTTGAACAATTTCTTCATTTAATGTATCATATTTTCCCTACCTAATTTCCAACTAGTAAGAGACCTGGGGACAGACATTTGATGCCATGGTTAAGACTCTCCTTGGGATGCCAAAATCCCCTATAGAGTTTCTCCATTTGAGTCCCAGCTTTGCTCCCAATTCCAGCTTCCTGCTAATGTGTACCTTAGGAGGCAACAATTGATGGGTCAAGTAGTTGGATTCCTGCCACCCAGATAGGAGATCTGGATTGAGTTCTGATTTCCTACTGAAGACCTGAACCAACCCTGGTTATTCTAGACTTTTGAGTAGTAAATCAGCAGATGGTAGACCTATCTGTCTTTGTTCTGACTCTCTCTCATCTCTCTGCCTTTCAAATAAACAAAATAAGTAAATTAAAATTTAAAAAAATCAAGTCTGTGTATTAACATAAAATTGGTAAAGCATTTTTGATTTTCATTAAGACTAACAGGTATTTTAATTGCATTTATATTAGGAATTTAACATCAATGTATAGCACACAAGCATTGAAACATTTATTTATTGATTATACAATTGAAAATAAAACTTATTACCCAGTTGCTATTCTTTGTTTTAACACTAGCGAGGAGCATTAACTAAAAAGATAATTTTGTCACTAACTCTGAATATTTTCTGGATTTTCTTAACCTTATTGAGAAATTCAGGAGCAAACTCAGCTAATCTTAGCAACATTAAACTCTTGCATATTTTCCTAGGGAAACTTTTAGCCAAGTTTATAGTATATAGAGAATGTCACAATAACTCTATTAGGCATTAGTAGGTCAAAATGATATGATGTAATATATTGCATATCTTACATGGATGTAAAGGAGTTTCCAAGTCACAGAGCAGGTGAGGGGGAGATTTTTTAAAACAAACTCTGGCAAGGAGTACATAAAAAATTATAGGGAAAAATATGAATCATGACTATGTATTTGTGGCTTAAAATGGTAAAAAATTTGCTTCAACCAAAATTTTAGGCTTGGTTCCTATTTATATTCAAGGTACTGAAATTTCAGAGGCTATTAAAAATGAATCAGCTAAGTGGTTGCCAAAATGAAACCTGGTTTTAATTTTTAAACATTAACTATGGATTGTGGCTAAATACAATATTAATTCTTGAGGATTACTGTGAAAGTTTGCCAATAATTGAGTAAATAAGTCATCCTTCTCTAAAAATTTGCAAAAATTTTTGTGAATAACATGATATATTCTTTGACTTTTTTGTGTGAGGGTGAAATTTTCATTTTCTCAAAGTTACAGTCTTTAAAATGTCTGTGGAATAAGATCTGGTTTGGAGGAAGCAGGAAGTTTAAAATGCACCTTTTCCTGCCTAGTAGCCAAGAAGTCTTCCAGTGGTCCTGAGGTTTTCCCATCTGGACACTACATATACCAAGGAAGAGCACATTTTTAATCATTGGTTCTCTATCTTCTCCTGGTCTGAGGTTAACAATAATTTAGTTTCATGATAAAGATTTTGGTTTAGAGATTTAACTGATTTAGTAAAGTGCACCAAAAAGGAAAAAATATCAGAGCCTATAGATTCTGCTGAGTACTGAAATTGGTTCCTTTTTTTTTTTTCATTTCCTCTAATGTGTGCAGATACATATTTAATGAATTGTGCAATACCTGTAACTCATTTCAAGAAATTTAAAAATCTGTTCTGATTTTGTATTATAGTTTCTCAATGTGGTCTTTAGCTAATCAAAGACAGTATTATTATCCAATTGTATTTTTTTTTTTTTTTTTGACAGGCAGAGTGGACAGTGAGAGAGAGAGACAGAGAGAAAGGTCTTCCTTTGCCGTTGGTTCACCCTCCAATGGCCGCCGCGACCGGCGCGCTGTGGTCGGTGCATCACGCTGATCTGAAGCCAGGAGCCAGGTGCTTCTCCTGGTCTCCCATGGGGTGCAGGGCCCAAGCACCTGGGCCATCCTCCACTGCACTCCCTGGCCACAGCAGAGGGCTGGCCTGGAAGAGGGGCAACCGGGACAGAATCTGGCGCCCCGACTGGGACTAGAACCCGGTGTGCCAGCGCCACAAGGTGGAGGATTAGCCTAGTGAGCCACGGCGCCGGCCTGAGAGTCATTCTTATTTCTATTTCTCTCTCCCTCTCTCTCCCTCTCTCTTTCTCACCATGCCAGAGTCCTGGCATGTTTTCCAACTTTAATATTATTGTCATAAATCCCACATTCTGTGCTATTTCCTGGGTTCATTCCTGTGTTCATGTTTGAACATTGGCTCCACTTCTAATTTCAGCTTCCTGCATTCCTCCGCTAGGCGGAGGATTAGCCTAGTGAGCCGCAGCGCCGGCCCCAATTGTAATTTTAAATAAGCAAAAAAGAATCTATTTGGAAAAGTTATTCTAGTTTCTCCTCAATGTTTGAAAGAGATAGTTGAGAACAGGGGGAATATCTATTTTCTAAGGAACATATCTTTATTCATTGTGGACATTAAAGGTGAATACCAAAATGCTTGCCTCCGTGCAAATAAAGTAGGCCTATTTTTAAAGGTGTTGTGGAAAATATGATGGTATTTTAAAAAGTTCATGGAAAATGCATATCATGAAAAAAGCTTAATGCTATAACGAGTACTCAAACAGTTTATTTCGCTTTGTGTTTCTATGGGGGTGCAAACTGTTGAAATCTTTACTTAATGTATACTAAACTGATCTTCTGTAAAAAAAAAAAAAAGAAGAAATTATCAATTCCCAACTTGACTCTCATTGGGATTAAACATGACAATAGGTCTGATCTGATTTCATCATCATTTAAAAAATTCTCTATTTTTCACTTTATGTTTGTGTGGGAGCAAACTGTTGAAATCTTTACTTAATGTATGCTAAACTGATCTTCTGTATATAAAGAGAATCGAAAATAGGTCCTCATGTGAATGGAAGGGGAGAGGGAGTGGGAAAGGGGAGGGATGCGGGTGGGAGAGACGATATGGGGGGGAAGCCATTGTAATCCATAAGCCGTACTTTGGAAATTTATATTCATTAAATAAAAGTTTTAAAAAAAGCCTAAAAAATAAATAAATAATTAAATAAATAAAAAAGAAAGAAAGAAAAAAGCTATGCAAGGATCTCAAAATTTTTGCACCAAAATAAAGTTACTTTTTATTTTCTGCAAAGTTTTTGAAGTACCATTAAGAACAACCTTTCTTTCATATTATGAACAGTAAAAATGTAAACAGATGTATGCACTAAGCTATTTGTATATATTAGAGCTAAAATCAACTGTTTTGCTGATGAGGTCTGAAAGTTTTGAGATGAAAGATTGCCCAGTAAAATCATTAGATCTTTGCATAGGTTTTCCCTTTTAATGTGAATCATTTTAAATCTTTCTTTAAATCAACTTTATATGAAATGCTCCAACAGGTCAGTTTCAGCTCAAGATTTTCCATTTTGTAATCTGAATTTGAAATCCTCTCTATGAAAAAATGACTAGATTGTGCTAATGATGTGTTCAACTTTTTGTCTCTGGAGAAGGATTACCTTTCTATAATTAATATGTTACATGACAAAAACTAGTTACTGAATGTAATGACAAAAGAAGACAAATGAGGATACCTGGAAAATAAATCAAAAATCTCATATTTAAAATATATTTCTTCCCTATCTCTTAAAATTCCTTGCAGTGAACATAAATCTTCTTTTCCCCACTATGTAATCATTCTTCTATGTTTATGTCTCGTTTGTGGGTTCTCATACTACGAAAAATGCATTATTTTCTATTTGCTCTGAAAACTATTAAATGAGCAGGTTGTAAATAAATTTGTTAGAATTACGTGAAGTTCAGTATTAACAAATATTGCTATTTAGCTATTGTTCCCAAATTTTCTTAGAAATCTTGTGTAGTATCCTTATTGAAATGCAGATGCCTCAACATATAATTTGAGTGACTTTTTTCTTCTGATTTGCACATGACAGTTAACATGGTGTATGTATGCTTTATTTTACATCAGAAAGTTCTAGGTAAAAGAGAAAAGATTGGATGGCTAAAACAATAAGAATTAGTGCAGTCTTGTTTGAAGCCATGCAATTTTATGTTCATTTGAAAGGAATGTAGCACTCCTGAAAAATCACTCCCTGTGGAAATTGATGGCTGAAGTCCAGTCCATTCTGATTTTCTACCTCAGTCACCTTTGCTGAAGACTGGAGTTTTGTGCAGCTTCCTCTTAGTTATTATTATACCCTAGACCAAATATGGTCAGCAAGAGGTTTGTCTGGAAGCTAAACCTCTCACACAGCTGTTTCATGGTTCTCTTAGTTTGAGTGAGTAGTTGTAGACAGTGAAATCCTGACAATGCCAAGGGAAAGGAATTTTGTTTTCAGGAGAAATAAAATGTTGTAGTTAACTGCAGCACTTACAAGTAGAATGGAAAATGGGATTCGGAAGTCAGTTATCTCATATTATTCCCTTATCTTCTTATATATCTATATTTAGAGCAATTTGGAAAAAATGAGTTAAAATGTTTTTGCAAAAATTATCTCATTTTACTACTAGGCAAATTATTTTTTTTCCATTCAATTGCTTCCTTTATTTGTTGTTATTTAGACTAAGATTCTCTGTTCTAATTTGTAATTAAGTTTCAACTATGCATTTCTTATCATTTGGTATTTCTATTCCTTATTACATAGCACATTTTTGAAATAAATATACCTGTGTGTACAACAGCAATACATAAGAGTAAACCATCTCCTTGCTGGGATCTAAGATATGAAACACAATGAAGTAGCACAGAATATAATCCATTTTCAGCTTCTTTTCCTTCCTAGGTATACTGTGAAACTTTAGAGAAATAAATCCAAGTGACGTAAGTTTATATTAGCATAAAGTTTACTTTTTGTTGTTCTTCTTTCCACTCTTTATTTTTAAATCATGCTGACTTGAAAGACTCCTACTGCTGACTAAAATATTTTGTAAATTATGCTTGTTTTACTGCCATTTTTAGTGTAAAAACATATTACCTAAAGCATCTAATAAAACTGTTAATTTAGCTTGAGTGACAAGCACTTTTCTTCCCTTTTTCTTTTTATTGAATTCTTATCTTGGCAAAGGTGTTTTTAATCTGGAAATCTAAAATCACAGATGTGCATTGCAAATTATCATGACATCATTTTCCATTACTTCAGAAAGTTGAATGCTTTATTAAGTGTGTGTATTTGGAATTAATATAGAATCCAATTAAAATATGTTTGGTTTGGCTCTTAAATGATATGATGTTTGAAAAATATGCATTTTTATTGAATATGTCTCTGCTAGTTAGGTATTTATCAGAATTTCTTAAAATATGTTATATAAATTAATAAAAACACCAAATTAAAATCTACAGACAATGTGAAGAGATAATTTTAATTTAAAAATACTGTTTGTATGGACAAAGTAGATTCTGTTGATCCTTGTCCCCACCAGAAGAAAAAAAGAAAGAAAACTTTATGACTCATTATTTCTGGATGTTCTCTGGTTTTATTTCTTCTCAACACACGATTTTAGGACTCCAATTAGAAATTTCTCTTAAGTTGATTATTGTTGTATAAAGCCAAAATAAAAATAGGGAATTGGAATATTTGAAGTATTTTGTACCCAACAACCAGCAATTGCATCCATACTATGATCTGACCAATTATAAGAACACTGAAAAATATATTCTAATAGTGGTAATGTTAAATTGTGTATTTTGACTACGAAAATTCTATATCCTCTTCCTTTTCAGCAAGACCTTTGATTTCTTCCTTGGAATAATTTATTGGCCAGTGTTGAGCTAGGGCTAGGCAGAGTTTGTATAGTTCCTCTTATGTTGAAGCTATTGCTAAAAATAGTTTGTAATATCTATTTTATTTAATCCTTTCAAAGACCCTTTGAGCTGAGTGCTGTGATAATCTTCATTTTGTAGGTGAAGAATCTGAAACAAATGCTAAATAATTTCCTCAAGGTTGCATGTTCAGAGGTAAAACTAAGATTTGAAACCAGAAGGGTTTTCTTCAAATCTGACATGCCTGACTACTGCATTCTGTTCCCTTTCTGCTGTTTCAAGGACTGGGACTAAAGAGCCCAGCTTCAAAGCTCTGACCCACATGGTCTCTAAGGTTCAAATCGGAGCCTGAAAATGGATCACAGTTCTCTGGAAAAAGCCCTTTCTATCTGGTCTCAAATCAGGAAGATACCATCTGGAGTTGACTTCCACTATTTATTGTCTCTTGACTTCATGGACAAGAGTTATATTGTCAAGGCCATCCTGATGACACGCAGACCACCAGCAGGATCAATGTGTGATTCAGAAACCCAGCATGCATCCTACTATGCACAGACAAGTAGGATTCCAACAATAACGATCACCAACAGATAAGGCTTCTGTATGCAATGCAAAAATATGTCTAAGATGACTCAGAAAGACAAAAATTTTCAGAAAAATTGGTTACTACACAGCATCCCAGCTTCATTAGTATCTCTCCCTGAATGAAGTTTGAGCATGCTATGTAACTCCAAAGCGTGCTTCTACAGTGCTGATTTACTTGAGAAATAGAGCTGCTGTCATCCTCCCCACCAGATACTACAGAAAGGAAAAGATTCAGGAAAATGCATTTGATGTTACTGAAGTAGTCATTTCTCAGGGCTAGCTTTCAAGGCAGCTTTTACTTTTAATATTTTCTGGATCATTTATTTTTGATTTTTGCATCTTCTGGACATGTTGACTTGGGCCTCCTTTGAACTTTTCATTTTGTTCATGGAGGTTACTTTTTAAATGGCGGTGCTCGACCCCAATGATGGAAAAAACAAGGATTTTTATTAGTTAATCTGAAAGGAATGCACTTGTACTGTGTTTTCATTAAGCACAGACAGAAATTCTAGTGGTTAATGTAACTCTCCAAACTGTAGCTGACAAACGATTTGTGTAAGAATAGCTATCTCACTTTTTCCATTGTCATCATGACATGAAACAGGCAAAGTTTCCCCTTTGAAAAGTCTGGGTTTTTTTTTTTTTTTTAAGTACGATATGAACTTTTTCTCTTTTGAGTGTGGAAAACAATGGAACTGAGCTATTTTTCCAGGGAAAGTTGCTTTACAAGAAACAGTCCACTGAGACATTTCCAGAAAGTTACTGTAGACCTGGAAACTTTTCAAATATTCCTCATGTCCAACAAAAGCAATAACATCTTTAATCTTTAAAGCTTTAATTCTTGGGCAATCCACTTTAATCATTGCAGGGTGGTGATTTCACTTGATGTTACAAAGCAGAGTAACTGAGCCACATGATCTGGAACACTGCATCAGAGCCTTGCCAATCTCAAGGGGACACCTAACAGTTTCGGTAGATGGCACTCTTCTCTGAGTGACAGTTCATGGTCTGGCAGAGAACTTTGGTATGCAACAGGGGCTTTCCTGAGGATTTACCTTCCAGTTTCAACTACAAACCACACAGACTCACAGCTCATGAAACAACAATTCAGGAATCAGAATTAGAAAGCATTTTTATCACTGTCTTTCCTTCTCTCCAAGAATGTTCTAGTGATGTTATTCTCTTCTCTAATACTATTGACATCTTTAATTCCAGAATTTAATCAGAATATTTATTTACTAAGGCCTTTAGATGCTGAATACTCTGGAGGTGGGAGTCGGGGTGGGGAACAAACAGGTGCCATGAAGTAAAAACACAAAATTTTGTATCAATAGTAATTTATTTTCTTCTGATGTATATGATCACAGACCTGATGATAATTTCTGGTTAAACCATAAACTTTTGAACCTCTTGTTTAAAAAATGGATTTATTAATTCAAAGTCAATTTTAAACAGAGAACTACGTATTTTTTCACCTGTAGGAATGTGTTAGCTCATATATGAGTATTTTTTGGGACAATATACAAGTTTTTGGTATCACTTCGATGACAAATGGGTATAAAAATAAGAAAATTCTGAATTTAATGTATGTTTTGTGTTTTCTAGATAGCTAGGATTTAACAGATTTTGGTTCTAGTCTTAACCTTGCCCTTTCCTGGTTTTGCTATCCCAATTAAGCACTGGGTCCATGTCAGATGACTGACACTGAGATGTGTGAACCAGTATGCCTTCTCTCCTCTTAAAGTACAGTTATTTCTAGCGACTTTATGGTGTTTGTTTTCTTTACTTCAGTGTGTTTAATTTCATAGGTAATACAAACCAGAAAACTTGAATGTTGGAAAATCGACTCTCATAACAAGTGATAGGGAACTGATTCTCTGTATCCATTTACAGTTTGAAGTTCTACAATGATACAAGGCTCATAGTTTATTTCAGTGGAATTGTCAGTGTAGCAAAATATGGAAGCTCAAATCTTAAAACACATTTACTTAAAGTTACCCTCCCTTTCCCAGTGAAGCAATGTTAGTTAGGAATATTGTCTGTACAACTGTATAACTAATAAACAGTGAGGAAAAAAATACTTATTTCAAGTAATGACAACATCAGTTTTTAAATGTTAAAACTATTTTTGAAAAGTTGCATGAAAAATATTGAAAATGACCAAAACAATGAAATTCATTTCTAAAATGACTTTCAATATTGTATGAATTATGTGTTTGACAACATCTTAACAATTAATTACTTAGGAAAGTAGTCTTTAATGTTTAAATTTCAAAATATAATATTTTAAAATCACGTTATTAAATACTGAATTCTGCTATGTAAGGTTAATGCTGGCATGGTTTTGCAAATAACTCTGTCATCCACTAGGTGGTGCATTTTTTAGCCTGAAATCTGGCGTGTTTCTACACTACAGGAAATATAAAACAGACCAGGTTTCTCCTTTGCTGGAATCAAACACAAGGATTAAGTACAACTTTCATGAATTTGTAAAAAGGCCAACATGCTTCGTGAATACATGTTTTATGCTCCAGAAAACTCCTGTTAGTAGACCACAAGCTAGTGTTCCTTAGTACTGTGCTGTTTCTGAGTTTATCTGGACATATAGGGGTACAAGAAACCCCTACCCGGGACAAGATTGTTTTTGTGGTGCTACATAACAGCCACCTCCTGTAATCTCCCCAGAGCTAATCCACCAGCAGAATTTTCTTCTAAAACGTATAGAGAACATAATATACATGTAAAACACCAAAGCTATTTTTAAAATCACAAACAAAATAATAAGCCAAACAAAATTCCTTTCATCTTCTTGAAAGTTTAAAATGTATTAGCAAAGTTTTGTAGCTCTTTATTATTTTTTTGTAGTTAAAGAGAAAAGGAAGAAGAAAAAGAATTTATGTGATGGCAAGATAATACAGTTATCAGACTTTTTTTTTTTCTCATAAGTTGAAATGAGAAGAAAAATAGCCATAGTGCTTATCTCTCATTGTGCTTGTCACCATTAGGAAACCACAAATGTTTTGTCAATCTTTGGAACAAAAACCAATGGTTTTTAACCTATTCAGTAAATAAGAACTCTGTGATTCCTCCCCAGCCTTGTTTCCCCCTTCCCCACCCAATCACCATCAACCCCTCCCCAGAAGTGAGAAGAATTTAAGAACTCAAAGAAGACTTTATTGGGGGTGTTGGGAGGTGCTTATCACTAAGCTTACCAAGGAAGGACCCAGAATTGCAATGGACATTAAAAGAAAGGAAAGGGGAGAGGGAAAGGAAGGGAAACAGGATTGCAAATTCAAGGAGAGGAAAGGCGAGGACTCAGGGGTGAGAGAAGGAAAATGGAGACATAAGAAGGACACGTGAGAGGGAGGGGGTGGTGGAGGAGGAGCCATGAGTAAGTAGAGATGGACTTGCTTAGGGATAGGAGAGGGTAAAGAGAGGAAATGGGGGGGGGGGGGTTGAAAGGAGCCAGAAGGGGTGGAGAGAAAAGGAGGGGCTGGGAAGAGAGGCGAGGGATAAGGGGGAGAGGAAACCAAGCAGACAAGGAATATGGGTGTTTCTCTTTTGTGATCATGGGCTGATTATAAGTAAAGAAACATCACTGGGCATTGCCCCTCACCAACTGACATAGATTACCTTTTTGGCACCACTGATATTTGAAATTATAAACAACAATAGCAAAAATCTCATTATCATAATACAACATGTTTGCAAAAATTACAGAAATGCAGTAGGTAAAAATACAAATTCTTGTCTAATAACTTCTGGCTAGCTTTAAATTTACCTCTTAAATATTTATACTGTGAAGGTGTGTATTTCAGTTTACCTGGTTTCCCTAACTGTGAAGAACATAGGAATTAAGAAACATTTTCACATAAAGAGACAAATGGTTTTGGGGCAATTAAACTATGAAATCCATTCTATGAACTCATCAGAACATAAATGAAATCAGTTTTTTGAAGTCAAACACTACTGATATGTTTTCCCTGCTTGTAGAAAAGCCAAAACATGCCTGTTGAAAAAAGTAATCTCTTCAGTAATGCAGACACAGTTGAAACGTGGAACATGCAGAACACAGTAAACCCTTAACAGTAAACTACTAGAAAAAGCTGGATTAATCATTGTAAGTGCTTGAAACAGAACAAGAAAAAGCAAGGGTGTTGGAACAGTTTTAGCAGTTTGAACTCATTAAAAGAAAGTTGGTAGACTTTACCTTGCTGCTGTTTCGCAGAAAAAGGTGAAATGATTCTACTAATGCATAGCGCCTAATATTAGAATGCTCTGAATGCATGCTATTTCTAACTATTATCTTCTTGGGAAAACAATGCCCAATATTCCAGCCTTACAAAGAATGCAGCATGCAGAGGAGGACATAAAATTATTACAAAAGACCAGTAACTTCCAGACAGCCTAGGAAAACATTCCAAGATGTTAACGGTCCAGGAGGGGAGACTTACAAAGCCTTTTAAAGAGTTTCCAATGCCTTTAATGTGAAAATAGTTAGTACAAGAAAAGCTTTATCTGAAACAACCCAAAACTTTCAAAAACACACAAGACATTATTCTTTTTAAACAAAGGTAAAACACACAATCACGGTGAACGTTTCGCAGTTGGAAATGTTAGAAGAAATTATTTTAGGAGGCTGCTTTCCCTCTTTGTATCTCTTTGTATGAAGTAAAAACAAAACCCCATAACATTTTCTGAAATCAGTAGCTACTTACCTTGTTGCGCCAAAATAACAGTGGGATGAAGCAGAGCAAGAAGTAACCAGGTTACCTTTTGCACAAAGCTCATCATGTCTAAATATCAGACATGAGACTCTTTGTGCAAAAAGGAGAAAAGAAAAGCAGTTCAAAGTAGCACCATCAGTTGTTCCCTGCCCTTCAGCACCGGGCCTGTCATAAAACTCAGCCACTGGGATTCCTTTGCTTTGGCCTTAAATAGGAAAAAGTTTGGCTTCCCTCACTTTCCAGCCCCTTTCTGAAATATGAGAGCGGCACCCATCCCCTTAGCAGTAAAAGAAATGATTAATATTTCTTTGCCCTTATAGAAGACACAAACCACAGAGTAAGAAAAATAGTACATCTGGAGTTTGTGTGCATGTACTGTGTGAGAGTTTTTTATTTATTTTAGTCTAATGCATGTTTGCATAACTTCAGAACACATACAGAATATTCTGTTTGTGTTTCACTACATGAGAATTAAATGTATGCATTTTTTATCTCCCTGTATCATATTAACAGCTTCACACTTTTGAGAAATTGTTTGATGCATATTTCTTGAATATGGCTAATTTTGCAAACCTTACTTTCCTGGATTTGTATACTGGGATTTTGCAGAACGCACCCTAACTCAATTTAAATAAGGAACAGTGAGAGATTAACCGAAAGAAAACCCCCTTACTCTCATCCATGAACCCCGAGGTCTGGAAGTTAAATTTTATGCTAAAGTCAAAACACTAAGTGTCTGATCTCTGTTCGAATGGCATCCTAAAAGTTAGATACTTATCTATAGCTGTTTCCATTCCTCAAAAATTTCTTTAGCAAGCCAAAGTGCTTTCTTGTGAAACTTCTAACTTTTATGCTGCTTGGTAAAACCAGAAAACATTTTCTAGAGGAAAAATTCAGTCTTTTGTGTCTCGACTTTGTAAGAAACTGGAAGAAAGAGTTTATCACATGGAACAGAAAAAGAATACCAGAAGAAATTCTCATTTATATGCATGGTTATAAAGATTAGTATAAATATTTCTAAATTTAGATTTTCATATGTATGCTTTCCAAACCCTCACCAGCATAGCTTTCCAATGTATTTCTGGACCTAAGAAGTAATTTCTGGATGACATTTGAAAAGGGAGCAAAACCATTGCTAAGTCTTTGATAAATCTTTTTCAGAGACTACACTTGGTCATGGCATCAAGGCATTTCTAGTAATCAAGATATTTCCTTGCACCACAATAATAAATACATGGGGCATTTAAGCTCTAGTCAAGGTCACATGCATTTAACTTTTCCATATTAACTTGATCATTTCTTTCTCCATGCATGTGCACATAAAATCTCACCACTTCACACCAATTCATGGAAGTCATTTCTCAATGACCCAGTTGAAACCTTTCCTTCGCAGCAAAATCATATCCTTTAAGTTTGTTTTCATCTTTCTATTTCTCCTAATTCATTTTACTCAATTTGAGGTATACATAAATTTTGTAAGCGTGGAGATCGGAACACTTGCCTCCTTGTATCTCTACTCGAAGGGATCATAAACCAAGACGTTCCAATATAGATGGCATCATCTGATAGTGGCCGAGAGGACTAGAACAAGATCAATCTCCTGTGCATATTCTGATTTTAGATTGGAGAGTCACTGCTTGAGGGGGGAAAAGGAACTGTTGAGAATGGTCACGACTAAAAGCTTTCCTACTGGATCATCACAGTAATGTTGGGAGGGCAGAAGACTGTTATACGTAATTCTCTGACTTCCAATCATCTTCATCCTCTACTTAAAAAAAAACTATTGCGTGTTCAGATAAATTCAGAATCATGATGAATTTTTCTCATAGTATCTTTGGTACTTACATAAAAATCCATCTTTCTATATTAAAAGGATTGATCCTATTTTAGATAGTCAATAAAATTGAAGTTTATTGAATTTCTTTGTTATTTTCTAAACAAAAATAAAATAAAATTAGAAAATTGCCATTTAAAAAGATTTTAATGCTTTATTTCAGACTTTACATGCAAAACTTCCATTGCAATTTGTCCTAAAAACCTTGATTTGTCTAGTCATTCAAATAAAAGTCTTACACACATGAGAAACAATCATGATTGATTCTCTCATTTAAGAAAACTTAGCTAAATTGTGCATATGGAAACATTCTTGTATTATAAAGTCTTCAGGAGGCACCTGGAGATCTCCTTTTCCAGGTTTTCTGATTTGTCATTCTTCATTGCCTTAAACATGTTGGGGTTCTGCAGCAGGATCCTTAGGGTTTAGTGTTCCAGATCCTACTCCCCCTCCTTGTGTCAAACTGTTTCTTACTACAGTGACTAGCTGGGTGTGGATCTGAGCTGTTGTCTCAAATGGAAGAAATACATATGCTAGTGAATCCTATTTATGCACTCCAGGAGCTGAGATCCTCATGGGAATCAAGACAAACATTTGTTTCTTTACCTCCCTGATTTCACTGATATGAACCAGTATGTATAAACATGTCATTTTGCTTTCTGGATGGCATTTGTGGTTTAAAAAAAAACATCTAAGTACCCGCACCAACTGAAACACTGACTAATCTGGCTCTTCCTTGACAAGTGAGTGGCTGGAAAGATGAGGCAAAGCAGGGTGTGGTAGATTATCAACCCAAGGTTTCAGATCTTCTCCAGTGCACTCGTTCGACAGTGGGAGCTTGGGAAGAGCTGCATGAGCACAGCTGTGATGAATTCGAGAGGCCAGGGGCTGTTAGCTGTGCTCTCTGTACTAGCAATAAGAAAGTCAATTATCTCCATCATGAAAAACACATGGGACAGAATCCCTTCTCACTTAGTTTTAAAGGTCTGTTTCTATCTGTGTATATATGTGGAGCTATATATATATCCACATATAAGTTACTAAATATACACATGTATATTTTTAAAAATTGATGGAAATTTGAGCAACGAAAATTCCTGGAACTGCCTTAATGCACTTGTGAGGTAATTTGCATTTGTTGTATCAATTTTTCTTCACATAAATGGATAAACATCTAAGAATTTCCTGTTATGTTGACATAAAGCTGTCACCTAAAATCTTATTTACTTAGTAGACCATTAATCATTAAAAGGGAAAGCACTGCTCAGCCCCTATTTGAGTTGTGCACCTTTCTGAAGTATTAAACCATGTTTTCTGGAATGAAGTGTTCATACTTAGGTTCCAATGACAGTTTTATTTTCCATCATCACTGATATTGTAATTATATTTGGAAATTCATAGAAAATTAGAATTCAACTTTGTACCAATATGACTCATCCCTGAACAGTGTGATAATTTTATAAATTTTGCTGCAAGAATGGCACAGATTCTGGGTGCAACATCTTGTAGGAGTTTAGGAGTTCCCTGTTGGATCTTCAGATGCCTTAACATACTCAGGATTGAAGCTCCAGTCTGCAAATCCCACTAGACTCTCTATCAAGTATAATTTGTCATCTGAGTCATACTGAGGAATTTCCAGCAGTATCCAACACAGCTGCAATAGCTCTTCAGACGTAGCCAATTATGTCTGAAGATGAAAAGAAGGCCAAATCACTATCTTCTAATAGAAGCATGAGCTAGGCCAAAGCCAAAATCTTTGAGTTTGCATGTTTCTAATGGACACTGATTTTAATTCCTATCAATGTTCTCTGTATTCAGGTACTTCATGGGGACCCAGATTTAGGGTCTGGCAATTCAAATCATTCTTAAAGACAAAGAATTTAAAATCTTCTTTGGGGGCCAGTGCCCTGGCACACTAGGTTAATCCTCTGCCTGCGGCGCCGGCATCCCATATAGGCAGCAGTTCTAGTCCCGGCTGCTCCTCTTCCAGGCCAGCTCTCTGCTGTTGCCTGGGAAGGCATTGGAGGATGGCCCAAATGCTTGGTCCCCTGCGCCTGCACGGGAGACCAGGAAGAAGCGCCTTGCTCCTGGCTTCGGATCGGTGCAGCGCGCAGGCCTTAGCGGCCATTTTAGGGGTGAATCAACGGAAGGAAAACCTTTCTCTCTGTCTCTCTCTCTTGCTGTCTGTAATTCTAGCTCACAAATAAATAAATAAAATCTTAAAAAAAAAATCCCCTTTGGACTCCCTCTTCCAAAATAAATAGAATGAACATGGCCTTTCTGTGTATAACTTAGCATAACTATTGCTTGACACAATATAGTTATAAAGTTAGCATTTTGATCATGTAAAGCATATTCTGCCTAATTATTTGAAGATCTCACTTTTGTCTATATATCAAATCATGTTTAAAGAAGCTCTATATTAAGGTGTGTTATTGGTCTAAGGAAAATTCCAACATCATACTCTTGGAGGAATTTAGACTTGGGCAAATGGGCTTCTTTTGTTCCCAAACGTCCAGGGGTTAGCCTCTGGAGTCTTAGTTTCTCATGGGAATGCCTGATTTAGCAACTTTGCTTTATTTGTGTGTGTTTGTTTTATCCCTGTTTATTTCCTACCCCTACCTTTTTTTCTCTATCATTCACAGAGGTGGGCACAGTCCCTTGTAAGTAGTAGGTGCTGTTAAATGTAGAAGACATGACAGTATTGGAATGTGATATTTAAAATGTCAGGTGTTTCATAACAGTTATTTCTTTAAAAATTATCGAACTCCAACCTTAGATCAATCTCTACCTGTTATGTCTTTATTTAATAGATATTAGATACATTTTCTGAAGGAATTAAGTCAAAAACCTTAAGATTCTCCATATAAAACTTATGCAATCTCGAGTATGCAAAGTGAAAATCCCTTGGATAATTATACTGAATAGAGTAATATTGTGTTATTTCTATTCTTCTATGTCCAGTAACATTACCATTTCCCACTTCAGACCTAACAAGAGACTAAGTGCTCTTTTATAGAGCATTCTTGACATGTAATTCAGCCTGACTCAAGCACTATCTTGAGAAATAGAAAGGCTCCCTTTTTTCCAACATCTAAGCTATATTATTTGTTGCCAATCCTCATGCTTACACTATCTTTCCGTAGAAAATTATCTTTCCTCATCTTTCTAGGATGATATCCTACCAAGACTCAGCCCAAATATCATCTATTATACTAAATTTCTCTGATCATCAATATTAAAATAATTCTCCCCTTCTAATCTCCCTTATTTTTCCCATGATTCTTAGTTTGTTTTAACTTATTTTTTTTTGTTTATCTCATTAGACTGAAAGCTACTCTAGGGCAAAATTGCAATTTATCCCTCATTTTATACCCCACAATAAACACTGTCTTGCCTATGATAGGTGATTCATAAATACCAAATGTCATATGACATAAAATATTAAATACTCAACCCAGAAAAATACATCTGAAGTAATCTATTTGCTTTGCATCCTTTAGAATTTATGTAATTTTCCATAAGTTAATTATTACCAGTCTTTCCTTCACTTGAACAAGGAAGATAACTCCTTCCAGCATAGGAAGTTTTTCGATTTATAATGAATTTTAAAAACTTCCAGATGTTATAAATTTGTTTCTAAAGTAGAGAAAATAAACAATAGAACTTGTGAGCAAACAAATTGAAAGCATTTAAACTCTCTGTTTATCATAAAAAATCACAAGTAAGAGACCACTGGAAAAGAAACACTTTATAAAATCTAAAGAAATAGAGGTAATTTATTAGAGCTAAGAAAGAACTAAAGAAAAGTTAAAAGTTAGCTTAAAATAAATTGAAACAATTTTACTAAAATGCATCAAATTTTAATCATTTTGATTTTGGTAATAAGTATTTTAAATGACACATAAGTGAAATCATGAAAATAAGAAACTTCAAACAGAAATTCTAACACTTTTTGTTTAAATTATTTTTAATTTCCTTTGACTCAATTTCTTTGTTGATGAAATAAAAAAACACAAAATATCAAATAGAAGTACAGAAATTTCCTATCCTCTCATCAATACAGATATTCAACACATCATGGAAAACACAAGCTTAAACTTTGTTTTATTGTGGCTTGGTTTGTTCGTTGAAATTCCTTTGAGAATTGTGGAAATTTCAATCTATTCCACTGAGTATACCAAGGACACACACAAGGCAGGTAACAGCATTCTATGTGTAGGAACAGGAAACCATTTTTCAGTTGTGAGGAAAAAGCTAGCTGCAAGTGAGAAGCTACGTTGATCTACATACAGCATCAGGGTGTGGCTCTCTTGATCACTGCCTGGCTTCCAACTGAAACAGTCACTCCTAAAATTTCATTTTGGGTGTGGCTGGCAGTGGTAGGTAGGTCAACAGCTGAAAGTTAGCAGTTGGAGGCAATATGGGATCAAACTATGGTGGATTGTGTGAGAATTCCCAACTTGAAGTGCTACAACCAACACTTTTTTATGGTGGGGAGGGGAAAGGAAAAAAGAAATACATTTGCTAGTTATTTGTTATGATGACTAATCAAAAAGAAATTTGTAGCCAACAAACTTTGGAAATGATTTAAAATACCAAAGAGTTGCTAATTCCCATGCAAAATACAATCAAGAACTGATAGACCCTTTGAAATCATATATATTTGGGAGCAGTAGAGGTAGCAAATACATCTTGGGAGATTTCAGTGAAATTTAACCTTGAGTTGAAGGAGGCAACTTTATATCTGCATTTTTTTTTTTTTACTATAGCAAACATCAGAGCAAAATATGACCAGACAGTCAATTGGGACAGCATGACACATCACTGGAAAATATGATTGTTGAGTACAAAATTACAAGAAAAGTAAAATCATTGTTGAAGCCACGTTAGCATACCCTGCTCAAATTATATCTGATTCTCTAGACACTTCTGCTGGAAGATTCCCTAAAACAAAAGCAGAAGAATTACATAAATGGTTTTCCAGGCCAACCTTTCTGATTTAGTGTGCTGTAAGTTGCTTGCAATGTTTCTCCAAGTAGGGGATCCAGGAAAATTCCTAAGGGTTGTGGATTTTGGAATGTCACCAAATTGTTAATGATTGCAGTCACACTACTTAGCAAAATTCTCACTAGCTGTTATTGAGAAGATAGGTAACCTGTGAGCCAGATGAAACAATAGCAATAATGGTAGCCAATCAACACTTTGGGTGACTAAGTGCACACAACATGGTGTTAACTTTCTTTGTTGTTATTTCTAAAACTACTTCAGTGTAGTTAACATTTCTTCATTTTGTCTTCTAAACAGTTAGAGGAAATGGACATCAAGAGTTGGTGATAGAGCAATCTCAAGATGGGATCTTAAAATATTAAAGAAAATGCCAAAATATGGATTATATTGAATGACTACAACCCTAATTTTCTCTATTTATTTCCTGGTAGTTATTTGTTTACTGTGATCATTTACTTGATTACTCGTAATTGCTAGTTTATCTGTTCTGTGAGACTGCAAGCTTGTGTCAGTTTGGTGATCATTGTCACTCTGGTAGCTATTGCGCAGACTCAAAGAACAAGCACTCCGTAAGGACCTGCTGACCTGGGAGACACTGAGGTTCTACTAGAATACCAATGATTCAGAGTTTTATGGCAATTTTTATTTTTTTCAAGGCTAATTTAAGCAATTTAAATGAAAATCAAAGGCCTCCTAATTCTCAACCTTGATTGGTGGTAATTTTGTAAGAAAATTGTCACCTAATTAAAAAAAAGTATTCATCTGTAAAGTCTTATGATATTTTTCTTTATTACTTTTTCTAAATCCCAAAAATAAAATCCCTGCCAAGTGAAAGAAATACAAGGAAAGTCAAATAATTTGCCAGAGGCCAGTTTATTAACATTTTCCCAAAGCATATCTTATTTGAAGTGTTTACTTTGGATCACTATCCAAGAGATAATGTTTTTCCCCATCAACTTATGAGAAAGCTTGGCTTGTAAGTGTTTGTTTGCATAGATAAAGGCAAGGGATGATGTTGCATGAGGAAGAATACAGTCTCCCACAATTAAAATTGTCCCAGAAATTGTTTTGGACTCTGCAATTCAAGTAGTTAGCCCCCAAAAGTGTGATTTATGGACTTTCAATAATCTCTAAATAAAATCTGAGAAATATTGCATTTCTAATGCCTGATTCAGATTCTGGCATGTAAAGTACTCAATAAATGTTTAATATAATAAAATTGATTATGTGTTTTGGTTTTATTAGTACAAAATAGTCAGTCATGGAAAAATGATTATAGGGATTGCCCATAATTAAAATAATGATATTTTCTTAAAAACAACAACAATTATTATACAGTACTTATTATGCACAATTTCAATTCTATATACTTCACAGCATTTAAAGGACTGGAATGCAGTACCCTCCATCACATAGACATTCACACACACAGTATTTTTTTTATTTCCTCCTCACTGAAATCCTATGAGTTTTTTTAAAGAAATATTTATTTATTTGACAAGCAGAGTAACAGAGAGAGAAGAAGGAGGAGGAGAAGGAGGAAGAGAAGATGGAGGGAGAGGGGGAGGGGGAGGAGAAGGAAGGAAGGAAGGGAGGGAGGGAGGGAAAGTAAAGGAAAGAGAAGAAGAAGGAGAGGAAGAAGAAGAAGAAGAAGAAGAAGAAGGAGGAGGAGGAGGAGGAGGAGGAGGAGGAGGAGGAGGAGGAGGAGGAGGAGGAGAGAGAGAAAATGAAAGAAATGGCATATTCTGTGGTTCACTCCCCAAATTCTCACAACATCCAAGGTTAGACCAGGCTGAAGCCAGGAGTCATAAATTCAATCTTGGACTTACATGGGTGAGAGAAACCCTAGCGCTTGTGCCATTATCCACTGCCTCCCAGGTACTTTAGAAGAATTTAGATCCAAAATGCAGAATAGCTGGGACTCAAGCCAGCACCCTGATGTGGGATACAAGCATCCCAAGCGATGGCTTAATCCAATGAGCCCAAACAGCCTGCCTACACACAGTTTTGCGCCTATTTTACAACTGAGTAAACTGACTTGCCTACGATCACACAGTACATTACAGAGCCAAGATTTAAAACCAGGTAGTTTTTCTTTTTTCATTAAAACTTCAACAGACATATTTAACAGCCCATATTTATAGGCTACTGTGTGATGTTTTGCTACATATATACATTGTATAGTGTCTGATCAGGATAAACAAATTTATCTCCTCAAACGTTTAATATTTCTTCATGATAAAAATATAAAATTCTATCTTTTTTATTTTAGAGAGAAATTCACAATACATTGACATTTTCTAAGGTCATCCTAAAGTGGAATAGAATCCCAGTACTTCTTATTTCTATTTCATTATAACATAGTACTTGTTAATCAGCCTTTACCATAAAAATGCATCAACATGGATGGGGCTTGAGGTCATTATGCTAAGTAAAATAAGTCAAAGCGAGAAAGACAAATATCATACAATTTCACTCATGTGGTGCCTTAAAAGCAAAAAGGTGATCTTATAGGAGCTAAAAGTGGATTGCATTGTTTTAACACCATTTATTATGTTGATTTTAGTAGTCCTAAATACTTTGAAATATGGGAGAAACTTTATATTCAACATTTTCTTCTGTAATAGGATAATTTTGGGGCAAATAAATTTAGTTCAACTTTTGTCTCCATTACATATTTCTTGAAAGCATTATTTTGAGTGTTTCTGTTTGGTGGATCCATTTGAAGTGATGTTTAATTTTTTTTAACACCAAAAATAATTAACTCTAATCTTTGTCTACAAGTGGAATTAAATAAGTTGTGTGACACTGTTTCAAAAACAATAGCTGACTATAAGGTAATAATTCTGATTTTCTTGCACATTTCAAGGATGATTTAAAGGAACTTCCATACAAAAGGCACAAAAATATTTTTGAAAACATAATGTGAGGGTCCTGTTAAAGATGCATTATTTCTGTTGTATTTCCAAAAAATGAAATAAATACCGGGAAAGAAAACTTCAGTGCTCTATGGAATTTAAAAATCTACAGAAGAGTCCTTGAAATCTACTGCATTGAATCAAGATGGTGTTAATATAAAAAGGGATGCAAGGCCGGCGCCGCGGCTCACTAGGCTAATCCTCCGCCTTGCGGCGCCGGCACACTGGGTTCTAGTCCCGGTCGGGGCGCCGGATTCTGTCCCGGTTGCCCCTCTTCCAGGCCAGCTCTCTGCTGTGGCCCAGGAGTGCAGTGGAGGATGGCCCAAGTGCTTGGGCCCTGCACCCCATGGGAGACCAGGAGAAGCACCTGGCTCCTGCCTTCGGATCAGCGCGGTGCGCTGGCCCCAGCGCGCCGGCCGCGGCAGCCATCGGAGGGCGAACCAATGGCAAAGGAAGACCTTTCTCTCTGTCTCTCTCTCTCATTGTCCACTCTGCCTGTAAATATATATATATATATATATATATATATATATATAAAGGGATGCAGAGATTTCTGTGAATATAATCTCACTCTTCTCATAATTTATACCTTTTAATCCTATCTTTGTTTTTCTCAGAAATGCATTCAGATAATCCAAGTTTCATTGTAGTCAGTTCTGAGCTTGAATTTGCCAAGTAAAACCAGAAAGTGAAAAATTAAGCTTTCCCTCCCCTCAGGGTTTGTCCACGTTGTAAACTGTACAAAATGATCCCATCCTGACAGTGCAGAAATGAACACGGCTTCCAAAAAAGCTGACATATGTGGCAAGGAGCTGTCCTGAAATGACATACTTAGGCAAATATTTCCAAGAGGATCAGAGGTTTTGCTTTACAACCCCATTCCCTAGATTTCCCCACATTTCTCAAGCTTGGCCTTCTCTTCATCCCTTTCTCTCTTTATCGCTCTTTCTAAAGTGAGCTTGACTGCTTTCCATTTTCTTCAGAGCAAAAGCTTAGCTTCAAATAACATTTTTACTTTGCTATGTATGCTTTTTCTGTCATAAGCAATTGAAGAACATGAAGAACAGTTGTCCTTGAGAACATTACAGATAATTAACATTCATTAAATCAGGGCACTAACTGAATACCGATTTTTGCTGATTTGTTTTTACATTAATCATTTGAAAGATGCGCCATTTGCTCTCATTTTTAGGTTTTCAATAACATTATCCACTTTGAACAGATTGCCTGCAGATTACTTCTCAACAATTCTTGCAATGCCTGCAAGTACACAGTGATATCTAATACATGGTGAAAACAGCTTCTATTTCATTAGTTAATTATGCTATTCCAACATGTACTCTGTGCAAAGCACTGCATCGAGTTTGTCTGGGTATAAACAGAAAGTAATGTAGAAAAACCTCAGGCCTTAAAGACATTATGATCTGCTTAATATTGAACAAATTATTTGAACACTCAGTAGAAATTCTGTCACATATACAGTTAAAAGGACAGCATAATTTGATTATGGTTTATTCTAGTTCAAACATTCAAACACTTCCTAAAAGATCACATAATGAGCTTCTTTTATTCTCAACCCAAATTTTTAACTATTTGCTCAAACATTCTTCTCCCTCTTTTAATACATTTCATATCTATCGACAAATTTCTGTTTTCAAAATAGCACCCACGGGAATAGATACTTTCATTCTTTTGGTTTAATAACAATCATTTTTTTTTCTAGAGCACATTGTTGTAAAACATAGATAATGAGAATCAAACAGGACTTTTGAAAAATTTACATGAGCTTTTTTTTTTTAAAGCTAGTCAGTTATTTCAATGAGAAAGTAGCAAGGCCACTTTCTTTTACTTCTCTGGTCCTGAAAGGTCATATAAAGGTCCTGCTAGAATTTTACATAATTTAGGATGGAAAGTGGTAAATTCTAGTGATCTGCCGTACAACTTTGTGTTTATAATTAGCAATACTATCCTACATACTTGGAAGTTTGTTGAGATTAGATTATATATTATGTGTGTGTGTGTGTGTGTGTTTCATTTTTGACCACAGTTTAAAAAAAAGTAAGGGATTAATCAGACTTAGATTAATTCTTTGCTATTATTTATTTTGTTACACTTGAGTTTATCTAGTATTTCCTGTTGGCATAGCCTGATTAATTTCTAGACTTTCCTTTTCAATAATATGCTTCAGAATGAGGTAATATCCTTAGAGAAGCTCACTAATAGAAAATGACATCCTTGTTTTCCCATTTGGTATGGTTTAGTGAAATACACCTAGAAAAAAAGAAAGCTGCTTACCTTTGACTGTTACACAGGGAGTCAAAGAAATTCATATCAAAATATGCAAATGGTTTTAAAAATAATATTAGACACTGTAACTGTGGAATAGCAGATAAAGCTGCTGCCTATAATGCTGGCATCCCACATGGGTACTGTTTTGTGTCCTAGCCACTCCACTTCTGATCTAGCTCCCTGCTAATGACCTGGGAAAAGCTTCAGAATATGGCCAAGTGTTTGGGCCCCTGCCACCCAAGTGGGAGACACCAGTGACGCTCCTGGCTCCTGGCTTTGGCCTGGCCTAGCCCTGGTTCTCGTGGCCATATGGGACATGAACTGTTGAAAGAAAGATTCTCTTTCTCTCTCTCTCTCTCTCTGTTTCTCTCTCTCTCCCTCTCTCTCTCTCTCTGTGTTTCTTTCCCTCTACTTCTCTCTGTAATTGTGACTTTAAAATAAATTTTAAAAATCTTTAAAAAATAAAAACTAGAAATAATGCTGACTCCTTAGTAAGCACTGGGGCTGTTAGAATCAAGAGATGGGGTGACCAGTGTCTTTCTTGACTGGTTTGTTTAGTTATCATGGCATAATATTCATATGGCTTTTTTATTTTACAGATTTAGCAATGTTGCCTCCTTCAGATGGTTCTATAGGAGACTTTTTGAGTCTGTTTTCTGTTACCTGTGACTGAGTAATTCATAAAGGAATGAGGTTTACTTTTGCTCATGGCTCTATATTTTCTTGACTGTTAGAGAGGGCATGGGCTGCTCCATACTTAGAAGAAGAGCAGAAGAGCATGTGGTCTTGGAGAAGAGCGGGAAAGTGCTAAACAACCGTCACGGTCAATCCATTCCCATTAAGGAAGCATGAATTATCCTTCAAGGTAGATTTCTCATAATCTCAAACACATCTTAAAGGCCCAGCCACCTCTTGACATTATACATTGAGAACCAAGCCTCAAGGTGAGTTTGGGTAAAGACAAATTATACTTAAACCATAGCAAAGACTTAAGACCTTACTGATATTCTCTGGTCCTTCTGAGGAAGTACTTCACTCTGGCTTAAATAAACAATGACAACGATGTAACCCCTAATTGTGGTCAGAAGGGTGAATGCTCTTACAAATGTAGGACATGCACCTCAAAATTGCTACCTTGCAACTGTACAATGGTACATGCTTGAAACTAAGCAGATTCTCAGCTTACTTGCTGATACTGCAGATGTCATGTTAGAGAATGTCAGCAAAATCTCTCATATTAATATTGCCAAGTAAATGAAGCTCTTGGTGAAACAATATTGAAATAGGTTGTATGGAATCAATTGTACTAATATTGCTCTAGGGTAATGATTCATAGGCCTGGCAGAGATTCTCACCAAGCTTCTAGGTCCTCCAAAGCTACATGTTGCATACAGCATTAGGATTAAAAATAAATTACTGTGATAGTAGACCAATACCAGCATCATAACTTTGTGTAAGAGATAAATGTAAAAGCATCTGTTATAAAATGATTGCAAAAGAATAACATTAAGGGAAATATGATTGCATAGTAGTAATTAATAGACAAAAAGTGGGTACTATTTCATTGTTTCTACAGGGAAGTACTGCTGCTGAACTGGCTCATGCCTTCATTTATATCTTAGACATACATTTACTGAGTGCCTCTTATCTGCTAAGCATCATGATTGGAGCAGGTCTTAGGGATGAGCAGATACTCACCTGATTCATGTTCTTAATAACTCTACATCTATCAAGAGGTTGACAAATGAAGAACTAATCTTAACAAACATGAAACTGCTATGATAAAGGTAGTTTGGGAATACATACGGGACACATGATCCAGTCGAAGGGATCATGAGGCATTTTCCAGTGGAAGGGATGTCTAAGATGATCACTCATATTTTTCCACCAGTTATTAAATTATACTTAGATCAAAACTGAGGCATGAACTGTGGCCATCTTGCGACCTATCTTTGTCCTGCATACTACTTGGAAAAAATTTAACATGGTACCACGTCTAGCTTTCTCTCTCATCCATAATCATCTTAAGAATGCTGCATAGGTCAATGATAGATTCTCAGAACCAGGGAGCTTTCATGATATCTCTTTTTCCTTAACAAGAAACAGAGAATTGTATTCAGGTTAGGCATCCAGCAGTTTTTTTTTTAATGAAATCAAGTAGGAGATGAAATTGGATAAAATTGCCCTAAAAGACAGATTTATTATTTTTTGATCATAATCCAAGTATTCTTAGAATAAGCAAAGTTGAAGGAAACACATCTACAAAGACTAATTCCCTGAATTATGCCATAGCTTTGTTGGTATTTATGAGTAAAATATGTTTTATTACACACTATTTTAAAGGAGGCAATTTTTTATACATTTGAGAAATTATATATCTAAATGGCTGTTTTCCCTTTTCTATGAAGGATATGTTCCAAGATACCCAGTGGATGCCTGAAACCAAGTATAGTACTGACACCTATATATAACATACACTTTTTCCTCCATGCTCATGATGAAGTTTAATTTAAATGATGCACAATGAAGGATTAACTAAAACTAATAATAAAATAGAGCAGTCACAGCAATGCACCGTAGTAAAAGTTATGTTAACATATTCTTTCTCTCTCTCAAAATACAGTTTTGGTTTTCATTTTTGAGATTGTGTTCCTTGCTATGTACACTGACCCCAGCTTTATTTTACATGCTGCAACATAGCCACATTCTACTCAAGTTGAGCTCATCTATCCTGCTTTGTTTGAACTCTGTGTTTCCTTTTTCACTTTTCTGAATTTAAATTCTACCGGGCATCTTTTTCTAGAAGATTCTGGTCTCATCACAGTGGAAAACTTTCTTTGAACAGTATCTTCTCTCCTTAACTTCTTCAGCTCTGGGAAACGTGGCAGAAGCTTCTTCCTCAGCATACACAGTCTCCCCAGTAATTTTTATACTTTTCAGTCCAAACACATTCCTCAGTATATGTCATCATCTCTTACTTGCAGTAAATTACTTGGTTTCACTCATTTCAAGGGTTCTGGTTGATGTCTTCATATAGGCTTAGTGCTTTCTGGTGCTGCATAATGCCTTCAATCAAAATGTGTTTTCTGCTCATGTTTCCCTTCCACAAATTTAATGCCTTTTCCATCTTAACCAAGCATTTATCATGAACTGTGTAACATTTGCAGTTTGAGATACAACAGCAAAATTACCATGAATTTCTTTCCTCAAAAGATTTCATTCCTTCTTGCCCAGCATAGGGTTTTGTTTTTTTCTTTCATATTAAGTGAAGGACCTTAACCTTTTCACTTTAAAGAAGCACCTTACACCTTGTCGTTGTCACTACTCTTGAGCTTTGCAAGTATTACTGAGTAAAATAAAGGTTACTTAACATAAATAGATGACAAAGGATCAAATAACCAAGACAGCTATTAAGTGACAGGTAGATGGCATACAGTGTGGAAATGCTGGACAAAGGGATGATTTGTGGTCTGGGGGAACAGTGGGAAATTTTATCGCACTACTGAGTGACACACCATTTAAAATTACTTCTTGAATTTTCCATTTAATAGTTTTGGACTATAATTGGTCATAATTAACTGTAATCACAGAAGTAAAACTGCAGATAAGGGAGGACTACTGTATACATCTCCTTTACCCTAAGGTAAAGGATAACTTTTTCCTCCTCTCCCCTCCCCTCCCTTCTCCTGCACTCCCCTCCTCTCCCCTCCCCTCCCCTCCCCTCCCCTCCCCCTCTACTCCCCTTCCCTCTCCTCCCCTCCCCTCCCCTTCCCTCCCCCTCTGCTCCCCTTCCCTCCCCCTCCCCTACTCCTCCCCCTCCCCTTTGCCTTCCTTTTCGCTTTTAATTCCTTTCATTTTCTTTTCTCCTCCCCCTCACTCCCCTTCTTTATCTTTTTCATTTTTCTTGCATACCCTTCAGTTTTAATTACCAACATAAACTGAAGCATACACTGACTAGATTCCTTTCTTAGGGGTTTTGAACTCACCTAGATCACTCTTCCTGGTAGATGCATGGTTGGCTCCTTCATCTTTTTCTGGTCTTCGCATAGTGAGTATTTATTTGACTATTCCATTTAAAATTGCAGATTCTTGCTGGCCTCTTGCCTTCTCTTTTCCACTTCATTATTGTCTTTTCAATTGGAGTAACTCAGATTCACCTGTGAGATCTAGCAGACCCAGCCCACAATCCTGTTTCAGGCTGGTGGCTGCCAGTCCACCACCTTCCGCATATCTGACACTGACCATTGAGAACTGTGTAAGGATCCCACTGCATCTTGTAGCTCCAGGACTATGACTATTAGTACTGTGTTCCTCAGAGTAATGGGAACTTACCCTGCAGGACCCAAAGAACAACTTACCTGCGTTCTACTGCTCCAGACCCATACCTGCCAATGCATAATACCCATCATAACCTATATTTACCCTGTATGACTGGGGCAAGGTCTCCGTAATATTTCTCACTCCTGGGACAAGGGCTTTGGATGCTAGAAGCCCCAGCATCAGTCATATCCACCAAGCAGGACCTGAGGAAGGTCCCATCTGTATCACACAGTCTCAGGCCATAGCTATTGTTGCTACAAGCCCCACTACCCCTCATGGTTTCCTAGGGAGACAAGTTTACAGTCCCCTCTCTGTCCCTCAGCACTAGAACATGGCTTTGGTAATCACAACCATAGTGTGATTGACACTCATCTCTCTGGGGCCTGAAGACATACACCTTGGAAAGCTCACATGCACTTCAAAGGGTTACCACCTTCAATGATAAGTTTTACAACATGGGCTTTTTGTTTATTTTGTTCTCTCTTTGCAGAAGTACCTAATACACAGTCCCAAATACTGGACATGGTAGAACTTCAATAAATTTTTTAAGTAATGAATTAATAAGATAAACACAAACATTCACATCACCTCTGATTTCCTTCCTGATGGTCAAGCTATGTATCCAACTGGCTGTTAAATACATCCACTTGGATTTCTCACAGGCAACTTCCAATTCTATGTTATTAGATTGTATTCATTATTTCAAATATATCCACCTCTCTTCCTCACAGTTTATCTTCATAGTCCATGACTTCCCTGGATTTGTTTAACAACTTCTTTTAAATAAAGATTTATTTTATATATTTGAAAGCCAAAGTGACAGAGAGAGAGAGAGAGAGAGAGAGAGAGAGAGAAGAAGCCGGGGGATGGGGGGCAGTGGGGAGAAATCTTCTCTCTGTTGGTTCACTCCCAAATGGCAAAGACAGCTGAGTCTGGGCCAGGCGAAGTCAGGAACCAAGAATTGCATCCTGGTCTCCCACCTGGGTGGTAAGGCTGTCTTCTGTTGCTTTCCCAGGCTCATTAGCCATGTGATGGGTTCGAAGAAGAGAAGCTGGGACTCAAATCAGCACTCTATATGTGATGCTGGCATTGCAGGCAGTAGCTTAACTCTATGTGCTAGAACACTGGCCTGAGTATAGGAACTTTCTAACCCTATTTCCAGTCCTCTCTTTATGTTCATTCTATAGACTCTGCCTTGAGAGTTTGTTCTAAAATCCAAATCTGATCCTATCACTTTCTAACACATGAATTGTCAATGGCATTTTTACCACCCTTAGGATGAATACTCAGACCTTAAATAGGTTTCTGTTCATTTTTCCTCATCTGACTTTCCTGGTTTGGCTCCCAGCACTGCAGTAGTCAGTCACTCTGATCATCATGATCTACTGTAAGTTTTTGAAATGTACCATTTTCTTCTTTCCCTCCTGATGTATTTTGGTTGACACATTCTTCTCAGAGTCCACTCTATCAGAATAACAAGAATGAAAAGAAAAAAATCTGTACATGTTTAGTACAGATATGACTTGTATATCCAAATACTTTCCATATATGGTTGATTGTGGAAACCACAGATTAAAAAAGCTGACAGTTCTTGAGAGAAAGAGTATGGATGCTTTTAGACAAGGCAGAAGTACTGTGGAATTGGACTTTATTTTGTTGCCAAAAAATAGGCTTAGATTATCTAGAGAGATAAATTATTTCATATTTAAATTTTAAAGTGAGTAATAAAATATATTGAAACTGCAGCAGAGATATTTCCATGAATATTCAAGTCACTATCTATTATTTTAGTAACCCAATAGTTCCCTAGACCACAGCATGTTCTCAATAAGTATTTCATAAAGTATTCAGGTCTGGCGGCTAGTGCTGTGGCATAGCAGGTAAAGCTGCTGCCTGCAGTGCCAGCATCCTATATGGACACCGGTTCCAGTCCTGGCTGCTCCACTTCCGATCCAGCTCTCTGATTTGGCCTGGGAAAGCAGTAGAAGATGGACCAAGTTCTTGGACCCCTGCACCCACATGGGAGACCTGCAGGAGGCTTTTGGCTCCTGGCTTCGGATCGGCGCAGCTCTGGCTGTTGCAGCCAATTGGAGAGTGAACTAGCGGATGGAAAGCCTCTCTCTTTCTCTCTCTCTCTCTTTGTTTCTGCCTCTCCTTCACTCTGTGTAACTCTGACTTTCAAATAAATAATATAAGTCTTTTAAAAAAATCAAAAAAATTACTCAGGTCTGTTCTTGTTTGCACTCAGATAAGAGATAACCTTTGTGAATACACAGATTGTTTGCCCAATAAACAATTTTAGTGAAAGAATTCAAAATGCCTTCCAGCTCATCTTGCTGAATATTCACCATGAGACAGAATCACTTCACAAGTACAATGGTTGTCTCCAAGCGATGACTTTTTCATCGGCTATTTTTCTCATAATAATTACCTTATGAAAGTCAAATTAATGTTCCTACATCTTCAGGCTTCATCAACTCTTGGGTGTCAAGTTTCACAAATTATTACTTGTGTTAAAACAGTGTTCTTTATTGCTCTAAAACTACCTATACAAAGTTTTCTGGGACACCCAATATTTGTACTTCTAGTATTTCTAGACTTCCTGCACAACTCCAAACCAAAATATTAGCCTTGTTTCTTATTTGCCCTGACTTTGTCTAATCTGCCCTTTGTCTTTCGAGGTTTGAAAGGTGTATACTTTCAAATATCAATTTGTCTGGACCTAGAAGTTGTGCTTTCAATGAGTAAGGGTGGACCTACATGGATTTGTAGTAAGAGGCTTTTCGTTTGTCTATGCTTCTCTAAACTGCAACAAAGTTTTGAAATGTGGATGAAGACAAAGGGTGGGACCAGTTTGCGCCTGAAAAACTGCTGCCAAGACCATGTGTGTTTTTTCCTCTGTCCAAATATTACTGCCATCTTTTAGAACTCCGCGAAGGGTTTGGAATCCATCTCTTTGCTGTGCTTGCCACGTGTTACAATTCTCCTCAGACTATGAACTAATGTAGGGGAATAGCAGACCATCTGGTATCATTAGAGGCATAAACTTAATTTTCATGCTCAAGACAAATGTGCTGATAGAAGCTCCCATATATTATTAAATCGAACTTTCTCTTTCATACCACATTGAGAAAATTAAATACACACTCAAAAAAAAAAAAAGAAAAACAGAAACAAAGGTCTTTTAAATAAAGGAGAATTTTATATAAGAACAATTTTTCTTAACTTGTTTTGTTGTGCTTATTTTATTCGTTAGAGTCAAAATAACCCAAACATATTTTAAGGCAGTGCATCTATCCTAGAACTGCTTACATAAAATATCCATGACCGTGCAGCCCTTTTCTTTATTTTTAAAAAAGATTTATTTATTTATTTGAGAGGTAGAGTTACAGACACAGAGAAGGGGAGACAGAGAGAAAGGTCTTCCATCCTCTGTTTTACACCAAGAAAGGCCACAACAGCCAGGGCTGGACCAATCCGTAGCCAAGAGTCAGGAGCCAGGAGCTCCTTTAGGATGTCCCATGTGGGTGCAGGGGCCCAAGACTTGGGTTGTCTTCCACTTCTTTCCTATAGGAGAAGTTGGGACACCAAACAGCACCCATACAGGATGTCAGTGCCGCAGGTGGAGGCTTAGTCTACTATGCCACAGCATCGGCCAGTGACAGCCTCTTTTCTCCTCTCCTCTCCTCTCCTCTCCTCTCCTCTCCTCTCCTCTCCTCTCCTCTCCTCTCCCCTCCCCTCCCCTCCCCCCTCCCCTCCCCTCTCCCCTCCCCTCCCCTGCTCCCCTCCCCTCCCCTCCCCTCCCCTGCTCCCCTCTTCTTCTCTCTCCTCTCCTATCCTTTCCTTTTCCTTTTCAAGATTTGTTTATTTATTTGCAAGCCAGAGTAACGGAGAAGCAGAGGTAGAGAGAGAGAGAGAGAGAGAGAGAGACCTTCCATACACTGGCTCACTCTCCAAATGGCCACAATGTCTGGAGCTGGGGGTATCTGAAGAAGCCAGGAGCCAGGAGCTTCCTCCTGGTCTCCCACGCGTGTACAGGGGCCCAAGGACTTGGTACATCTTCTACTGCTTTCCCAGGCCACAGTAGAGAGCTGGATTGGAAGCAGAGCAGCAGCCTTTTTCTAACTGAATGATGAAGTAAAATGTGAGAATGAAGATTTAAATTGTGAAATATTAGCCTAACAAGTGATATTTAGTCATATTTTAATATTTATAGATAAATATTTGATATTGGTTACTTAGTGTATTTCTAATCTATCTGTAATTACTAAATGATTTGATAGTAAGTTGGATATTAATTTATCATGAAATTGTCAACTTGCTAAAGTGTGATTTCTAGAATTATGAAATGATTGACAAGTCTATAAATACAAATGAGATATGATGAATTAGAAGAAAGACTGTGAAATTAATATGATATAGATTGGAAGAGAAATTACATTGGACTGTGATTTTTGAGATGATAAAAAATATTGATCAAGGAGGTAAGGAAGACAGGAACAGCATAAGACTCTTTAGTAATCATCTTCCCTCAGAAATATCAACTTAACAGTTTTTAAGAGTAAAAATACCTTCCCAAGAGTTAAGCAAACCAGATGGGAGGTTATAGTACCTTGTTTTGGGGTAGCAATAAGAAAAGACACGTTGAAGAATCCAGAAAAGTAAAAATTGTCCAGATTAACATTACCCAGTCTAAGAAATGTAGTGTGGAGATAGAAGCCTTTGACCTGAAAGATGGGAAAGAAACTGACTCCAGGCCTTAGAATTGGAATCCTCTTCCATGCCTGCCACACTGAATCCCAGTACTGAGCATGGTACTGTAATTTCTGCTCCAGAAGTATCATCCTTGTACCCAGTTTCTGGACTTGCATTAACCTAAAGGCCAAGAGGCTGCTTCTATAATCCCTTCTTCAATCTTAGAATAATGTAGCATGGAGATAGAGTCCAACCATAGGCAGGTAGGATATGAAAGTAAACAGGACTTTGTCATTGAAAGCAGATTATGCACGGAAAGTATTATGCCAGACATATCCAAGTGGCCAATGCCACTAGACTGGTACCCTCGGATGGAGGCTCTAGACCCAACCTGGAGCCAGGCAGAGATCTGTGGTCCCAGTAGGACAGATTTGTATTCTGGTCAGCATCAACTGGAGCTGGCTGCAGTAGTGTCAGACTACACCACCGTGGCAGCCAGGCTGTCGTAGCAGGGGCCTCGATCCTGTCGCATTTTGGCAGCCTCTGTGCTCTGGGTACAAATAAGCATCACAGCGTTCATGGCCACTGGCTGCTCACGCTGTCCTTCCCTCAACTTCAGGCAGCACCATATGGCGAGGGTCATTTTCTGGAGGAAGAAGTCGGGAGTGTTATGTCATTTCTTGAGTCTAGGCTTGGTTTCTTCTTTGTGAAGCCCGGTGCTGGTCCTTCCATGGGGAGGCCTGTGCTAGGCAGCGTTCTGCAGCATCCAACCACGGGACAGTAAAAAGTTCAGGGGATATTAGATATCCACATAGAGAAGAATGAAACTAGATCTTTTCCACCCGTCTCTCATTATATAAGAGTCCAATCAAATGAAAATTGGATCAAGATCCTAATTGCAAAAAATGAAACTAGGAAAACATAAGGGAAATATAAGGAAGTGGAATGGGCAAGGATTTCTTGGACAAGTTCCTAAAATAACGAGAAGTAAACACAAAAATTGACCAAAAGCTTTATATTAAATTGAAAAGCTTCTGCACTGTAAAAGAAATAATCAACAGAGTGAAGAGTTATGCTACAAATGAGAGAAAATACTTGCAAGATATACATCTCATAAAGGATTTTTAAAGGGTTATTTATTTGAATATTTATTTGAAGTCAGAGTCAAAGAGGCGGAGGACAAGACAGAAGGAGAGAGAGAGAGAGAGTGAGAAAGAGAGAGAGAGAGAGAGAGAATCTTCCATCTGCTGGTTTACTTCCAAGGGGGCTGTGAAGGCTAGGGCTTGGCCAGGTCAAAGCTAGGAGCCAGGAGCTTCATCTGGGTCTCTCTCACATGGGTTTCAGGGGACCAAACAGCCTCTTTCCCCTGCTCGTTAGCAAGGAGCTGGATTGAAAATGGAGCAGCCAGGACATGAACCGACACCCATGTGGGATGCTGGATGACGGAAGTGGCTTCACTCACTACGCCACAGTGCCAGTCCCCCTCACAAAGGATTAATATCCAGAATGTATAAGCCACTCAAATAGCTCAATAGCAAAAGATAATTCAATAATGCAAATTCCCCAATCCAGTTAAATAATGATCAACAGACATCAATAGATTTTTCTTTTAAAAAAAGACTTACAAATGGACATGTAGACATGAAGAGTACTCAAGATTACTAATCAGGGAAATGCAAATTAAAACCTCAATGAAGTATAACTTCAATCCAGTATAACTTCAGTGACCCTAATAAAAATAGACAGCTGTTGGTGAGGATGTGGAGAAAAGGGAATCCTTGAAAATTCTTGGTGGTGATGTAAATTGGTACAGGCTTTATGGAAAATAGTATGAATGTTCCTCTAAAAATTAAAAATAGAACTCTCTGCCAGTGCCGAGGCTCACTAGGCTAATCCTCCGCCTGCGGTGCTGGCACCCCAGGTTCTAGTCCCGGTCGGGGCACCAGATTCTGTCCAGGTTGCTCCTCTTCCAGTCCAGCTCTCTGCTGTGGCCTGGGAAGGGAGTGGAGGATGGCCCAAGTGCTTGGGCCCTGCACCCGCATGGGAGACCAGGAGGAAGCACCTGGCTCCTGGCTTTGGATCGGCACAGCGCACCGCCGGTAGCTGCCATTTGGGGGGTGAACCAACGGAAGGAAGACCTTTCTCCCTGTCTCTCTAACTTTGCCTGTCAAAAAAAAAATAGAACTATCTTTTGATCTACCAACCCCACTACTGAAGATACATTTAGACAAAATAAAACAATTCTGAGGAGACATCTGCACTCCCACACTTGTTACCGCACTACTCACAATAGCAAAGAAATGGAAACAATCTAATTGTTCATCAACTGATGAATGAATAACGAAAATATGGTATATACACACAATGAAATACTACTCAACCATAAAAGGGATGGCATGTTGTCATTTGCAGCAACTTGGATGGCGATGGAACTCATTATGCTAAGTGAAATAAGCCAGGCATGGAAAGGCAACTGTAACATGATCTTACCCTTACATGGAATCTAAGAAAAATTAGTCTCACAGAGGCAGAGAGTGGCATGCTGCTTGCCAGAGGCTGGGAATGTATAAGGGGATGGAGAAATGTGAAAATCGTTGACTACCAGGTCATGAGTTATAGTCAGATACGGGTAATAATTTCTGGGCTTCTACTGCACAGTGGAGTGATTAGAGATAAGAATTAATGCATTACACATTCAGAAAAAGCTAAAAGAAAGATATTGAAGGATTTCACCAAAAAGAAATGATGAAACATTTGAGAACATAGATATATTTATGTTTACCCTTGTTTGGATGTTGCACAATGAAGGCATTTATCAAAACATATACGGTACACCACGTAAATGTGTAATTTTTATGTTTAGTTTCAAAATGTAAGCAAAAGAAAAGAAGTATTAAGCAAGTTTCTGAAGTAGGAGGTGGAAATTCTGGCTGAGAGTGGCAGAGAGGAGAGGAGTAAGTAGGAGAAACAGGGAGAAATAGGGCAATCCCTATTTTATACCAATAATTTGATTAATACCATTACTCAATTTTTGGTTAATAAATAATTCTGTATAATGAGTACATTTTCCAACACAATTCAAATTAGGATATGTAAAATATTGTCAGTTTTGTTATTTTGTATTTAATCACACTCTTACTATCAGGAAGAATATGTACACATTGTTTTTAATACACCTACATTTTTTCAACATATCTAGCTATTTTTATATCCTTTGAAAAATATACACCCTTACCAAGTAGAAAACAATGATTTATAGAAAAGGGACCGCCACTTCTTCCTGTTTCTTTCCCCCACTTATGTCTCCATCTTTCCCTCCCCCTCTTCCCTCTCCTCTTTTCCTTTGCTTTTTCTCCTTCCTTTCTCCTGGCCTCCTTCTCCCTCCCTCCCTCCCTCACTCCATCTCCTCTTTCTTCCCCTCTTTCTATATCTCTCCCTCCCTTTATTCCCCACTCTTACTCCCTCTCTCTCTTTCTCTCTTTCTCCCCCTGCTTTCTACTCCCCTGCTTTTGTCTCCTCTGCCTTCTTTTACTTTGTATTATGGTAAGAGTCCTGAGAGAGAACTGCATAAGAAGATATGTTTTTTGTTGTTGGATCCGCAGATGACTTCTCAGAGGGTAGTGGGATTTTTATAATTAAGTTTTTTGTGTTTTGTTTTTTGATGATAAAAACAGAAACACACGTATACATATTTAGACTCTGACAGAATGTACAATGCATTTATGCTCATTTTAGTGCCAAATAATAATCAAATTCCAATGCTCCTATGCTTTGTGGTGTGAATCCAACTTGCACAACACTTCAAAAAGACGGGCGGTATGAGAACGGGTGGAAAAGGAAGGAGGAGAGTTAACAATTTTCTGCCCTATACTTTTGGTATAATTTTGACATTTGATAGTATAAAAATATTCTTATCAAATTCAACCTAGATAAATGGGAATGAAGAATGTAATTACAAACATGAGAGGAAGAGTTCAACGTTATAGCATAGTGGTTGAAACTGCCACTGCAATGCCAGCATCCGTCTGGGTGCTGATTCGTGTCTTGGCTGTTCCATTCACAATCCAGCTCCCTGCTAATGGCCCGGGTAAAGCAGCAGAAGACAGCCCAAGTACTTGTGCCCCTACCACCCTGTCAGGGGAACTGGAGGAAGCTTCTGGCTCCTGGCTCTGGCCTGGCCCGGCCCATCCTTGGATGTTACTACCATTTTGGGGAGTGAATAAGTGGATGGAAATTTCTCTGTCTCCCTCTTTCTCTGTAACTGACTTTCAAATGAATAAATAAATGAATCTTGAAAAAAAAAAAAAAAAAACCATGAAAGAAAGGTCCTGTGTTATAGTGCAGCAGGTTTAGCCTCCACTTGTGATGCCAACATCCTATATCGAGGAACTGGTTTGAGTCCTGGGCTGCTCCGCTTCTGATCCAGTGCCTGCTAATGCACTGGGAAGGCAGTGGATGCTGCCTCACTTCAGTCCATGCACCCATGTAGGAGATCCTCATGGAATTCTAGCTCCTAGTTTCCACCTGGCTCAGTGCCATCCATTGTGACCATTTAGGGAGTGAACCTATGGATGAAAGATCTTTTTCTTACTCTGTCATTCTCTCTGTCTACTACTTCATCTTTCAAAAAAAGAAAAAAAAAAAAAACCCTGAAACTATACCAAAATAAATGGCCTAATTACATTTCAGTAGAGTACTACAATGAAGGGAAGATCAGTAATTGAAGCAAATTATGATCATAGAAACACACTTTTAGTAAAGTAAGATTTGAAGTATCACATACAAATTCTAAACTTATTTTATACTACTATATAAGGAAATCAATTATGAAACTATTTTAGATGTGCTAAATAACTGAATTAATAAACATGTTTATTGTTGTTGGGAGCAGAGTTTTCACTGTGGAGAAATATTAGATATTAAAAGGCAACAACAATTCTGATAGGAATATATTAGAATTGGAATTGGAGATATCAGGGTGAATTCATGATTTCTTAAAGGTGTCCATATATGTTTATGTACATGTGTATATATGTGTATGTTTTTGGATAACTCTAGTTTTGATAAATGGTGTCTGTGTATATATCCTTGCATATTTCCAAGATCATTTTCTAGGTCATCTTGAAAAAATGTTTGATACCAGCATTGGGGTACAGACGTACAGGATGATTCAGGTACTTTTACTTATGCCAAAAAAGTAAGGAAATACCAAAGAAAAATAAAATAGGAATGTGTCATAAGGGTACACATGCCAGTTGGAAGGAGCTCTGAGCAATTCTGGGAACATTTGAGCACTAAAATAATTACTGAATATAAATAATTAATGAATTATAAGCCACTGAGTAAGTGGGAATTTATTCATTTATATTAATAATAATGAAGAGAGTTTTTTTTTTCTTAAAGTAAATACCAACAAACTAATAAACATAGAAAGAGTTCCAGAGTTGGAAAGTAATCATTTGGTAAATATTATGCTGTATATTGAATTCAGCAAGATCATGACTGTATATTAAATTTAGAAAGCACTTTTTATTAGTAGTAGAACACTTGGCTTTGTCACAAAAGTTCATACTTTTAGAATACAAACAGAATATTAATTTCAGAACAGGAAAAGAAAAATTGTAGAGTGGAGATTTGGGCACTAACGCGACCAAGACTTCAAAATAAATATCTCCATCAGAGACGTATGGATATCATGTAACTCCAGATGTGATAGCTTAGAAAGGCCTAATATTAACTATGCAAGATTCTAGGTAAGAACATACAGCCTTATTCAAATTGTAAACAAATATCAGACAAACTCAAAAAAGGAAAATTTGATTTAAAAGTGGATCTTTGCTCTTCAAAGCCATAAAAGACAAATAAAGACTAGAAACATGTTTCAGAGTAAAGGAAATTAAAAGACTGGGTTCTGCATAATAGAGAAAAATGATATAACAGACATTAGTAGATCAAATGATAAAAATGAAAATACGGAGTAGGCTTTGTGACACAGCAAGTTAAGCTCCACTTGGGACACCAGCATCCCGTATAAGAATGCCAATGTGATTCGTGGTTACTATGCCTCCTGCCCAGATTCATTCTATTGTGTTCAGGAAGCAGCGGATAATGGGTCAATTACTCGGGTCCCTGCCACACCTGAGAGACCGGAATGGCACTTCTAAATGGAGCTTCTGGCTCCTGGCTTCAAACTGGCCAAGTCTTGGCTGTTGTAGCCATTTGAGCAGTGAACCAGCGGATAAAAGCAATCTCTCTCTCTCTCTAACTCACTCTCTCTCTCTTACCCCCTCCCCATCTTTTAAAAAATGTTCATTGAAGTGTTTCAGTGAGAGACTCTATGGTTAATGTAATTTTTTCAAAAATTATACAGAAAAATACAGATAGAATCTTAGGTTTAAAAATAACATCAATAACAACAACTTTAAATGTACATGCTCTAAATATCCGATTAAATTGTAGAGTTCATTAAATTAGACACATAAGCAAGTTCAATTAGATGCTGCCCATATGAAACTCAAAAGATAAGTAATAATATCAAAGCAAAAATCAGTGCAATCGAAAATAGGAAAACCACAGAAAAAATAATGAAAACAAAAGCTGATTTCTGAGACAATAAATAAAACTGGTACAGCTAGTCATGCTGATTAGAGAAAAAAGGACAAAAAAAGAAATGAGCTATATTATCAGAAATGCGAGAGATGAAATTACTACATATTATATTTATTCAAATATTTATCATTATGAAATTTTAATCATTATAAAATATTAAACATCATAAAAGTTTTATGTATGTATATTAGAAAATATTGATGAAATTAGAAAATTCCTTGAAAAGCACAAAGTACAATGTTTATGCAAAAAGATATAAATAATCTGAATAGCCATAGGTTTATTGGAAGTATATAAATTCAGGGCCTGCATTGTGGGGTAGATGGCTAAGCCTCCACCTGCAGTGCTAGCATCCCATATGGGCACCGATTTAAGTCCTGGGTGCTCCACTTCCAATCTAGCTTCCTGTCAATGCGCCTGGGAAAGCAATGGAAGATGGCACAAGTGCTCGGGCCCCTGCACCTTCATGGGAGGCCTGGATGAAACTCCTGGCTCCTGGTTTGGGCCTGGCCAAGCCCTGGCCATTGTGGCCATTTAGGAAGTAAACCAGAAGATGGAAGATCTCTCTCTCTCTCTCTCTCTCTCTCTTTCTCTTTGTAACTGTGCCTTTCAAATGAATAAATAAATCTTAAAAAAAAGATGTCCCAGAAAAGGGACAAGTATGTGGTATAGCTACTTGAGATTCTCACATTTCATATTGGAATCCCTGGGTTTGATTCCTCCCTCTGCTTATCATTCCAGCTTCCTAATGTGCACCCTGAGGGGAAGCAGTGATGGCTCAAGACTTGAGTCACTGCCACCCACTTGGCAGACCTGAATTGAGTACTACATTTAAGACTTTGGCCTGGCCCTGGCCTATGATGGACATTTGAAGAGTGAATCACCAGATGGAAGATCTTTCTCTGTTTCTCTCATTTTCAAATAAAATTAAAATAAATAAATTGTAAAACCCTCCCATAAAAAAGTTTTAGTAGTAGATATCAGGTGAATTCTATTAGTGAAATAAGAAACAAAGTGTACCGTACAACAACTCATCAAAAACAAAAAAGCAGCACAGGCTAATCCTCCACCTATGGCGCTGGCACCCTGAGATCTAGTCCCGGTTGGGGGGCCGGATTCTGTCCTGGTTGCTCCTCTTCCAGTCCATCTCTCTGCTGTGGCCTGGGAAGGCAGTAGAGGATGGCCCAAGTGCTTGGGCCCTGCACCCTCACGGGAAGACCAGGAGGAAGCACCTGGCTCCTGGCTTCAGATCGGCACAGCGTGCCGCCTTTAGTGGCCATTTGGGGGGTCAACCAACGGAAGGAAGACCTTTCTCTCTGTCTCTCTCTCTCACTGTCTAACTCTGCCTATCAATCAGAAAAAAAAAAAAAAAAAGAAGCAAACTCATTCTATGAGGTCAGTGTTATTATGGTTGCAAAACCAGGCTAAGACTTTACACAAATAGAAAATAACAAATTTATATATCCTCTGTGAAAACACAAAAAATCTTAACAAAACCATAATAAATTGAATATAAAAATACTTAAAAAACAGATAAAAATTGCTGGCCAAGTAGACTTTATATAATGAATGAAAAGTGTATCAAAGCTTGAAAATAAATAAATATAGGTCACTATATTAACATACTGGAAAATAAAAACACATGATCATCCAAACAGATGTACAAAAACCTTTAGAAATATCCGACATCCATAAAAGTCCATCTTAATGTGAATGAAAAGCCCTGATAAAAGGCTTTTATGATAAATCTACAGCTAAACTTATATTAATGATGAAAGACTGAATATTTTTCTTTTAAGATTAGCAAGAATGCAGATATTCACTTCACTATTTCTGTTTGACATTGTATGTGATGTTGGAAACAGTACAATATGTCAAGAAAAAATAATGAAGGATATCCATTTAAGAAAATAAGAAATTACAACCACAAAGTCTAGAACATTGTAGGATAGCTGAAGGATATATTAAAATAAATTTTATTTTAATGTTGGGAAATTAACATTTGATATTTAAATACCAATTATAGTAGCATTAAAACACAAAATCTTAATTTTGTTTTAAATCTGTCAAATTGATAAGAATTATATACTCCTACAGCTTTAATGATTATATGACTATTTTAAAATTTATTTTATATAAATGAAGTTGAACATATCTTCACTTGCTTATTGTTTACAGTCCTTGCTTGTGTTCCTTCTGGATTATGGTCTTTTTACTTTTTCTTGGATGAACTATTCATTTAGTAGAGCAATTAATCCTTTGGTTACAATGCAATAAAAATATGTTATCTTAAAAATAAATTAAAGGACCAGTGCTGTGGTGCAGCTGGTTAAACACTGCCTTCAGTGCCAGTATCCCTCATGGGCACTAGTTTTTGTCCTGGCTTTTCCACTTCTGATCTACTTGCCTGCTAATGCACCTGGGAAAATAGTAGAATATGCTCCAAGTTATTTGGCCTGGAAGGAGCTCTTGCATCCTGGCTTTGGCCTAACCCAGTTCCTGCCAAAGCAGTCATTTGGGAAGCAAAACAGGGGATGGAAGATCTTGCTCTCTCTTTCTTTTTTTTTTTTTTTTTTTTTTTTAACTTTTATTTAATGCATATAATTTTCCAAAGTACGACTTATGGATTACAATGGCTTCCCCCCCATACCGTCCCTCCCACCCACAACCCTCCCCTTTCCCACTCCCTCTCCCCTTCCATTCACATCATGATTCATTTTCGATTGTCTTAATATACAGAAGATCAGCTTAGTATACATTAAGTATGGATTTCAACAGTTTGCTCCCACACAGAAACATAAAGTGAAAAATAATAGATGATTTTTTTAAATGATGATGAAATCAGAGCAGACCTATTGTCATGTTTAATCCCAGTGAGAGTCAAGTTGGGAATTGATAATTTCTTTTTTTTTTTTCTTTTTTTTTTTTTTTTTACAGAGGATCAGTTTAGTATGCATTAAGTAAGGATTTCAACAGTTTGCACCCCCATAGAAACACAAAGTGAAATATATTGTTTGAGTACTCGTTATAGCATTAAATCTCAATGTACAGCACATTAAGGATAGAGATCCTACATGAGGAGTAAGTGCACAGTGACTCCTGTTGTTGACTTTACCAATTGACACTCCTGTCTATGGCATCAATAATCTCCCTATGCTCCAGTCATGAGTTTCCAAGGCTATGGAAGCCCTCTGAGTTCTCCGACTCTTATCTTGTTTAGACAAGGTCATAGTCAAAGTGGAGGTTCTCTCCTCCCTTCAGAGAAAGGTACCTCCTTCTTTGATGACCTGTTCTTTCCACTGGGATCTCACTCGCAGAGATCTTTTGCCAGAGTGTCTTGGCTTTCCATGCCTGAAATACTCTCATGAGCTTTTCAGCCAGCTCCGAATGCCTTTAGGGCTGATTCTGAGGCCAGAGTGCTATTTAGGACATCTGCCATTCTATGAGTCTGCTGAGTATCTCACTTCCCATGTTGGATCACTCTCCCCTTTATTTATTCTATCGGTTAGCGTTAGCAGGTACTAGACTTGTCTATGTGTTCCCTTTGACTCCCAGTCCCTTCACCATGACCAACTGTGAACTGAAACTGATCACCTGGAACAGTGAGATGGCATTGGTACATGCCACCTCGATGGGATTGAATTGGAATCCCCTGGTATGCTTCCAACTCCACCACTTGGGGCAAGTCAGCCTGAGCATGTCCCAAATTATACATCTCTTCCCTCTCCCATTCCCACCACCATGTTCAACAGGGATCACATTTCAGTTAATTTTCAACACTTAAGAATAACTGTGCATCAATTACAGATCTAAACCAGTCATATTAAGTAGAACAGATAAAAAAAAAACTACTAAGAGGGATAATGTGTTAAGTTGTTCATTAACAGTCAGGGCTATGCTGATCAAGCCACCATTTCCCATAGTGTCCACCTCACTCCAACAGGTTTCCCTCTTGGTGTTCAGTCAGTCGTCACCGATCAGGGAGAACATATGGTATTTGTCCCTTTGGGACTGGCTTATTTCACTCAGCATGATGTGTTCCAGATTCCTCCATTTTGTTGCAAATGACTGGATTTCGTTGTTTCTTACTGCGGTATAGTATTCTAAAGAGTACATATCCCATAATTTCTTTATCCAGTCTATCGTTGATGGGCATTTAGGTTGGTTCCAGGTCTTAGCTATTGTGAATTGAGCTGCAATAAACATTAGGGTGCAGACCTCTTTTTTGTTTGCCAATTTAAATTCCTTTGGGTAAATTCCAAGGAGTGGGATGGCTGGGTCGAACGGTAGGGTTATCTTCAGGTTTCTGAGGAATCTCCAGACTGACTTCCATAGTGGCTTGACCAGCTTGCATTCCCACCAACAGTGGGTTAGTGTCCCTTTTTCCCCACATCCTCGCCAGCATCTGTTGTTGGTAGATTTCTGCATGTGAGCCATTCTAACCGGGGTGAGGTGAAACCTCATTGTGGTTTTGATTTGCATTTCCCTGATTGCTAATGACCTTGAACATTTTTTCATGTGCCTGTTGGCCATTTGGATTTCCTCTTTTGAAAAATGTCTATTGAGGTCCTTGGCCCATCTCTTAAGTGGGTTGTTGGTTTTGTTTTTGTGGAGTTTCTTGATCTCTTTGTAGATTCTGGTTATTAACCCTTTATCTGTTGCATAGTTTGCAAATATTTTTTCCCATTCTGTCGGTTGTCTCTTCACTCTCCTGACTGTTTCTTTTGCAGCACAGAAACTTCTCAATTTGATGCAATCCCAATAGTTGATTTTGGCTTTGACTGCCTGTGCCTCCCGGGTCTTTTCCAGAAATTCTTTGCCTGTGCCAATATCTTGAAGGGTTTCTCCAATGTTCTCTAATAACTTGTTTTTCCCTCTTTCTCTGTAACTCAGCAATTCAAATAAATAAATAAATCTTTAAAAAATAAGTTAAAAGAAAAATACAATAAAAGGACAAATATGAAAAATTGTGTGTAGCAGCTGCATATACAGTGAAAATTATAAAACTGTATTGAAGATATAAATAAATGTTTGTGATATACCAGAAAAATACACAAAAATATTAAGATATCATTTCTTCTCAAATTGGCTGAAAATACTAGTATGATTTTTTGTAGAAATTGGCAAACTCATTCTAAGATTTATAAAGAAATACAAAGCACCTAGAATAAACAAGTTGAAAAGAAGATTAAATTTGAAATATTCCAACTATCTTCAGGACTTGTTTTAAAGTTGTGAACTAAAAGTCATTATGTTAAATGAAAGAAGCCAGGCACTGAAAGGCAAGTACCGCATGAGCTCACTCCTGTGGAATCTAATAAAGCTGATCTCATGGAATTTCAGTGTAGAATAGTGATTACTAAAGGATGGGGGGAGTAGGGCAAGTGGTGGGGAAAGCCTGGTCAGTGGTTACTGAGTTTTTACAGCGAGATAGGAGAAATTATTTGGCATTCTATTGCACAGTAGTTTGACTGTAAATGATGATAATGCACTGTATGTTTCAAAAATATAGGAGAAGGGATTTTAATGTTTTCACTACAAAGAAATGATAAACATTTGAGAAAATATATGTGGTAATTCAGATTTGAACATTTTAGAGTGTATACAGTATATTAACATATCAAATGGTAGTTCAGAAATATGCTGTTTTTAGTTGTTTGTTGTACTATAAAATTTAAGCATATTACTGTAATCAAGAAAGTATGATTACGGTATAAAAATAAACAAATAAGCTGATGAAATAAATATATAGTTAACTGGTATTCAGTAAGGGTAGTAAAATCAATTTGATGGGAAAATTTAATTCTTAAATTATTCTTGAATAATTATATCCATTAAAATGCACCTTGATCCACACATTTTTTCATGTATATAAATAAACTTTAAATAGATGATGGACCTCAATGTAAAATGAAATAAAAAACCACTAGAGGAAAATTGAGGGGAAAATCCTTTTCAAATTGATTTGGGCAAAAGTATTACTCGATATAACATCTGGGTCACAATATGTCAAAAAATAATTGATAAGCAGAAAGTCATGAAAATTAAAATTTTGGCTCCTTGAATTATTAAATAAATGAGGAGAGCTAAAATATTTGCCAGGCACATATTTAATAAGAAATTTATTTTAAAAATATATAGAACTTTCAAAACTCAACGGTGATAAAATAATCCAATAAAAATCAGGCACATTATTAAAGAATATATATGGAATGGAAGGTACCAAGTTTATGAAATGGTGGTCAGTGAAATATAAATTGAAACAGACATTAGGTTATGTTGAACACTTACTAGAAAAAGTTTAAAATTAAAATGGGGCCGATGCCGTGGCTCACTTGGTTAATCCTCTGCCTTGCGGCGCCGGCATCCGATATGGGCACCGGATTCTAGTCTTGGTTGCTCTACTTCCTGTCCAGCTCTCTGCTGTGGCCCAGGAGGGCAGTGTAGGATGGCCCAAGTTCTTGGGTCCTGCATCCACATGGGAAGACCAGGAGAAAGCGCCTGGCTCCTGACTTCGGAACGGCGCAGTGCACTGGCTGTAGTGGCCATTTTGGGGGTAGTGAACCAACGGAAGGAAGACCTTTCTCTCTGTCTCTCTCTCACTGTCTATAACTCTACCTGTCAAATAAATGAATAAATTTTTTTTTAAAAAAAGTATGTAATTAAATGTAAAGGCCTAAAATCTAAAATTATAATATTAGCAGGGATGTGTAACAAACTCTCATATACTGTTGGTAAAAAATACATTAAATTGTTTTGAATATTTTTTTCAGTTTCTTAAGAAGATAGACATATAGCATATAACTCAGTCATTCTTTAAACATTTTCTTTCTTTAAAAAAAAAGATTTATTTATTTACTTGAAAGGTAGAGTTAGAGAGAAGAGAGAGAGAAAAAGAGAGATATCTTCCATCCACTGCTTCACTCCACAAATGGGTGGGCTAGGCTGAATTCAGGAGAGCGGAGCTTCATCCAGATCCCCCACATTGGTTCAGAGGCCCAAGCACTTGGACCACCCTTGGCCATTTTCCCAGCCATATTATCAGGGAGCTGCATCAGAAGCAGAGCATATGAGACTTGAACCAGTGTTGTTTTGGGATGCCGGTGTTGCAGGTGGTGGCTTAACCCATTATGCCATAAAGCTGAAACATTTTCAGTACATAGAGACATTTTCAATATATATATATATATACACATATATATATACATATATATATATATATAGAGAGAGAGAGAAAGGTAGAGGGAGTAGGTGAGGGAGAGGGAGAGGAAAAGAGGAAGAGGGAAGAGAGAGATAGGGATCCATTCATTAGTTCAGTGCTCATATGCCTACGATTGTCCCTTGGCTGTGACTGAAGCTGGAGCTGGGAACTCAATTCTTGCATTCTATGTGGGTGGCAGGAACTCAATTACTTGAGCTATCACTGTGGCCTCCCAAGGTTTGCATTAGCTGGAAGCTGGAGTGAGGACCTGGAGTCAGGACTTGAACTCAGGCACTCTAATGCACTATGCAAGCATTTCAACTGGTGTCTGTTATTTAAAAGGCAAAGAAGGGAGAGAGAGAGAGAGAGAGAGAGAGAGAGAGAGAGAGAATGAATCTTCCTTCCATCTACTTGTTCATTCCCCAATTGCTTGCAACAGCAGGACTGTTACTAGACTATCCAGATCTCCCAGGTGGGTGGATTCAAATACTTGAGCCATCATCATTCCTACCTCCCAGGATGCAATTTAGCAAGAAGCTAGATTGGATGCTGAATAGGTAGGATTGAACAAGGCACTCTAATATGGGATACAAGTGATTCAAGAAGCAGCTTAGCCACCTGTGTCACAATGCCTATGTCCTGCCCCCAACTGGTGTCTTAACCGGTAGGGTAACTTACCAGTTCATTCTATTCCTAGTGATTTACTTAATAGCAATGAAAGCATATTACTATGCTTGTTTTGAAATTGTTTTAGCAGATTAATTTGTAGTAATATTCCAGTAAAAACTGTAAATAATCCATATTTTCAGCAATAGGCCAATGAGCAGCAAGTTATGGGACTTCTTAAGCAGTAGAATACTACTCAGCAATAAAAAGCAGTAATCTAAAATTACTCATCACTCTGGATGCACATCATAATAATTATGCTTAGAAAAAAGTCTAAAATATGTCTGTTCTGTATTGTTCCATTTGTATAAAATTCTATAAAATATGAATTAATCAATTATAAAAAACAAATAAATGATTAGCACAGAGGTATTCAAGAGGTGCAGGAAGAAGGATTGCAGTGGGATCCAAAGAAACTTTTGTACATAACATATTTATTTTCTTGATTGCAGTGATGGTTTCCTGAATGTATTCATACATCAAATCTTACCAATCAATTTTAATCATGTACAGTTAATACTTGGTTTATTATATCTAAATAAAGTTGTAATAAAAGGAAAAAGAGAAAGAATAAATAAGTGAGGGAAATGGGATAGGTGGTGAATAGACAAGACACTTCTTACAAGAGGGAATGTGGATAAATATGACTTAAATATTAACAAAAATACAGAGGTGCTCTTAGGAGACCCAGGTCTCCAGGACCCAGAGCTTCAGTGAGTAGCCTTAGCCTCCAGCTTCTCTCACTTTAGAACTGAGATGATGTGTTCCAAAGCCCCTGTCCTTAAGGCTGTAGGTGGCCAATCCAAAGCCCCTGTCCTTAAGGCTGTAGGTGGCCAACACCCCAGCAAAGATACTTTCATGCTGAAGTACATTCTAGGGGCCATATCACCCTTGAATTTGAGGACAAGGACTAGACCTCTTCATGGGTAAAGTTAATTCTTCCCTGTACATTTAGGGCACAACACACTTTTGTCACTCAGGATCCAGCAGTTCACACCAAAGCAAGTGACCCTCACTTGTAGCATCCATGATCTGTACCGTCACAATTTAGACCTTGGAGAGACACTTCTGTTTCTCTTCTCCCATGTTCTGAAAGCAAAAACAACCCAGTTTAAACACCATGAAATTTTATTTTCTGTAATGCCTCAGAAGGAGATGTACAGTGCTTAGGAATACCCAGAGGATTTGAAAGGCTGAAGTACCTAGAGTAGAGAAAGGATGAATAAATTAGTGTGTCATGTCCTTCCACTAAAACAGCATGATTCCAACAGATTGTTGCATAGCATGGTGCCCTTTCTGAGTAATGCTAAGATTACATTTGTTTTTCTTCTCTTTATGTTCAAATTTGTGGTTTTAAAGACACCCAGAAACTCGGATTTTTACAAGTATTGCCCATTACAACTTTGAAATTTCAAACAATTCATGTTACTTTTACTGTTCCTCTTTTGGGGCTAGACAAAACATATTTGAAATGTCATTGATTCTTTGAATTGGCAAATTGGTAGACATTGAGTGATATAGCAGGATTTAATTCAATTTTCCAAAGATTGACTACAAATTTGACATTATTGATTTATATCTTAAGTATTTATTAATGTAATTGCTTTGTATCTCTAAATTCCAATAGATAATTTTGGACCAGGATTTTACAGAGGAAGAAATATACAAACACATTCATTTCACACACTGGGATTTTCAAGTAATATTACTCTCATAATTTTTAATTTTTATGAACTCAAAGTAAGAGCATGGAAGACTTATCTATAGCTAAAAATGGATAAATAGATGGATTTGGGATTCAGTCACAGCAGGTTCAACATTCAAGCTAAACCCAGGAGTTCCAAGATGGCTGAGTGGAGAAAAGATCTGATGATTTTGATCTCCTGAAAATACCAGAAAAAAAATGGGAGGATCTGTCTTCCTGGTAGATAGCTGAAAAGGTTTTCAGTAAAATCTACAGTAAGAGGACAGACTCTGTGGAGCAGCAAGGGTTGTACAGATACGCAGCAGCTCGTGGAAAGCCACGAGCAACTCCCATAGCCAGCTGGTGGCTGGCAGGGAGGCCATCTTCCCAGAACAAGCTGAGAAGACTCTGCAGAAGTCTGTGCTTCATTAGTGATCTTGTCTGGGGAAAAACTCATGATCCCCACTGACTTTGATTCCAGGTGAACGAGCTGGTGGAGAGGAGAGTGATCACTTAACTTTGTGGAGGGCACATTGCCTTTCCCCTGATCCACACCAAGGCGCCCAGCTCAGGGCTGGAGCTGCTCTCTCTTGGACACAGAGGTTCCCAGGGCAGAGAGTGGATCCTCTATAGCCTGTGACTGTGGGAACCCTGCATCCTGTGACTGGAAATCAAGAGTTCTCCATGCTCACATCAGGTAGCACATAGATTCCTTGTGCAGTTAATGCACTTGAGTGGGGGGTGTAGACACAGAGAGGTTCACCTTGGCATAGAGAAGGGTGGAGGTGGTGATCACACCAGGCAGAATGATCATCCCCTCCCCCATACTGACTATAGAGGAGAGCTGCCACACTTATTTCGTTATTACACTGGACTTTTGCTCCATCCACAAATGCTGGCCAGAGCTCCCTGGCATTACCCAGTACACATGTCTGAATATCCCCTGAAGGTACAGGCAAACCACTACACCTAGGGACACATTCCCAAAACTAAGACTTTAGAGGAGATAGCAACAAGTGTTTCTCCAGATGTGTAAAAATTGTAGAAATACAAGAATTATGAAGAAAGGCAACATGATTCCCCCACAATAATACTTCAATATTAGGCTGTGACGATGAGAACATAGATGAAATGACTGAAAAGGAATTAAAAGTTCGATTGTAAGATTACCCAAAAACACAGAAAATAGATTACATGAATTAAAGAAATCAATGAATAACATGGATGAGAAATTCAGCCAGGAAAAAGAAATATTAAAAATTAATCAAATCAAAATAGTGGAAATGAAGAAATCAATATGTCAAATAAAAAATACAGTGCAAAGCCTGAAGAACAGAAGCCAAAGAAAGAATATCTGACTGTAAGACAGAGCCTTTGAAATATCATGGTTAGATTTTAAGAAATCAGAAAAAATGAATAGAAAGTTTAGGATCTATGGGTTACCAACAAACAACATTTTGAATGAGTGGAAAAGCAGAATGACTTAGAAAACTCATTTAGCGAAAATAAAAGCAGAAAATTTCCTGGATTTGGACAAGATGCAACTGAATGAATGGTGGGTCATAGAAGAAATCAAAAGTGAAATAAAAAAAATTCCTGGAAACAAACAAAGAAGACAACACAACAAATCAATACCCTTGGGATACAGTGAAAGCAGCGTTAAGAGGAATCTTTTTAGCAATTAGTGCCTACATCAAGAAATTGGAAAGGCATCAATGAATGATCTAATAATGCATCTTAGGATCTTGAAAAACAAGAGCAAACCAAACCCAAAGTTAGAAAGAGGAAAGAAATAATTCAAATTAGGTAAAAAAATGAATAAAATTTAAACAAAACAATAACACAAAAGATCAGTGAAATGAACAGCTGGTTTTTTGAAATGAGTAAACAAAATTGATACACCATTGGCCCAACTGATCAAGAAAAAAGGTAGAAGACCAAAATTATTAAAATCATAGACTAAAAGGGAGATGTTAAAATGGATACCACAGAAAGTAAAAGAATCATCTGGAATTATTACAAACAACTATATGCCAACAAATTGGTAAATCTAGAAGAAATGGATAGATTTATGAACACATACAATATACCAAAATTGAGTCATGAAGACATGGAGAACCAAAATATGCCAATAAGCAAGATAGAGATTCAATGCATAATAAAAGACCTTCCCAACAAAGAAAAGCCCAGGACCAGATGGCTTCACTGCTAAAGTCTCCCAACCTTTTAAAGAAGAACTAACTCCAATTCTTCTCAAACTATTCAAAACAATTGAAAGGGAGGGAATTCTCCCAAACTCCTTCTATGAGGTCAGCATCACCTTGATTCAAAAACCGAAAAAGATACAACAAGGAAAGAGAACTATAGACCAATATCCCTGATGAATATAGATGCAAAAATCTTCGAAAAAATACTTGCTAATTGAATCCAACAATACTCAGAGAGATCATTCACCTGGACCAAGTGTGATTTATCCCTGGTATGCAGGGGAGATTCAACATATGCAAATAATAAATGCAATACATCACATTACCAAATTGAAAATAAAAACCACATGATTCTCTCAATAGTTGCAGATAAAACATTCAATAAAATACAGCAAATTGGTTATAGAAGGAAAATTCCTCAACATAATCAAGGCATATATGATAAACCCACCACCAGCATCACATTGAATGTAGAAAAAGTTGGAAGCATTTCCATTGACATCTGTAACCAGCTAAGGATGTCCACTTTCACCATTGTTATTAAATATAGTTCTGGAAATTTTAGCAGGATCTAATAGGCAAGAAAAAACAATCAAAGGGATACAAATTGAATAGGAAGAAATTAAATTATTCCTCTTTATAGATGACATGAGCCTATATAGAGAGAAATGAGAAGACTCCACTAAGTGACTATTGAAATGCTTAAGAGAGTTTGGTAAAATTGCAGTATATAAAATCAAACAAGAAAAATAGCCTTTGCATACTCAATGCCATGGCTGAGAAAGAGCTTGTAAGATACAAAATGTGAAAAATCTTTATAATGCAATTTATAAAACATTAAAGAAAGAAATAGAAGACACAAAAATGGAAAAATCATCTATGTTTGTGGATTGGAAGATTAATATCATAAAAATGTCCACACTGTTGAAAGTAATTTGCAGACTCAATGCAATCTCAATCAAAATACTGAAGACATTTTTCTCAGACCTAAAATAAAAACTGCTAAAATTCACATGGAAACATAAGAGACCTTGAATAGCTAAAACAATCTTAAACAATAATAACAAACCAGAGGCATCACGATACCCAACTTCAAGACATACTATAGGGTAGTTATAATCAAAACAGTCTAGTACTGGCACAAACATATTTGTATAAATCAACAGAACAGAATAGGAAACCCAGAAATTAATCCATGCATCTACAACCAGCTAATCTTTGACAAACAAGCCAAAATAAATCTGCAAAAAATGGACAGTCTCTTCAAAAATGGTATTGTGAAAATTGGATCTTTTCATGCTGAACTATGAAATAAGACTCCTGTCTTGCATCTTATACAAAAAAAAAGTTAACCTGATACACTGTTGTTGGGAATATAAACTAGAACAACTATTATGGAAGACAGTATGGAGATTCCTCAGAAATATGAAAAAGGAAAATGTGGTATGTATACACTGTAAGAATATGAAAGGTAAAATTTCCTCATATTACATGGGTAGTTTTTTTTTCATTTTTGACCTCAATAACTACAAAACATGTATTGAAATATCCTTGTGATAGACTTACAATAGCAAGGAAAATCTTTTCTCAAATGAGAACCCTGAGTTCATTGTATATACTCCCTGGATTATCATTTATTTATTTTAGTAATATATCATATTTTTATTTCTGTGAATTTTGTGAGTTTTTTTCACTTAATAAAGGTTTAGCCTTGGAGACCCATTTTGGACTCCTAATGTGCAGAATTGTAAGATAATAAAAACATGTTGTTTTAACCCACCATGTTTGTGATAAATTGTCAAGTAGTAATGGAAAATGAATATTAGATCCTCGTTTTCAATTAGTATAAAAGTCTATGTTTCTGCTTAACAGAAATGTACAAGTCAATGTCCATTATCATCCTGGCCTTTTATTTAACACAGAAACACAGAAATACAAGTTTCCTTAAATTACATAACTGAATACCTTCTCTATAACATTGGTCAAGATTAAGCTAGGTATATCATAAATGTATAACCCGAGAAAAAGAAGTGACAAGAAATCAATATCAATTAGAAATCCTTTTAAAAAAAAAGAATCATTGTGTTTATTTGAAAGACAGAGTTACAGAGAGAGGTAGAGACAGAGAGAGAGAGGTCTTCCATCTGCTGGTTCACTCCCCAGTTGGACGCAACAGCTGGAGCTGTGCTGATCCGAAGCCAGGAACCAGGAGCTTCTTCCAGGTCTCCCACGCGGATGCCAGGGCCCAAGCACTTGGGCCATCTTCTACTGCTTTCCCAGGCCATAGCAGAGAACTGGATGGGAAGAGAAGCATCCAGGACCAGAACCGGTGCCCACAAGGGATGCCGGCGCTTCAGGCCAGGGCTTTAACCCACTGAGCCACAGCGCCAGGCCCAAAAGTGACAAGAAATCAATATCAATTAGAAATCCTTTAACTTACTTAATTACAAAGCTTAATAGTTTTGATGGATTTTGACAAGAGATGTTCTAGTTGACCTAGCAAGTAATCTTGGATTTTAATGTGAAATAAATGTTTCTGTCACCTCTCAACTACATAAAGATCTGCTCCTGTGGCAACTGCAGTTTGTTTAGATACTTGCCTTTGCTGATTATGGCATCATTATTATTACTCTTCTCATACCATAATTACCTATAGGAAGCCATAACATTTTTCTTTGTACTTTTTTTAAATTTCAAAGTAAAGAGCTCCATTCAAATTTATAAAATTTTCCAATTATCTCATTTAAAATACGTGGTTTATTTTGGAGCTGGTGCACTCACATATTTTTGAAGCATTGTGAAAGCTACCTAGAAAATGAAAATTATACAAGGTCGCCACCCACACTCGTCATCAGGAACAAAGACTGAGTTTTCAGCGGACACTCTGGATGGAAGTAAATTACCTTTTTCAAATCCAGAAATCACGTCTGCTGTTGCCAACGTGTTCTCATCATCACACTCTTGACCTCATATGACCCCCTTACTCAGATGAAATGGAAGCATTTATAACAGGACTGGAAATGCTGTGTGTCAGGATCTGACAGACAAAGACGTTTGGTGGGGTTTGGGAGGTAGTCTACTTTTTTAAAAAATCCTTTTGAAATTTCTTCAAGATTTCTTTAAGCAATAATAGAAGACAATTATTATAAATTATCTTGATTTATAAAATGTATATTCTTTGTTATGTTTAAAGTTATAAATACTCTTTTCTATTTATTTATCATTATTATTATTATTTTTTATTTGATAGGCAGAGTTAGACAGTGAGAGAGAGAGACAGAGAGAAAGGTCTTCCTTCCGCTGGTTCACATCCCCCCCCGCCCCCCCGTCAAGTGGCCGCCACGGCCAGCGCGCTGCATGGATCCGAAGCCAGGAACCAGGTGCTTCCTCCTGGTCTCCCATGCAGGTGCAGAGGCCCAAGCACTTGGGCCATCCTCCGCTGCCTTCCTGGGCCACAGCAGAGAGATGGACTGGAAGAGGAGCAACCAGGACAGAACCCGGTGCCCCAACCAAGACTAGAACCTGGAGTTCCGGCACCACAGGCGGAGGATTAGCCTAGTGAGCCATGGCGCCTGCCATGCAATATATATTTTAAAATTTTTTGAAAGGTTATTTATTTGAAAGTCAGAGTTGTAGAGAGAGGGGGAGAAAGAGAGAGAGAGAGAGAGAGAGAGGTCTTCCATTAGCTGATTCAGCCCATGACAGCCCATGGCACTGGAACAGGCCAAAGCCAGGAGCCAGAATCTTCTTCCAGGTCTCTGACATGGGTAGTAGGAGCCATCCTCTGCTGCTTTCCCCAGGCCATTAGCAGGAAGCTGGTTCAGAAGTGGAGTGCCCCAGACAGAAACCCACATGAGATGCTGGTACTTCATTTGGTGGCTTTATGGGCTATGCAACAGTGCTGGCCCTACTGTAATAATATTTTATTGAGCTTGGCTAAAACTTTCTCATTCTATTTTGCTAAGATAGCTCTCTGAAATTACACATAAACTCACATATAGTACCTTCTACTCAAATAATAGGAGCTATGATAAATAGTGAGAAAAAATGTTAAATTAGAGAAAATCAACCTCTGTATGACTTTATGAATAAAAGAATGATTTAAATACTAACTTCTGAGAGGTTAAAGTTATGGTATTGTTGGTTGAGGTGTGTGTTGAATAAAATAGTAGTAATATCAAAGATAAACAACAGTCCCTTAACAGCTAGTTCCTTCTCCTGTGCCAATAAAATGTATATTTTATTTGATTTTTCTAACCCTAATTTCAGTTCAGTGCTAGCTCAGCTCATACCATTATGTTTCTCCATAAAGAGAACAATTAAAGGAAAGAGTTAAGTTTTTTGGGGCAAATTTTTCAGATTTTCAACCAGTGAAAGATAATTCAAGTTCAAAGTCAGAAAGAAAAATATAATAATCAAGTAACTGGCAGTTGTCCACAGGAAAAGATTGTTCATGAGCCACCAGGACTGGAACATTCACATAGATGGAAGCTGTGGGTGGAAACTCACTGTCTACATTAAATAAAGTGGGTTTTGGCACGGCTTAAACCTGATGTTGAATTCTCAGTCTGAACACTTTTGTCTTCCCAGACAGTCAATTTCACTGAGGGCAGTGGAGGCGGGTGGTGTGGGGAGCCGGGAGGCCAATTGCAGCAGTCCCCTTTCTGCTTGCCAGCTCCCCAGAGGAGGTTGTGAGCGACCCAGATGAGTCTCATCAGAGTCATGGAAAAAAGCACTCAGAAAGTGGTCTGTTCCTGGGAACACAGTCCTTGGAGAATCCAAATGCCTTCACTAACAGATCTATTTTTTTTGTATATTTTGTGTTGACACTTTATGTAACCTTATAAATTCATACTTTAAAAATCATAGTTTATTGAAATCAATATGTACTCCCATGATGTTGACATAATATTGAAACATACTTCATAAATAGACATTTGTGGATTTCTTTTCACTAAATATTAGTATGTTATGCATTAAGTTCTTCATAGCTAAAGGACAATGTTAAAAATTCCTAAGGAAATGGTTTACTAGATAATTATAATAATAATACAGCCTGCAGGAAAGTTTGTATTGCATAAAACATCTGCCTTCATTTTATAACAAAATGGTGACATTTCTCTTCACATTTAGTGAAAACATTTACTCATGCTTGTGAAGTTTTAGATTTAGACTACCATCAAGTCATAACTTTTTCTATCAGCTGGAGGACCAGGATTTCCCTGCTATTGTGAAAATTCAGTAAAATTCTCTTTCAATTTTCTTCACATTTTAAAATAGAATTTAATCTGACTCTTATGTAACATGTAGATTAAAATACAGATTTTTGATGAAGATATATCTTTTCTGAAATAATTATTTATTTATTTGAAAGAGTGACAGAGAGGGCTCTTCCATCAACTGGTTCACTCATTAGATGGCCAAAGTAGCCAGGGTAGAGCCAGGCTGGATCCAGGAGCCAGGTCTCTCTTGAGAGTAGCAGCAACTCCAGCACCTGGGTCATCCTCCACTCCTTTTCCCAAAACATTGGCAGGGAGCTGGATCAGATATCGAGCAGCCTGGACATGAACCGGTGCCCACATGGGATGCTGGCATTGCAGGTGATGGCTTTACCAAGTATGCTACAATGCTGGCCCCAAGGAAAATATACCTTCAGTGACCATTCCCTTACATATGTTTTTCAGTTACTGTGGCATATTGTGTATTACCTTAAAACTACCTTTTAAAAACACAGTGAAAGGAATAAATGTAGGAATAGGAAACAAAAGAAAAGGGAGAGAGGGTAAGAGAAAAAGGGGCAAACCATGGTTGACTACTGCTTCCAAGGTGAATGTGCACAAACTTGTTCATCATTTTTTTGCTTCTCATACGATTTTCTCCAGGATTTCCAAACCAAACCAAATACTGATTATTTTTAACTTCCAATGGCACCTTCTCTTTTAAATGTTTTCCAAAATTATGTTCTCAGTTGCATATGATTATTTACTTAGAGGTTAGGACTGGTGGGCAGAAATCAGCACCCTTTCTTTAAAGATGAATATCCACAGAAGAGGAAGCGGAAGGATTGCAAACCCAGACTTCCCAAGCTGGCTTAGATCAGGATCCATCTGCCTCGTTCTTCTTCTGTGCTTTTCATGACTACTGCCCATTTGAAGGACATAGAAACCTGATTTATTTTATGCATAATCTTGACATTTTTATTTCTCTACGAAGTTGTTGAGTTTAATGTGAAATGTAGGTGTGTCATTTGCCTGTTACAATCATCAGGGTATATAATTCCCCATATCTCAGTAGTTTCATGTAATAGAAATGTCTTTCCCTCTTGTGCAGTTAGTATAATGAAGGCTGGGGTTCCTGCATGCTGGAGTTGCTCAGGAGACCACTTTGATTGACATCTGAATTCAGCTCATAGAGGAGCAAAATAATATATGGAAAATATAATTCCTTAAATCCTTCTGCTCAGGGTGGCACTTCACTTTTGCTCCCATTTCATTGGCCAAAGCTAGTCCTATGACTATGCTTAAATATAAAGAGCGACATGTCTGGAAAGACAGGAGACCTAGAAATCTCAGGCACTGAGTTCTATCTATCATAGTTCATTCTTTTGATCTCCAAGTATTCTGATCAGTCTGCTTCTTTGAGGCAGAATGCACTCAACACTACTTCAAAAATTACAACCACAAAGTTTACTCAACACCCAGCATTCCTGAGTGATGTGCACTGGGCTCCTCTTAAGGTCTGATGTGGCTTGCCTTGATCTGGGGAGTCTTAAGCTGAACACAGCTAAAAGATGCCACTTCCTCAACCAGATGCACATCTAATATGCAGTAATGAGAAAGAACGACAATGAATACTTTCATTCTGAAAGGGGAAGAATAAGGGACTTTTTACAGGCCTTGATTCACAGCAGTTCTAAAATTTTACTGGGAAAAATTATGAGGTCCTCTTCCCTGGTGGTACGGAATGCTGGTTTTCTTGTGATTCTAATTCTTGGGAAGAACTTTTTTGTTCACTGTTTTTAAGCTACTAGCTACACCCGCTGTAGGGTAATATTTTCTAATATATTTCTTTACCCATCTAAGGTGGGCACTGGGGAATTTTCAGTGTTGCCATTCTTACCTCATTTCCTGCCTATGTATGGTTGGGTGTCCAAAGATCACTTAAATCGAGAAGAATGGGCGCCTGGTTATTTACGTGGTATCATTGTCCTGTAAACTTAGTAAGATTATTATCTATCCGATTTTAGGCAGATCCTTGGGACAATAACCAGACTGACACTATTTTTTGGAGATGATTTCCCAAATAATACACTTTCTTGTTTTCTTTTTCATATTCCTTTTATCTCCCTCCCTGTTCCTCTACTATTCCCTCTTTCTCTCTCACTTGGAGCAGTTCTTTGAGACCCTACTGTCCAATAATGCATCCTTAGACAAAAAATAAATTAAAAAGACTTATTGGGTTTATACCTGTAGCCAGCTGTATGCCCACAGGTAATTTAATCAGTGGAAGGTTTTCATAGATTTTGGTCACATAAAGTATTTTTCAATCTTTGGTTGTTTGGGAAAAAAAACAGGTTTTGGTAGTATTTCTAGTCTATTTCTTTCCTCCTCTATTTTGGAAACTGGCTAATTCTTTCCTGAGTTCATCATTTCTTTTTGGCAATTTGCTGCAAAAACTATCCAGTGGCAACCAATACACACAACCAACACTTTGCTTTCCAACATATTCCCCTGGAGCTACAAGAGCACTGGGGACATGAACTGTATTCCATGTTATTATGGGCTTTAGCAAATGATTAATCACCATGCTGTAAAGCAGATATTTCCATCTTTTTGATCTCCAGTATCAGTTTTTCTACTAGCAGCTATTGAGTCCTTTTGACAGCACCAAAAATTGTAGGCTTTTAAAAGAGAATCAGGATATGTCGGGTCCAATTTTGCCATTCATCAAGACTGCCAATAGTTACTAACTCCAAAAATATCAATGGTTAACTAATAGAGGCATAAATCAATTATTCTCCTATGCTCCAGCATTGAACAATCTGAATTTGAAGGAACACACACACACACACATTCACACACACACACTCACACCTCTTACACATTCATATCACCCAAAACAAAAATTTAAAAATTTGTTATCAATGTAACAAAACATGCACCTACTCTTTATGTGAAAGACTGAAAGTTACCAATTAAAGAAATAAAATAATTCCCAAGTTCATGGGTTTAGATAACTCAATAGTGTTAAGATGCAATTCTTCCTGGTGTGAGATTAAAAAGCAATCCTAAGCAAACTACTAGTAAGTATTTTTGAGTATGTTAAAAGAAGTATTCTAAAACCTATATGGTAAGACATGGGATGCAGAATAATAAAGGAAATTCTCATTAACAGATTTAAAGGTTCATTATAAAATTACAGTCTGGTATTGGCAAAAGAAATGACACAGTAATTTATAGATCAGAATAGAGAACTTAAAAGAGAACTCACACAGATAAAGTTAATTTTGATAAGCATGTGAAGGCAATTCAACAGTTAGGTTAGTCTGAAACAAATGATACTGCAATAATTGGATATCCTAATGCTAGACCCAGATCTCACAATTTACACACAATTAACTCAAAATAGATCAAATATGTGAATGTAAAATCAAAGATCATATGAGAAAATCTGCAAAATAAAACTGGAAATTTTACTGAGTAGTAGTAGTAAATATTTCACACCAGATTATTTATATTTGGACAGAACTGAAAGGCTACTTAGATATTATTGTTAAGCACTGCTCATATACAATCAAACATTTCAAGGTAAAGCATCTAAGGATCTACACTTTTTTATCACTGCAGGAAACTAAATATTTAATGCATTAATGTCTTTAACTTTCACTTTAAGTGCTGGATTTTAATTTAATCATTAGCTAACCATCTTAGAAAATAACTGATATCTTTGAGAAGATAAACAAATGCACACTTTGAGAGTGACTGGAAAAACTAAAATTGCTTATAGCAAAATTACTTCAGGGAAATTATACAACAAGACTTTGAAAATCTCAGTGGTTTCTTCTAAAGTTGCTGAGTTCTTTAGTTTAATTAGAACTCTACAGTGAACTCAGATACAGTGAAAACAAGAGAAGGCCACATGACAAATTTCCTGACTCAAAGGAAAACCATCACATTTTATTAAGTTGTAGAAGTTTGGATATTCAGAAAACTACCTTTAGAATATGCTAACCAGTTACCCAAATTCTGATTTCCATAGATTTTATTTTAAAATTTTATTTAAGATATAGAAATGGCATGTATTTGATGTATATAGATTTAGAAACATAGTGATACTTCTTATAGATTTAAAAAAATAAAAAATTAATTTGCTGTTTTAAACCACTATCATTAAATAGGTTAGGGCTTCTATATTTTCACGCATGTTTATGTTCTTTCTTCTTTGGAATCTTGATTCCTCCAGCCCTCAGACAAATTCACTGCATTATTAGCTGATTAATCAAAAAATTTTCTACAAGAAACTACAACTATTATTGGAACAAAACACAAGAATAATACATACAAGTTTAGTGCAATATGAGGTCAAAAGGAGTAGTCAGAAAACGTTGTTCCAGCCTTGTGAACGTGACTGATGAAGGAGTTACAAGTTAAATAAATATTAGTAAATAAGTGTAAATTTAGAGAAAAACACCACTAGCTGCAAATGAATTTGATTTTTTTTATTTCCTATGTCAGTTTATCTAAGAATCACAGGCAAGCAACATATCAAGTGCTAGCATTTTTTTCTTACAATAACTTTTTGTTAAGTTTTTTGTAAATTGTTAACTTGAAAAGAGCAAACTTACAAGAAGCTTCTATATATTCCAGTTTTAAAAAATAGATGAAAGAACATGCAGCTTAATTCTGAAAAAGAAGAATTCAACTTTGTGGTATCCAAGTGATAAATTGTGGGAACTAGCAATAAAGGTCAGCTTAGTGTTACAAAGTATATTCTCTTTGAAATGAATTTGCTTTGAGTGCTCAAAATATTTTGGGGTTTAAAACAATAGACAAGAATATTTGTTCATGTGGATTATTGTTTATTAGTTTTCCAAATTAATGTTTTAAAAAGTGAGTATCACTGTAGTCCACCAGATTTAAACCTGGTACAACCCAAGCCAAATTTGGTTAGCATGTTGCCATTTCTTCTCATGTTCACTCTTAAAATATTAATACATAGGCAGGCTCCGTGGCTCACTAGGCTAATCCTCCACCTGTGGCACCGGCATTCCAGGTTCTATTCCTGGTTGGGGCGCCGGATTCTGTCCCGGCTGCTCCTCTTCCAGTCCAGCTCTCTGCTATGGCCCGGGAAGGCAGTGGAGGATGGCCCAAGTGCTTGGGCACTGCACCTGCATGGGAGACCAGGAGAAGCACCTGGCTCCTGGCTTTGGATCGGCACAGTGCCGGCTGTAGTGGCCATTTGGGAGGTGAACCAACGGAAGGAAACCTTTCTCTTTGTCTCTCCCTCTCACTGTCTAACTCTGCCTGTCAAAATAAAATATTAACACAGAAACATATTCATCAATAACTGCACATATATTATGCATACAGTGACTATAATCAATTTTCTTCAAGTATATTAAAGATTAAAGCAAATACAGGCTAGTAAAAGTAGGCTGAATGATAAAAGGTAGATGTCAGCATACAAGATATTTTTACGACAAATTCCCCTTTTAGTTTTGGAATCTTGAGTTAGTCAGTCAGCCACTTTTGCTTCAAATTTCTTATCTATAAAGTGAAAAAATAATATATACATCAAAGGATTAGTGTGAGAATTGCAAGCATCCATAAACATAAAGAATAGGTTCTGTCATAAAGTAAATAAAAGACTGGGCAAACTTTAGCTGTTGTTTTCAAATGTATTGCGTTGTATTCATTAAATCATTATGAATAGTTTCTTTTTTATTTTCTATCCTGTCTTCCTGTATACTGAGGGCTTACCCTACTAGTAACCAACTTTTATAATGTTCATCAAAGCCTTGTTCCATGTTTTCATCTTATTTCAACTGGCATCGTTCATCCTCACTATTGCCATCCTTTTATTCATATTATTTCTCTCTTCAACCATGCCATTCTCATCCATTCTGATTGTATTTAAGGTTGATTCACTATGGAAAGGCATGAGATAATTTTTAGTTACCCTATAAAAGGACATGCCATTTCTTTTGAGCTTTTATTATATTCTTGAAATATCACACTGCCTGGTTGAAATATCTGTCACTGATGGCTAGTTAAGACCAGAAACGTCATCTTAATACAGATAAAAACAAAATTTCATATTTGTTGATGGATGTTAACAATTTTAATGTTAACAATCTTATTCCCAGTTCTGTTCTGATTATCTATTAATTTCAAACTTAACTTCAGCACAGTTTTCTTTGCCATTTACATACTACAGTAACATTCTAGAATGATTTTTTTTTCTGACAGGCAGAGTGGACAGTGAGAGAGAGAGAGACAGAGAGAAAGGTCTTCCTTTCTGTTGGTTCACCCCCCAAATGGCTGCTACGGCCGCACACTGCGCCGATCCAAAGCCAGGAGCCAAGTGCTTCTTCCTGGTCTTCCGTGCGGGCACAGGGCCCAAGCACTTGGGCCATCCTCCACTGCCTTCCCGGGCCACAGCAGAGAGCTGGACTGGAAGAGGAGCAGCCGGGACAGAATCCGGCGCCCCAACCAGGACTAGATCCCGGGGTGCTGGCGCCGCAGGCGGAGGATTAGCCTATTGAGCCATGGCGCCGGCCTAGAATGATTTTTAATGCATAAAATGTTCTATGAGTAGACCAACTGTATTTTAATTTATTAATTGCAAAGATTATTCTTTTGTACTTATGTCTCCAACCTGTTAGATAAGAATGGTTTCCTCTTATCATGGTAAGAGGAGATAAGGCAGATTTTACTTTGCAAGTCAGAGGGAGACAGTAACTATGATGTTTCTATCAGAGATGATCACTGAGCAAAGTCTACCCTTGGGTGTCCCTATCCTGATTGTCACATAGGCCGCCTGCCTTTTACAGCTTGGGTCTCCACCCTTTTCTTGACTCAGGGATCTGGTGCCAGGCATCCTGGGGCTGGCTAATGACCTTAAATGTGGACTGTTGGACAGCGTGAGCCAATCCAGTCAGGTTGTCTTTCTATGACTCTGAATCCGTAGATTGGAAACGACTTGTTAATTAAGGGGAAGGATAGTGCTTGGAAAGTTGGTACAAATGAGTAATATTATGACAAGATGAAGCTAAATTCATGAGAGGCCGAAGGAGATTGTTTATAAATGCATTACAAGGAAAATCCTGCGGTTTATGACAGCGAGAGACAAGATTCCCTGGGTCATTACTGCCACTTTGGCTCCCTTTATAATCCTGCCTCATTCATTTCTTATAGCCTCAAAAGGTTTATTCATTTTTTTTATTTTTCACTGCACTTTCTATAAATTTTATATGAGGAATAAAAAGCAGATTGTGTATATGAATACATTATATGACATTATCTGAAGGAAATTAAGACCAAGAAGAAATTTGCTAAAATTGAAAATGATTTTACTTAGAAATGCATTGTGAATGGCCTTTGTAGAATAGCTTTGAAAAGGAATAGTTTATACTTTTGAGGGAGGGATAAGATAGATTTCTGTTTGTTCAACGAAGACTTGAATAAATTCCATACCAAATTTATCACATAGAAAGATGCTTTCTTGATTTTATTGTTAATAGTTCTTTATGTAGTATTGACTAAAATTATTAACATTACATAAGAAAAATTGAGATCAAAGTGAATTCTATTTGTTCTCAGTTCTATAACAAATGACCATAAACGTAATGGCTTAAAACAATATGCAGGCCAGCGCAGTGGCCATTGGAGGGTGAACCAACGGTAAAGGAAGACCTTTCTCTATATCTCTCTCTCACTGTCCACTCTGCCTGTCAAAAAAAATATATATATATATGGATGTATTAGCTCACAGTTTTGTCAGCCACAAATTTTCTGCCCAGGATATCATAGTGGTGAAACCAAGATATTGGTTGGTTCGTTTCTCCTCTCGAAGCTCAGTGTAAACATTTCTTTTCATGTCACTTTTATTCCTTAGTTGCTATCAGACTGTCAACTTGAGTTCTTAGAGGTCACCCAGATGCTTTAAAATGAACTCTAACATCTTCAAACCAGTCATGGTAACTCAGATTCTTCCTATGTTTCTAGTTTTTTTCTGTTCTATAAACAGCCATAAAACCTTAGATTTTTTAAAAAAGATTTATTTATTCATTTGAAAGGTAGAGTTACAGAGAGAAGGAAGGAGAGAGACAAAATGAGAGAGAGAATCTTCTCTCATTCACTGGTCTACTCTGCAAATGTCCATGACAGCCAGGGCTGGGCCAGCCTAAAGCTAGGAGCCAGGAGCTTCTTCCAGAGTGCAGCGGCCATCCGCCACTGCTTTCCCAGGTGTAGGAGCTGGACCAGAAGTGGAGCAGCTGGTACTCACACCAGCGCCCATATGGGATGCAGTACTTCAAACCACAGTTTTAATCTGATGAGCTATAGCTCTGGCCCTGTAAACTTCGATTTTTAAAGCACTGTGAGAAGGTCAGGCCCACCTTAAAAATCTCTTTCCAAAGTTGATTGTGGCATACGGTATACTCTAATCATGGGTATAATGTCTAGTTTACTCACAGTACCAGAAATTGGATTAGAAAATTTTGGGACTTATCTTTGAATTCTGTCCACCACGGTGATGTTTATATTTTTATATACTCACAAATTACCTATGTGACTGGGATATTGGTATATGATTTCTAGGGTCACTGTTAATGGCACAGTGGATTAAGTCACTGCCTGTGAAGCTGGCATTCTGTATGAGCACCTGTTAATTCTGGCTGCCTCACTTCAATCCAGCTCCCTGCTAATGTGCCTGGGAAGGCAGCAAAAGATGACTCAAGTACTTGGGCCCCTGCCACCCACCTAGGAGACCCAGATGGAGTTCCAAGCTCCTGGCTTTGGCCTGATCTCACCTTCGTGGTCATTTGAGGAGTGAACCAGTAGATGGAACATCTTGTTCTCTTTCTGTCTCTCCCTCTTTTTCTGCAACTCCATTTTTAAAAACAAAACAAAACAAAAAAAAACCAGAATGTGATTTCTACAGGTTAATATAGTTGTCCAATATTTATTATCATTTGATAAAAAGAAAATGGAATATAATTTAGGCAATGTTTTATATGTGCACAATGAAATTACATGTACAGAAATTAAATGTATGTCAATAGGAAAAGTAGGCATATGGTATCTGTTTCTAGCAATTTAACCAAATTACAAAAAATATTTCCATTATCAGATTATGGTATTGAAAGACAACTAAAGACATATACATTCTAACTAAATGCATATTAAAGTAATAAATTAATAAGACATTTTATTTATTTGAAAGGCAGAGTTACAGAGAGAGAAAGGGAGAAACAGAGAGAGAGGTCTTCCATTCCCTGGTTCCCTCCCCAAATGTCTACAATGGTCAGGGCTTAGCCAGGTCAAAGCCAGGAACAGGAGCTTCTTCTGGATCTCCCATTGTAGATGCCAGGTCCCAAGCACTTTGTCCCTTATTTGCTGCTTTTCCAGGTACATTATCAGGGAACTGAATTGGAAATGGATCAGCTGGGACTTGAACCAACAGCTATATGGGATGCTAGCATTGCAGGCGGTGGCTTTACTCACTATACCACAACACCAGTCCCTCAAGTGAAAATTCTTTGATGATCTATACTATATTCCCCATTGATAAATAATAGCTGATTTGTACTCCTTAGAAGGAAACAAACAAACTAACAAACCAGAATTGATATCCTAGTCATATTGAACAACCTCTATTTTATGCTAGTAAGATAATTTCATTCTTATTATAATTAGGGATTAGAATATAAGGCCTAAGAAATTCATGGTCTCCACTCTTTTAAAGTGTCAAGATAACTACAACACAGAAAAATTGTGACCCACCTAGGAATACACAACTGTTCGACAGAAGAGGTAAGAGTAGGTTTTCATCTCTGATCCAGAGATGTTTCTTTTGGTCTTCTTTAACATCATTTAATATCTTAATATCATTTACATAATTTACATTGCCCCTCTTACCATAATCTCAAATGGTTTCCAAGTATTAGTGTGCTTCCTCTCCCCCAAGAGGAATTAATTAACAGTCACTATAAGCTAAATAATAATTAAGAAATCAATTTGAAACAAATAACACACAAAAACACATGAGCAACCATATGCCCAGTCATGACAGTGAGGTGTAGGGAAGAATCCCCTGGACTTGGAGTCAAGAAGACACAGTACAAGCTTGGCTCTGCAACTGACTGGGCAAACTGTCGAGTTTCTTACAAGCTTAGTTTTCTCATTAAAAAAATAATGTTCAGGGACTGGCGTTGTGGCAGAGTGGGTAAAGCTGCTGCCTGTGATGACAGCATCGCATATGGGTGCTGGTTTCCATCACGGCTGCTCCACTTCCAATCCAGTTCCCTACTAATGGCCTGGAAAAAGCAGCAGAAGGTGATCAAATGTCTTGGCCCCTGTCACCAACCTGGAAGGCCAGATGAAGCTCTTAACTCCTGGCTGTGGCTTTTGCAGCCATCTGGGGAGTGAACCCGAGGGTGGAAGATCTGTCTCTCTCTGTCCCTGGAATTCATTGAAAATAAATAAATCTGTTTTTAAAAAAATGATGTTTTCTTCCTCACAAAATTTTTGAGCTACGTATGACGGTACTGGGGATTATGGCTAGCAACCTTGGTATCGGGACTTCACATCCAACAATCTGAGCCCAGGAAAACTCTCCATCAATATGAAAGGACTCTACATTTATTTTTCTTTTTAAATAGAGCTCTTAAGTATGACACAAAGAAATTTGAATGTGATCAAAGGTATATTTTATCATAAATATAAAGGATAACACTTCACATAAAAGTTGTACATTTTAGAAACTGTTTAACATAATTACTCATGAAACTTTTTAAATCAGTTGCTGCAAGTAATTGTGGGGCTTGAGAGCTTATAGATGCGCTTACCCAACCCGCTTATTTCGAATGTGAGGAACTGGGCTGCACAGTTTAATTGACAGCAGAGAATCTTTGAGATCCAGGAAAACTCTTCTGGTTTTAATGTACTTTCTGTCTCATCATAAAACTTTTCAAACACAAAGAATTTCATCTTTAGATCTGAAAATATCCTCCAACTTACTGGTGTTGAAGAACTAAAATATTAATCATTATTCTCTTAGAAATTCTAAAGTCAATTCAAATTAATTATCTTCATTAGTGTCACTTTTTGAAATTGGCTTGATTTCTTATTTTAAGACATACCAGTGAAATGATTTCATCCTTCAGATTTCTCTGAAGAAGTTTTTTAATCTTAGTTGTACACTGGAATCAATATAGGAGCCTTAGGAAATCAGTGCTGGCGTCTTGCTTCCAATATCTTGATTTACTTTACCTAATGTGATCTGGGTGGGATATTTAAAAAACTCTCTAATGATTCCATTGAGCAGTCAAAATTAAAAAACCAATAGAACAATTGCTTCTTGGGCTTTTAGCTAAGATCAAGTGTGAAAGCAATACAAGTAGAAAAAAAAATAGGTGAGTTTTATAGGAGTAGTCTAACCTATTAGTGGTAAAGTTCTAGTGTTTTTCTCCTGTACATTGTGGTTTTCTTTATTAATATGTCAGACTATTGAGTAGTGATGTGATTAACTAGCATATTTTAGTTCTCTTATGAACATCTTTCAAAGTATCTACTGTCCAATATGTGCTGAACATTGGCACTATAAATACAAGTAATATATATATTCTGTTTAAGCCATTTTTGACATAGTGGGTCAGTTTAAGAGGTATATACGCCACTGATAATTATAAGACAAAGGAAGGAGGGTCAAGACAAGGCATTCATAGCTGATTTTGCCCAATGGTATCAATCATTAATTTTAATAGCTGTATGTGAAGTGTTTTTAGTGTTGTTAATCTAAATGTAAGATATCAGTTAGTGATGAACAGATAAAGGAAAACAGTTCTTGGAGAGGACAGCTGAATTTTCATTTTCACACAAATAACATGGATACAGAATATCCACACTATTCCCCTCATTGTGCTGGAAGTGTGTGATCTTGCATGAGTCAATTGGCATTAAAGGCCAGTTAATATGGTTCAAGAAAAACACTTCTGCAGATCCCTGAACACACCCCTTTCATTCACTCTCCATTCCAGCAGCATGAATACTTCCCTCCAATAACATAACCATGCAGATTACTGCCAACAGGTGGGGTGGGATCTACAAGGTGTATAAATAGTGATGAGGAACAGATGAGAAAATTTGTTTTCATAAATGACCTAGAATGATTTAAAATATGAAGTCTCTGGTAGGGAAACAAATTGAGAAACAAATCTGGCTCTTAATTACATTGTCTACTTTGTTTTTTTTTATATACATATGAAGTAATTTTTAAGGAATACTTGAAAAAATGAGACAACCAACTACTGAGAAATCAAAACATTTAATTGACTTGTGTATAATTTAAACTATGAATTGTCAGTGTCAAATGATATTTGGATATAAGAGGAATCATAATAGAAATTTAATGATTGAGGGCCAAAATAAATCTTTACAGGATGTAATTTAACAAGATTGGGATTAAAATTCTTGGAGAGAGAACTATACCAAGCTCTGAGGCTGAGAATTGTCTTAGCTACCAGTGTAGTATGGATTACTTGTTGAATGAATGAAGGAAAGTCTTCAGTTTAGTGAGCTATGTGTGTTTTTGCCAAATTCTTTATTTGAAAGCTCAGTAATCAGACTCTGAATTTAGTATTTATTCTTATGGAATAGTTTTGTAGGTTTAAAAAAGAAATTGAAAATGTCTTAAAAAAACTTTGATTTGATGACATTAGCAGTAAAATGGTACATGATAATGGCTTTACCACATTTTACAACCTTCAGCTGAGAATTTATGACTAGTAGACACTCAGACTTACAGTCAATTAACACCTAATAAACATTTTAAATAAAATAAATCAATGTTATATTTTCTGTGATATTTAAAATCATAGTTTTATTTCATAGATATTACATATGCATTAAATTTATACATTAATTTTCAAAGAATTGATTGTGGAGGGTATTAATTTTATGGCCTTGTGGCTACATTTTATTTTTTTGTAGATATATATTCTTAATGAGGGACCTCCAATGACCTCACAATAAATGGTATAACACACTTAAAATGTTGCCTTTCCTCTCTTTCTTCCTGCCTCCACCACGGTGACTGGCAAATCAGAACTATATTCGAGTTTCACTGATCAATATGAAGGTCACATACTTTCTCAAGGCTGTATTCAAGCATTTTCCAGAGAATTTCCTGTAACACTTTTGGGCCTACTGGTGTCAAGAAGATGACCAAAAATATATTTTCCTAAATTTAGAATCACTATTGGGAATGGGAATTGTCTAGCTTCCTCCAGCATCCTTATATGTGTTTTGTCTTTTTTTTTTTTATGGAAAAGTCAGGAATTTGGTCTTGATCATATTATGTCTGAGGTTCATCGATATATTCAAGTGGAGCTATTCAGCAAGTAGTCCTACATCCAAAATTGGAACCCCAAGAAATTATGTGAGGTTAAAAATGTGAACTTGGAAGACATTGATGTCTAGTTTAGATCTGAAGCTGTAGACAGGTGAAAGAGTGGAATAAAAGGGCCCACACACTAGCCTAAAATAACTCTACCTAACATCTAACACTTGAGTTTGCAAAGCTGAGTGTTATTACAAAGAGTTAGTACAGCCAAGAAGTTGTTTGTTATAGAGGCAGAGGAAATAGAATGTTTGAAGAAGGAGGAGCTGACAAAAAATGTTGAAAAATCAGCTGAGAGGTTAATTTGGTGCTGAATTATTTTACTGAAGCTTGCTCCTACATAAAATAAGATCAGCAACTCAGATGTCTGATGAATTTGACAATGCAGGTTGGTAATAAGGACAATAAGACATGGACAATAAGGAAAGTTTTTGGTTTTACGTTGATGAGAGATATTTGAATTTTTAAAATTCTGGTGACAGGAAGGTCATGCTAAAAATATTGAAATATTGATACACGTTTTGTGCCTACTGTACTTTCTCAGACCCATTTCTATGGAGAAAGCCGTACCTTGGCAATCCCTTGTCTCAGGAGGAGGTTGATTCTGCCTTTCAGGATCTTGTTTTCCTTGAGGATTGAGCTCCCTCAGAGGATCACTCTAAATTCATAGAAAGTGACTGGAGGTGGGGGAGAGTAATTATATCTAACATGTTAGGGGGGAGGGAGAGTTATAAAGATCCGATGACTGACATGTATTGCTTATCAAGAGCTCCTCATGTAGCCATTGTGGAATTTGTATAATAGCCAACGTTGACTGTTAATAATTATTGCCAGTGTGAGCATAATGCATGCTATTTTTTAAAAAAATTCTTTAGAAGTAATTGCTACCCTTGTTCACCTTGTAGGACTAGGCTGGTCAAAGAGTAGTCTTCCCTTAATTATCCATCTAGGATCTTTAATATTCTGTAAAATTCATCTGTAGTTTTTTTATTCTCCATATTGAATTATAGACATTGCATTTTTTATTGTTCTTCAATTATTCAGAATATTCTGCTTTTTTGTGTTATATTTGTCCAATCAGTATTTTAAGGCTTACTCTAGACTAGCAATTGAATATTCAGTTTTCTATTTTTGAGCAGTAGCCTTTTCTTGTGCTGTGTTGCTAACAGATATGAAAGAAATGTTTAGTTCTTGGAAGAGACTAACCAAACTCCAAATGGCTGTTATCAGTATTCTCTAACTATGCATACTATCTTGCATTTTGAAGTTAATGAGCTAATAATTTGCTTATTTAGCATCATATCTTGAGGCAATTCAGTTCATCTAATATTTAGAACTCCATCATAATATATTCAATTGTTTTTCTTGGACATTAACAGTATAAACAGAGATTAAGACTCCACCTATAACCTGAACCATATGATTTAAAGGCAATTTTGAAATACCTATATGTATATGTTTTACTATATGCTATGTAGTGCTCCATTACCTTCAGTAAGTTGGGAATCATGTGTGTATTTGAGATTCATCTCCTTTGTAATCTTTAATCTCCATGTGGGACAGGTGCATGTCATACTGAGCACAATATTCACAATGACACACAGTGTCTGAAAAACAGCAAGCGCTCAATTAGATTTATTAAATCAATTTTTAAAATTTATTTAAAACTTGATCTGTGCCGTACATAGTCCTGGTAGCTGCTTTCACAATTTCCAAAGTAGTTTGTTTGCTGATCATACTTAGAAACCTACTTGATAGACGGCCAAAGGAAATTTCTAGACACAGAGAAAGTTTGGCTGTGTAAACAGCAGCCCTCTGCTTTTTTGTGCATCCTAGAAAGAAATTCAAGAAAGGAAACAGCAATAACTATTCAACTACAAATATGTTTTAGAGATTTTAGGGATGGAGAACTCACTGGCCCTGGTGTAGCTATAAGGAGTTCTGGGAAACGTTTGACAAGAACACATGTTTGGATCAAACAAGTCTGTTATACAGAAGACAGATTGCCATAAAGGTACCCCAGACAGGAGATTTACTCACAGAGGTCTGCTATTTTTAAAATGTAATGGTAAAACATATTTTATTTAGTGTGATATTTATGTCACCCTTGAGATTCAGAGATGCACAGATTATTCCTCTGTTGCTAAGGAGAAAGGCCACCCTGATCTGCTTGAAAGGATAGCTCTGTGTTATGCTGTTTTCTTCACTTGTCAGTACATAGAACAGGTAACAGCACTTGCGGAGAGCAGGGCCCTTGCTAGGATTTTAAATATCATCTCACATTTTATCTTTGGAAAAATTTCTACTCAGCAACTTATAATACTTCTGAATGAAGATGAGAAAATTGGAGCTCAGGAATGCTAACAACTCTAAGTCACTTTATAAATCGACTTGGATTTTGATTGCAGTTCACTGAAAATCAGAATTTCATCATTTTTCCATTATGCCACATTGGCTAAATAGACACAGAGCCATCTCTATCCATCATTAAAAATTACCACTGATATAATAAAAGAAGTAAATTACTATATAATAGCTAATGTCCAAACAAGTTATTTTAGGAGTGAAAGTGTTATTTAATGTTAAATTTATCGGAATAATTTATTACATTAGCAAATTAAAGTAGAAAAATCAAGAAGTGCCATCTTGTACACAAAGCACTTGACAAATATCAGTAGTGTATAATCTTGATGAAAACCCATAATAAAAAGGAATTTCCTAAACATCATTAAAATTCATAAGAGTTGTTCAAGTATACCTAACAGAAAATTTGTTCATGCACATTTAAATGATTCTATTCTGGAGAGAAGTTGGGATAATTTCTATTACTAGTATTATTTAGATAATTTTTGGAAGTTCTCCCAGATGCAATGTGCCAGGTAGAACTAGACCAACCAAATAACACAAAGAAAAAAGATAATACCACAATTATTCTCAAATGAAATGAGTTCACTTCTAGAAAATTCAACTAAAAATCCATTAAAACAATAAAGATAAATATCATAAGGTGACTAATTCAAAACAGATAAACAGAAAATATTTTTCCTTTACACTAAAAATAATGTTAATAAATCAAAATTTTAAAAAATCTCAGTCCAAAGAGTAGCGTCAATAACAATTATGCATAAAGATACAAAAAGTATTCTGTGTAGAATCAAGTTACTAGATTAATGGATAAAATCAGAATATCAACAATAGGAAAATGATTAACTCATAATAAATTTCCTTAACATCACAGTATAAGGCTATAAAATGATAAAGTGTGTACCCAGTCGAAAAAGATACTCATGGTATAATAAAGACTAGTATTGTTATGTATTTTCATGAAGAATATGTTTTATATTCTATATTTATTTGTACAAAGCCTCTATGCATATATATTACAGAACATTTTCCTCATGGTTATTGTAGCAGTTCTTAGTTTTAGATATTACATTTAATTCTTTGATCCATTTTGAATTTATTATTGTAACTGGTGGTAGTTAAGGTCTAATTTCATTATTTCATTATCCATATAATTTGTATGTGGATATCCAGTTTCCCAACATCATTTGTTGGAAGAGATTGCCTTTCCCACATTGTGTGTTATTTACATCTGTGTTTAAAATAAATTGGCTATAAACATGTGGATTAACTTCTGGGTGCTTTGTTATGTTTCATTGACTTATTTACTTGTTTTTATGTCAGAACCATACTGTTTTTGTTACTGTAAATTTGTAGTATATTTTGAAGCCATCTTTGTTCTTTTTGCTCAATTGCTTTGTCTATTTAGCATCATGATTTTAAGATTGCTTGTTATAGTTTTTTAACTGATGTCATTAAAATTTTTTTATTATGTTTAATTGGTATATAATTCTCTGTAGTATGGATATTTTAGCAGTATTATTTCTTCTAACCCACTAACACAGATATCTTTCCAGTTAATAGTGTCCTCTGTAACTTCTTTCCTCAATAATTTATAGTTTTCAGTATCTGTTGGTTTACTTTGATCTATGGTATAAGTTAAGTCCTATATTTCCTAACTGACATTCTGCTTAAATGATCTATCCATTGATGAAAATGGGGATGTTGAAGTTCCCTACTATTATTAGTATTTTTAAAATATTTTAGTTATTTACTTGAGAGGTAGAGTTATAGAAACAGAGAGGGAGAGACAGAGACAAAGGTCTTCCATCCACTGGTTCACTCCCTAAATGGTCAAAACAGCCAGAGCTGGCTGATCCAAAAATAGGAGCCAGGAACTTCTTCTGGTCTCCCATGGGAGTGCAGGGTCCCAAGCACTTGAGTCATCTTTTACTGCTTTCCCAGGCCATAAGCAGATAGCTGGATCAGAAGTGTAGTAGCCGGGACTTGAACCAGCACCCATATGCAATGCCAGTATTAGAGGCTGGGGTTTTAACCAGCCAACACTTTCCTACTATTATTGTATTGTAAATAATCTTTTTCTTCATGTGTATTGGTGTTTATGTTAATGTATTAGTTGCAAAAATGTGAGTGTATATGTTTATAACTGTTATTTCTTTTTGCTATTTGAACCCTTTATCACTATATAATGAGTTTTTTCTCTTACAGTTTTTGACTTAAGTCTTTTTTATCTCACATTAAGTATTGCTATTCCTAATCTCTTTTTGCTTCCATTTACATGGAATGTCTTTCACTTTCTGTCTCTATGTGCTGTCGCCATTGAAGTAAATCTTTTGTAGGCAGCATGTAGGCATCTACGTCATTTGGAGGATTTAATCTCTTTATACTGAAGTATATTATTGATAGGTAGAAAATTACTACTGTGATTCTGTTGCTTTCTAGATGTTTTGTGGATTCCTTTTTCCTTTCTTGAAAGGGAAAGAGGAGAGAAAGAATGATAGGCAGAGAGAGATTGATTCCATCCACTGCTTCATTCCCCAAATAGTCACAACAATCAGGGCTGAGTCAGGCTGAAGCCAGGATGGTGGAACTCAATCTCGGTCTCCCACATGGGTTCCAGGAACCATTACTTGAGTCGGGTCTATTGCCTCCCAGCATGCAGGAATCTGGAATGGGAAACGGAGCTGAGTCTCAAATCATGATCCCATCCTGATATGGGATCTGGGTTTCCTAAGCAGTGTCTTAATCACTGTGTCAAATGCTGTGTCGTCAATTTTTGACAATTTAAACATAATATGTTTTGGGCTCATCTTATTGGAACTGAATATAATTTAAAATTTGAATTTCTGTACCTATTTACATGTTTTCACTGTATTTAGAAAGTTTTCTTTCTATTTGATTATATTTTCTCCTTCTTCACCTTCATTAACTTATATGACTAAAACTTTATTGTTCTCATGCTGTTACATAAGTAGTTTGTTTTCTGCATTCCTTCTCATTGTTTTATTCTTTTTCATAACTTAGAGTATTTTTAAATAATCTGTTTTTGAGTTCACAGACTCTTCTGCTTGTTCAATTCTGTTGTTGATACTTTTTATTTCATTGTCAATTCTTCCATTAAATTTTTCAGCTTCAATATTTCTATTTGTTTTTTATTTAAATTTCTAAACTTTATTTTAAATATTTTTCAAATTGCTAAGAATGATATACTACTATAGTTTTAATGATCAATGACTTTTTTTTCTTTCTTTTTTTTTAACAGAAGATCAGTTTAGTATACATTAAGTAAAGATTTCAACAGTTTGCACCCCCATAGAAACACAAAGTGAAATATACTGTTTGAGTACTAGTTATAGCATTAAATCTCAATGTACAGCACACTAAGGACAAAGATCCTACATAAAGAGTAAGTGTACAGTGACTCCTGTTGTTGACTTAACAAATTGACACTCTTGTTTATGGCATCAGTAATCACCCTAGGCTCTTGTCATGAGCTGCAAAGGCTATGGAAGCCCCCTGAGTTCACTGACTCTGATCATATTTAGACAAGACCATAGTCAAAGTGGAAGTTCTCTCCTCCCTTCAGAGAAAGGTACCTCCTTCTTTGATGACCTGTTCTTTCCACTGGGATCTCACTCGTGGAGATCTTTCATTTAGGTTTTTTTACCCCCCAGAGAGTCTTGGATTCCCATGCCTGAAATACTCTCATGGGCTTTTCAGCCAGATCTGCATGCCTTAAGGGCTGATTCTGAGGCCAGAGTGCTGTTTAGGACATTTGCCATTCTATGGGTCTGCTGTGTATCTCACTTCCCATGTTGGATCATTCTCTCCCTTTTTGATTCTATCAGCTAGTATTTGAAGACACTAGTCTTGTTTATGTGCACCCTTTGGTTCTTAGTCCTATCATTATGATCAATTGTGAACTGAAATTGATCACTGGGACTAGTGAGATGGCATTGGTACATGCCACCTCGATGGGATTGAATTCGAATCCCCTGGTATGTTTCTAACTCTACTGTTTGAGGTAAGTCAGCTTGAGCATGTCCCGAATTGCACATCTCTTCCCTCTCTTATTCCCACTCTTATATTTAACAGCGATCACTTTTCAGTTAAGTTTCAGCACTTAAGAAGAATTGTGTATTGATTACAGTATTCAACCAAAAGTATTAAGTAGAACAAACAAACAAAAAATACTAAAAGGGATAACATATTAAGCTGCTCATCAACAGTCAGGGTGAGGGCTGATCAAGTCACCGTTTCTCCTAGTGTTCATTTCACTTTAACAGGTTTCCTTTTTGGTGCTCAGTTAGTTGTCACCTATCAAGGAGAACAAGTGGTATTTGTCCCTTTGGGATTGGCTTATTTCACTCAGCATAATGTTTTCCAAATTCCTAACAGGGATCACTTTTCAGTTAAAATTTAAACACCTAAGAATAATTGTGTGTTAATTACAGAGTTCAACCAATGGCACTAGAACAAAAAAAAATACTAAAATGGATAAAGTATTACATTGTACATCAACCGTCAGGACAAGAGCTGATCAAGTCACTGTTTCTCATAGTGTCCATTTCAATGATCAATGTCTTTTAAAATTTACTGTATATGAGTGAAATTGACAGCTTTTCATTTGATTATTGTTTATAGCCAATGCATACATTCCTGCTGAAATAGGGTCCTTTCACTTTTTTTTATTGAACTCTTTATGTAGTGTGCATTTACCTTTAGATTATAATGTACATTAAACATATGTTTAGTCAAAAATAAAGAAAATTAAAATTAATCGCTCATTTTGATCACTTACAATTTCCTTATTTTAAAAATTGTTTCCTCAATTTTTTTAAGTTCATTGAGCTTCCTTAAAATAATCATTTTGAATTATTTGTCAGGTTGTTTATGCATCCCCATTTCTTTAAGGCTAGTCACTAGCACCTTATTTTTGTTCCTTTGACAATGTCATTTTCCATTGATTGTTCTGGGTCCTTTAATGAAGTGTTGATCTTTGTGCATTTGAAGAAGTAGAACCTTATTTTAGTCTTCACAGCCTGTCTTTCTCTGGAAAACTCCTGCAATGTGCATGATGTTGGTGTGAGTGAGAACCCAGTGCAGATGAAGCCTATGTGGTGACAGAGTAATTAATATGCCTAGTGACACTGAGGACTACCTGCTACTGAGGGTGTCTGAATCTTCTGCCACTGGTGTTGTTTTAGCAGTGTTACAGGCTAGGAATCCTTTGCAATTCCTGGATCTGTATGTACTTATATCTTTAAACTTTGCATGATTTTAGAAATAAGTTTATTAAATCTGTTTTCGATGCCTTTATCTTCTCTAGGCTTTCTGGGATCTCCATTATACAAGTTTGTTTTCACTTTATGATGCCCATGAAGACTCATAGTCTTTCTTCATTCCTTTTAAATCTTTTAACTTTTAATCTTGTCAAACTTGATTACTTAAAGAGGCCTATCTTCAGAAAGTTCAGAAATTCTTTGCCTTGCTTAGTTTAGAGTGTTATTGACCATCCTCATTGTATTTGTATTTTTTTTTTAAAGATTCAGTTATTTATTTGAAAAGCAGTGTTACAGAGAGTGAGATGGAGAGACAAACAGAGAAAGATCTTAGGTCGGCTGATTCACTCCCCAAATGGTAGCAACAGCTGGGGCTGGGCTAGGTCTAATCTGGGAGCCTGGAGCTTCTTTGGGTGTCCCACATGGGTGGCAGATTCCCAAGTATCTGGGCCATCTTCTGTTGCTTTCCCAGGTGTATTAGCAGGGAGCTTGATCAGAAGTGTAACAGCTAGGACACAAACTGGCACCCATATGAGATGCTGGTGTTGCAGGCTGTAGCTTAACCTGCTACAATGCTGACCCTGCATTTTTTATCTCATTGATTCACTCTTCCACTCCAGAATTTCTAATTGTTCCTTTTTTGTGATTTCTATGTCTCTGTTGATTTTCTCATTCAGATCATGAATTGTTTCCCTCATTTTGTAGAATTTTCTATCTGTATTCCTTGCATCTTTCTGACTTTCCTTAGAATAATTATTTTGAATCCATTTTAAGAAGTTTACTATATTCTTTTACATTGTGATCTATTTCTAGAGAAATATTATGCAACTATAGTGGTGTCACGATTCCTCAATTGTTAATGCTTTTGTGGCCCTATATTGATGTCTGTACATCTGTTGCCTGTCTATACATCTATTGCAAAAGTCATTCCTCCACATTTTATGAAGTAACTTTCTTGGGTAAAGACCCTCTCCCCTCCCTTCCCCTCCCCTCCCTTTCTCCCTCCCCCGCCCCTTCCTTTCTGCCTTCCCTTCCCTTTCCCTGAAAGGCTGAGTTACAGAGAGAGAAAGAGAAGGCAAATGACTGCAACAGCCAGAGCTGCGCCAGGCTGAAGCCAGTAGCCAGGAGCTGCATTTCGGTTTCCCAGTTGGGTGCAGGAGCCCAAGTGCTTGGGCCATCCTCTGCTGCTTTCCCAAGCCGTTAGCAAGGAGCTAGATCAGAAGTGGAGCACCGGGACTTGAACCATTGTGCCTATATGGGATGCTGGCATTGCAGGCAGTGGCTTAGCCCATTATGTGAAAACATCAGCCCTAAGACTTTTTTTCATTTAAATGGAGTGTAGGGTCTCATTTGGGTGGGTGCTTTGTCTTGGGCTCTGGGTGAGCACAGAAATGTTGTTTCCGCATGATTTCTTCAGCTATAACCCACATTAGCAGTTTCTAGAGTGCCTCAATGATCTAGACTGCAGGCTTTGTGGAGACAGTGATGTGATTTTGCAGTGGATGTGAGCTACCAAAAGTGCTTGACCACAGACTTCATGAAGTTGAATGATAATGGCAACAACAGCCACAGTGCCAGAGGCAGGTATGTGTTCAGGTTCTGAAATATAAGTGCTGATGTTGCTGGGGCTTCTAACTGTAGCAGCCATGATTCCAGAGCCATGTATTGTGGAGAGTCCTGGCCTCAGCCCCCACAAGGTACATGGAAGTAGTTGTTGGGCTCCGAATAGCAGTGGCCATGATATCTTTGGGGAAAGATGGACTCTCTTGCAGAGGCTCTATTCTCAAAATGGTACCATGCTTTAAGCATGAGGTCTGAGAGTTTGGAAGGTCTACTGTGCCTTGAGATTATATATTTTTATTACTTCATACAAATATTCAGTATACTTCAGATGTTCCCAATATCCTTTGTGCTGCTATTAATGCAGGAGATAGATAAGCTCATAGTGGTTATGAAATAAAGGATTTACTGCCACATATAGTAGGCCAGGTGTGAATAAGTCAGAATTAGTTGACCTAGAGACTTGATATTATTACGAATTTAGTGAATTTTTATCTCATCCTGCTGCTATCTTTTCTGTCAGCTTTATATATAATACAATGCTTCTCAACTAGGGTTTGGGGGAGCAGATTTTGCCCCTGAGAGGACATTTGGCAACGTCTGGAACACTTCGGATTTTCACAGTTGGGAGAATGCTACAAACAGCATCTAGTTTGTAGAAGCCAAAGATTCTGTTAAATGTTATACAATCATCTCCCACAACTGTCTGGTCAAGTACTTCTGATATGTCGTTGAATAGTATTAACAATGTTCCCACACTCCTTTAATCATTCCAGTGAGGAAAGAGCAAGTGTACTGTCTTTTTCCCCTGTAGTTTGTTAAATAATAAAGTAAGAAACTTCCTATAAGCCCTTTAATACGTTTTCTAATGTCATCATTCCAAGTAGACTGAAGGACTTGAAAATATTATGGGATTGTTATGAATACTTTTGTTAAATCAGCGTTCAATGCTGGTTAAAAATTGTATCGATATTACTTGTTGGGATCAGGTAAATCAAATGTTAGCAAGAGTCATGTTAACTGAATTTTAAACTTATCTATGACAGTGAGTTGTTGGATAAATCAAGTATTCATGAGTTAACAGGTGATTTCTATTTAAATGACACATTAGATAAAGATTTTGGATTCTCATGTTCTTTTTATAACTAGGAGCTGCTAAGTGGGCTAGAAAACCTGAGAGATTATGCTTTTTCCATATTTTGTCAGTACCAACACATGCTTAGACTTTTAGGTTGAATATATCATTTTAGGATAAAGATTAATGGGAGAAATAAAAATAACAGCAGAGGAAAAGTTTTAGGTATCCATCCATATAATTCTCCAGATCCATGGTAACCTATCGCCTACCAAGGGAGACTGGAGGAAGCATTTAATTAGCAGTATCATTTCATAAATATGTGAGGATTCAGGTCATTGTTCTTTCTAATCTTGAATAATTAAAAGTGATATACTTTCATGCTAGGATTTCAGAGCTATGGCAAACAGATGAGAAATGGAAAATTTGCATGTGTAAATAGAATTTTATGTCTGTTGTATGTACCTGAATCTCTCAAGTCAATCTAGGCATCAGAATTTCAGCTCTAGTTACACTTTTGCCAGGAGCAATCTAGTGGCTTATTTCCATCTTGTGTAAATGAGAGGACTGTTAGAAGGTTTCTAGTGGCTTGATTTTAGCCTTCTCATTGTTTATGGGCAAAACATTTACCTTCATATATAGCTGAAGGCTTCTGAAAAGATTGCTTCCAAATATATAAACCTCATACATTTACAATCAATTTAGTCTGAAGAAAGCACTCATATTTTATACCGTATTTACCTTATAGGTTTACAAATAAAAATCTAATCCAATAAATATTTATTTAATGTTCATTCTGTGAAACACATATTTCTAGGCACAAGGAAACTCATAACCATGCTATACAAATTGCTATAACTTCAGTTATAGTTGAGTTATGTTTGTATACTTACTGTCATTTCACAGTGACCCTGTGGAATATGTGACTGTAGCATATATTTTAGTTCATTTAGACTACTATTGCAAAATATCATAAAACTTTGGCAACAATAACTTATTCCACATGAGAACAGAAAATAGAACATACAAACTGTGATTTAATAATCTTCCTTGCAGCTGGGAAGTCTGACTTGGAAGGAAATGAGGGATTAATTGAGCTAAAAAAGTCAGACATATGTATGCTTGAGTACAGTAGGTTGGGCAGGGGCAGAGAGGAGAAGCAGGTGTGAGAAGCTTTGAGCGAAGCACCCTGTGAAGACTGAACAGTGAGCATTGTGTTTTAGCATGAAAGGAATGGTGAAAGTTCATTTCCACATCTATCCTTGTACTTGAGCCTCTTAAAAGAGGCGGTCCCAGAAAATGCTGATGTGTGCATTTGAAAACATTGTTTGGAAATGATTCGCTTTGTTTAGACCCAGACAAAGGATCAGAACTGGAAGGGACCTAAAATTGTGTCTCCAAAAATCATTTGAAACAGATGATGATTGTCTATGCTAATTACAATGCCTCCAAGAGAGAGTTTTCTAACATCTAATGAAACTTCAGCCTCTAAATGGCAGCCATTAACTACATATGTACCTTTCAGTAGTTATTAAGACAAATATGAAAGCAATAGTATTTATGAAATTAACATTGGTATCAGAGTAGACAATTGTATTATGTTCTATTTTCTCCTGCTCTAACTTATTTGAATCATCAATTTAAGATGAAAATGATTTCCATTCCTTTGTTATAAGTTAGTGAATGCCATGTGCTTGTGCTTCTTTCCTTTGTCTCACTGGCTTTGATGTCTTGACTTTTGTTCTGAGAAACTCAGTTTTAGTCTTAGGCTCCTACACCAATTTCAGCTGTCATTCCCTAGTCAAGATAATTGTTAAAGGATGGAATACCATAATGAAATTAACATGTTGCTTTTCTATCATCTTGAAGTATTTTCTTATAGAACTTTACAAGAGAGGTGAGGATGGAAAGAATGAAGAACAAACCAAAAGGTCAAATCAAGAAAATCAGCAAAGACAAGAGAATCAGAGTAAGGAATATATATGTTAAAATAGGTCAAGAGAAGTTTGGGCTATGAAATTTTACAGCTTGCTTCCCATAAAATTGAGGTCATATTCACATAATTTATTGGAACCAGCACCTTCCTTTCCTTTTGGCATTCATTGTCACCTTTGCCATGAAACTTAATTCAACCTAAAATTCCTGGCTGGCAGTCACATTTACCTTCCCTGAAATTCATAGAAATGGAATCTAAAGATAGGTATTGGCTCCAGAGGGTCATATAATACATTTCACAACAAGCTTTGAGAAGCCAAAAGAGCTAAGTTGTAAGGGTACAAATACATAGTGAAATTCCTTTCACTAGTGCTTCACAGTTGAATAATCAGGAATACTGTGGTGGTCTATTTTAGAAAGTCTGTTAACACTCCCGAATCAATTATTTTATTTTGTTCATCATAAATGTACTTCTTGCAATTGTACTTCTTGCAATTGTTAATTTTCAATTAACATTTTACCAGTCAACATTTTCACCCTGTATTTTTCAATCTATGAGGAAAATTGGGCATAAACAAACTAAAATTAATCCATGAAGAACAGTCTTTTCAACAAATAGTGTGGGAAAATTATTCTCCATGTGCAGAAGTATGAAACAAGGTCCCTATTTTACACCTTGTGGGGAGCAACTCGGAATGGACTGAGTTACTGGAATTAAGACTTATTCTATGCATCTGCTCTCCCACAATATGGCGCTGGGAGAGGAGAAAACAGCTTCTACGCAGCTGCCTCTTGCCAACTTGAGTGATGACCTCCAGGAGCTGATCCTGCTCCTGATTGGAGGAGAGCAGTGTACTCGGCGTGTGGGCAGCCGAGTTGGATTTGGTGGAAGAGGACTATAAAGGAGGAAAGAGACGGCATGCACCAGGAACATCTAAGGGGAACATCTATCTGAAGGAACACCTGTGCAGCCCCCGAGAGAGCCGGCCGGCGGTGTGCCACTCCCCTGCGGAAGTGGGGAAAGTGGCCAGGGGGAACCGCCCTTCCACGGAGGTGGAAGGGATGGTAGCCAACCCGGGAAGAACCAGCAGCAAACCCGGGAAGGGCCGAGCAGACGAAAGAACAGCGCAGGGTCCTGTGTAGTTCCTCCACGAAGACGGGGAGAGACATAATGGTGCCGTGACTCAGATATGAAGCCTAGGCAGGGCTTAGTGTCGTTCCTCCATGAAGAGGGGGAGCGACATAATGGTGCCGTGACTCGGATAGGAAACTTAGGAGGGAAGAAACGGGAAGAAGTGGAAAATACCAGAGAGAGAGACTAGCAAAGAGCCTAGGGAAAAGCCGGACAGAAAAGGTGCCGGAAGACGCTATCGAAAGCCTAGGCATAGACTCGGATACAGACTGTGGGAAAGAAGTTAGGATTTAAAGTGAAAGCAAGAAGAAACTTAGACTCAGATACGGACTGCAGGATGAAAGTGAAAGTGAAACCTATAAGAAACTTAGACTTGGATACGGACTGTGGGGAGAGGCCAGGAGAAATGAGGGAGGAATATTGTTGGAAGAAAACTTAGGGAAACATACCGGGTAGAGAAAAATGTTAGGGAGGATGAAGCCGCGAGTGCAGGCCGAGGCGGAGATGTAAGCCAGCTTGGAATTCTTCAAGTCAGCCCGGGGAGCAAAAGGCGAAAATCTGGAACCAGAGGCAGAGACGTGGGCCACCAGGTTGGAATTCGCCAGGTTAGTCTGGGGAACTTGGATTGAATGCCAGTGGCGGAAACGTGAGCTGGGGCTGTGTGACTCGCGGAAGCCGCCGCGTGCAGAGAGAGCACGGGGTGTGAATAGATAGGGAACACGGGGCTGGTGCGAGGCCATGGTGCGGACGCGAAGGGCGTGGAGACCGCGGAGTGTGCGCGCGAAGCCGAGCCACGCAGAGCTGGGAGCCCGCCGCAGGGCGGGCGCCGGGAAGCCGCACAGATGAGAGAAGCGCGGGCTGAAGCGGCTCAGAGCCGGGAAGCCGCCGAGAAGCAGACTCGGGGCGGGCGCCGGGAAGCCGCAGGGATAAGAGAAACAGAAGTTTAGAAGTAAAATGAGAGAAATGGGAATGCTGGCAGATAGAAGTAAAATAGGAGAGATAGGAATGCCCGGAGGTAGAGAAATAGAGAAAAATAAGGCCTCCCCTCAACATGGCAATGACAGAGCTTGGATTCGGTCTGCCTGATTAGGGAGGTGGTGAGCACCTGCGGGTGGCTAGCAGCTTATGCGCCGCAGGTCACTGAAGACAGGCACGAATTAACATCAATAAGTCTCCCCACAATACGGCAATGAGAAGGCTTGGATTCGGTTTGCCTGATTGCTAGGTTTTGTAAGCACCTGCAGGCAGTTCTAGCAGAGCAGAGCATGTGCTGCAGGGCACCAAACACAGGCACGCATCAGGGCCTAAAAACCTCCTCACAACATGGCGAAGAGAGGACCCGGATTTGGTTTGCCTGATTGATAGGACTTGTAAGCACCTGTGGGCAACTCTAGCAAGCAGAGCAGAGTGTGTGCCGCGGGGCACCGAAGACAGGCGCGTATCAAGGCCAAAAATAAAAAGAAAGGGGGATCTGTGGGGAGCAACTCGGACTGGACTGAGTTACTGGAATTAAGACTTATTCTATGCATCTGCTCTCCCACAATATGGCGCTGGGAGAGGAGAAAACAGCTTCTACGCAGCTGCCTCTTGCCAACTTGAGTGATGACCTCCAGGAGCTGATCCTGCTCCTGATTGGAGGAGAGCAGTGTACTCGGCGTGTGGGCAGCCGAGTTGGGATTGGCGGAAGAGGACTATAAAGGAGGAGAGAGACAGCATGCACCAGGAACATCTAAGGGGAACATCTGAAGGAACACCTGTGCAGCCCCCGAGAGAGCCGGCCGGCGGTGTGCCACTCCCTTGCGGAAGTGGGGAAAGTGGCCAGGGGGAACCGCCCTTCCACGGAGGTGGAAGGGATGGTAGCCAACCTGGGAAGAACCAGCAGCAAACCCGGGAAGGGCCGTGCAGACGAAAGAACAGCGCAGGGTCCTGTGTCGTTCCTCCACGAAGACGGGGAGCAACACACCTCATACAAAAACCAACTCACAGTGGATCAAGGATCTAAATACATGAACTAATAGCATCTAATACCTAGAGGAAATCTTTGGGAAACTGCAAGACATCGGTATAAGCAAAGACTTCTTGGAAGAGATGTCAGAAGCACAGACAGTAAAAGCAAAATTGGACAAATGGGATTATAAATTAAGAAGATTTTGCACAGAAAGGGAAACACTCAATGAAATGAAAAGGCAGCTTTTAGAATAGGAGAAAATATTTGCACACTGTGCATCCAATAATTATGTGCAATGTTATAATGCAAGATCTATAAAGAACTTAAAAAATTCAACAACAACAAAACAAACAATGCAGATAAGAATTATGCAAAGGGTATGAATAGACATTTTTCAAAAGATCAAATGCAAATGGCTAACAGACACATGAAAAAAAATGCTCAATATCACTAGCCAACAGGGAAATTCAAATAAAAACCACAATGAGCTTTCACCTCACCCCAGTTAGAATTCAATCATCCAAAAATTAAAAAATAATAAATGCTGATGAGATGTGGGGGAAAAATGTAACCTAATACACTATTGGTGAGAATGTAAGCTTGTACAATCATTATGGAATACAGTATGGAGATTCCTCAGAAATTTGAAAATAGATCTATCATATGACTCAGCCTTCCCACTCCTGGGAATTTACCTAGACAAAATGGAATCAGCATTTAGAAAGAGTTATCTGTACCCCAATGTTTATTGCAGATCAATCCACAATAGCTAAGATATGAAATCAACCCAGACGTCCATTGGCTGATGACTGGATAAAGAAAATGTGGTATATACAAGGAGTAGAACAGTATTTAGCCATGGAAAATAATGAAATCTTGTCTTTTGCAACAAAATGGAAACAACTGGAGATAATTACACTTAGTGAAATAAACCAGATCCCCAAACACAAATATTATGTTTTCTCTGAATCTAGAAAACATCATGCTTAGTGAAATAAGGCAACCCCAAAGGGACAAATACCATATATTCTCCCTGACCTGTGATAACTAATAGAGCAACTAAAAGGAAATCTGTAGAGTTGAAATTGACATTTTTGAGTAGCAATGACTTGTACAGGCTTTGTCTTGACTGTTGCAGAACAGTTTTTTTTTTTCATACAATGCATTGAACTCTTTACTTAACATAGAGTTAAACAAATGTGTTTAAAGTAAATTGAAAATAGATCTCAGTGAAAAATAAGAGTGGGAATAAGAGAGCGAGGAGGAAGAGGGATGGGAGCATGGGTTGGAGGGTGGGCATGCTGGGGAGAATCATTGTGTTTCTAAAGTTGTACTTATGAGGTGAATGAAATTTGTAACTGTAAAGCTGTATAGTTCTTCATATATTCCTACAGACTTACTCCTAAGGGTACAGTTTAAAAACTTGCCATGGGACCCCAAGTACCCTTAAGCATGGTGGTAAAATTACCATTTTAAGTGTTAAAGTGATCATATGGATGGGATTAAGTGTCTGATAATAATAATAGATAGAGTGAATGCTCCAACATGGGACGCAGTCCACACAGCAGACTCATAGAATGACAATTGCTTTACGTAGCACTCTGACCTCAGAATCAGCCGTTAAGGCATTCTGGTCTGGCTGAAAAGCCTTCGAGAGCATTTCAGGCATGGAAAGCCAAGACACTGTGGCCAAAAAAAAAATAAATAAATAAATAACCTATATGAAGGACCTCTGTGAGTGAGACCCCATTGAAAAGAAGTGGTCATCAAAGAAGAAGGTACTTTTCACTGAAGAGTGGAGAGAATTTCCACTTTGCTTATGGCCTTGTCTAAGCACTGATGGAGTTTGCAGATTCAAAAGGCTTTTATAGCCCAAGCAGCTCATGTCGAGAGCATTGAGTGATCATTGTCATCATATGTAAGAGTTAATTGCTAAATTAACAATAAGAGGAACTGTGCACTAATATCCCATGTAGGATCTCTGTCCTTAAAGAGTTGTATTATAATTATGTCTAAGTGCTTGCAAAAGATGCATCATTGTTGGGTTCTTCTTTAAAGTTAAATAAGTTTCTAAAACAAACAAAAAAAAAGAAGTAAAATTAACTGCAAGATGCAATGACTTTGAATAGCCCTTGTCTTGACTGCTGAGGAACAGTTTTTTGTGTTTTTTTTTTTTTTTTTTTTTTTTTTTTTTGTGCTTTTGGCGGATTGTTGAACTCTTTACTGTGTAGAGTTGTCTGTCTGTGTATTAGTGGAGAATGGGACTGGTAATGGGAGAGAGAGGAGTAGGAAGGGTGGGAGTGTGGGTAGGAGGGTGAGTGTGGTGGAAAGAATCACTGTATTCCTAGAGTTGTACTTATGAAATTCATGAAGTTTGTATTCTTTAAATAAAAGGTTTCTTTGGGGGGGAAAATAAAGATATCTAAAAACAAATAAACAAAAAACAAAAGAGAACAATGTCTTGTGATTTGATTATAATTTTTAGCTCTTGTCTCTATTCCTGTGGAACAGTGGTCTTTCTTTTTTACTTGCTGAACACTATGATTAGTGTTTCATTAAGCATATCATTATAATGTAAATTGAAGTTATGCTATTGTGAAAGTTAAAGAAAGGAAGTTTGGAGCAGGCATTGAGGGAGAAAGGGAGGAGTTACGGTTTTTTTAGGTTTGTATCCATGAAATTCATAAAATCTATTCTCTTTATATTAATTAACAATTTTTTAAAAAGAAAACAGTGAAGGGGTTTATAATGGCAAAAAATCGACAGGTGACAAAGTCACAACTTCAAAAAAGTGCAGATATAAGATGTTGTGCATGAGGAGGATGTTATTACCAATCAAACTCAAAAGAAATTTAAGTTAAATCTGTCAGACAAGGGAAGAATAGGATTGTTAAGACACAGAAATGCATGTGACTTAAGGTGGTTCCTCATTGTGTGCACATTTGAGCAGCATTCTACATTTATTCAAAGATGGAAACCCAATGCTTATCTTCTACATTAAATGAATAATAATCATTGGGAGGGTCTTATCACAATGTGTATAGTGAACTGAGGGAAGTAAAGAATGATAAGACACGTAGTTCCACGGTCCAAGAAGAGGCAACACCTGTCAGAAGTGTTTATGAGAAGCATTCTACTTCCTGTGGGGAGCAGCTCGGACTGGACTGAGTTACTGGAATTAAGACTTATTCTATGCATCTGCTCTCCCACAATATGGCGTTGGGAGAGAAGAAAACAGCTTCTACACAGCTGCCTCCAGTTCAACCAATAAACTGTAGGACTTGCTCCTGATTGGAGAGCAGCGTGCTCGGCGTGTGGGCAGCCGAGTTGGGATTGGCAGAGGAGGACTATAAAGGAGGAGAGAGACGGCATTCACCAGGAACATCTAAGGGGAACATCTAAGGGGAACATCTAAGGGGAACACCTGTGCAGCCCCCGAGAGAGCCGGCCGGCGGTGTGCCGCTCCCCTGCGGAAGTGGGGAATGTGGCCAGGGGGAACTGCCCTTCCACGGAGGTGGAAGGGATAGTAGCCAACCCGGGAAGAACCAGCAGCAAACCCGGGGAGGGCCGAGCAGACGAAAGAACAGCGCAGGGTCCTGTGTCGTTCCTCCACGAAGAGGGGGAGCGACACTTCCAAACTAAAATACTTTACTTTTGTATTTGTGCACTTCTTAAACTAGTATTCTTACTCAAAATTTCATGCTACACACGAAAAATTTTCAACAGATCCTTGAATTTACCTGGATATCTCAATCATCCCTTCCTATCAGGTATGAAAGCAAACACTACTGAAAAGTAAATAGCAATTTATGTGGAGTTAAATCAAATTCTGCTAATAAATATGAATTGTTGACCCCAGATCTCTAGATATTTGACAAATACTAGCAGTCTGGAAGGAAAATACAAAAATGGATAAACATAGTGATGGATGTAAGACATAGAAATCAGACAAGGATTAGAAAACTTAAAAATTTGAATATGTAATCTTTGAGATATTTGAGAAGATATATAATCCATAAATTGTTAGAAAAATAGGAGAAATCACAGACCAAGAAGAGCACTTACAAAATAAAATATGCAGTAAGCATTTTAAAATAGCAGATATGTATTTTTTATTTTAAAAAACGAAATAGCAATGTAGAACAAAATTTGAGAACTAAAATTGAACAAAATGACTAGATCATGGAATAAACATGATAGAAGTTAATATACATGAAGGACTCACATTCTAGATGACAAGAACAAGAAAATGGAATTACGGATGAGGATAAACAAAGAAGCAATTGGTCATACAGTTCATAGTGAGAACAGATAATGAGCAAGAAGGTGAGAGAACATCTTGCCCACATCTATGGGAATGTGGGGAATTCATTCTAAGTAGAGAAGACTATCTCTGAAATGACCCAGAGTAATGTGTCTGGCTTTTCTAAAGAATAGCAAAGAAGTCACTGCAGCAGAATTGAGGAATTAGTTGTGAGAGTGGTTGACTATGAGATGAGAGAAGTAACAGGGTCCAGATGCTTTTTATTTTTTTTTGACGATTGTTGATTCACCCTTGGGTGAGTGGGAGTGATTAGAGGGTTTTGAGCAGAAATTATGACTTATTTGACCTAGTTTTTAACAGAATGATTTCAGTGTTGTTCCCAATGAAAGTATGGTTTGAATAACATTTTTTGTAAAGATTATGTGGGCTATAATCTGAGTCCTTGAGTGTTTGAAATTGTCTTTCTATTGTTTTTATTGTGTGAGTAAAAATATCTTTGCTCTTAAAACTCAGTGGATATTTTGCTAGTGACTTCCAGCACTTAAAGTGGCAGAAGAGGCTATGAGATGATTCTTTCATGTTGGGAACATCTATTTTATAGTTTTTAGAAAAGTCTATGATATTGTTTACATTTACCTCAAATATTTTACTAAAGATATCATATATGATAAGTCCACCATTTTTGTAGACCCTCATAAAACTACAAAATTTATTTAGCTCTTGGCATGTGTAACTATTTTATTTAATCCTCACAACCACTAGATCTGTAACAAAGACGTGGGTCTTTTTTGAAGCCTCACTCACCTCATCTGTAAAAAGCAGATAATAGTGATGCTTTCAGCCTCATCTTGTCAGCATCTACTATTATCTGCATTTTATGGACAAGATGAGTGAGGAATCAAAAAAGACCCATGTCTTGGTTAAAACTCTAAAAAGAGTGCTCTGTCTACTTGCTATGACTACCTTTTATTTGAATCTCCCTTAGCTTGGGATGGGATGAGACTTGCTCACATATGAAACTTCTTGGATCCAGAGGGAGTGAAGAGTTCCAGGAGAGAAGCAGTATGAGCACTATAAGGAAAGAGACATCAGGAGGAGGATGGGTAGACGCAGGGACTTTGTCATCATAAGCCCAGCTCTACAGATTCCAGTTAGCCTCAGCTCAGATGAAACACTGATGTGGGGCCTACAGACAGCATGAACCCTTTTGATCTCTGCATTCCAGTCTTTCCTCAGTTCAGAACAGCTTTGTTTCCTGTGCAGGCCTCCGCACTGTGTACATAAAGACTATCAGATGTTATTTCCTGAAACATATCTCCTCCAAGATGTGCCGTTAATATAGTGGTGCCTATTGAAGTACATGGTAGCTCAGAAGGAATTTCTAGGATGCTAGAGATTTTTAACTTCCAACAACAGCCACTCTCCCAAAACTTACACTCCTGCTAGGTCTTTTTGTTTAAGTAGCTGACTGGGAACCTTTTATCGCTAGAAAATAATGGCATCTGGTAAACTTAAGAAATAGTTGTAATTAGTTTATGCCAGTCATGGTAATTTTAAACTCCTCTAACAGAAACTTACTTTTCTAGACTTCTTGAAGATGGGAGTGATGAAGGGTTGATTACAGAGAAATTCTGCTAAAAAGAAGTGTTTCTAGAAAAAATTTTCTCAATACAAAAATGTATGAGACTAATGTTATATGCAACTCTTCTTTCTCTGCTGCTTACTCTGACGATGGATATAGTACATCTTAGTTACACACAGCTTGGAATCAGAATATGAGGAAGAAGTGTGAAAACACGATAGAGCAGAAAGAATGCGTCTGGATCCTTGATGACTCCTGAGCTTCCTGACCAACACACAGACTTTCTGTTAAGCAAAATATAGCTGTTTCTATTGTTTAATGCCACTGTCACTTGGAAATTCTGTTAATTTTTGCAGCCATTGTAACTTAACAAACATAGACATTATGATAATGGTATTTGGTAGGAATAATATTAAAAATTTTAATCATCCTATCCCAACCAGGTAAATAATGATAATGATTTACTCAGTAATGGTTACATTTAGACACCTTCTGTTTTCCAATTTGCTTTAAAGCATAGAGGTTATGTGAAACAACAACCGCCTTTGGAGAGGGTTAGTTCTGGATTCTTGAGTTTGCTGAATTTATCTAGCAGTAGAGCTAATAAAAGAGGCTAATTCCAATTTCATTTGAAACAATAGTCACATAATTCATCTTGGATTTTTTAAATTCTGAAACCTGCTTTCCCATTTCAAAACTTCTGACCTTTAACATGAAGTTAGATGATTTTGCAACTTTTCCAGTGGGAATGCTAATGTTTTAACACATGTGTGTGTGTGTGTGTGTGTGTGTCTGCAGCATGAAGTGGTTATAAACATGAGATTGGTTATTAGTCCAAATAGAACATAAATATTTAGCTTCTTACTAGGGGCTAAGGATGAAAATAGCCAATGTGGTAAAGGAATACAGAGAACTGTTGGAAACACATGCTAAAACTAACCAATTTGAGGCAAAAATCTGCAGCTTGTCTTCCTTAAAATAAAGAAATTGTGCAAAATCCCTTAATAGCCATAAAACATAATTTCAGTACTTATGCTCCAGAAATGGCTAAGTCCTTTTCAGACTACTCTGTCTACTTCTTCTCTTACAACTTAAGGGAAAAAAATCAGTTAAGTTTCAGGGGTCATTCCTATGATTATTAATGAGCTAGGAATATAAGCGATTAGTGAAGTCCAAAGGCTCTGCACTTGTTTATTCTTGGTTAAACACTGAGAGATGAGCCCTATCTCCAGTATATAAAAAAGATGAATACACAAAGTAGGAGAGCCAGCTGCTCCTTTTCTTTACTTATGACTGAAAGGGCAAAAGTGGGCTCAATTTGTGACTGTGTGGAGATAGACCTACGCAAAATCTAATGTTTGTATAACATGGGGATATTGTGCCACTTCTTTCCTCAAAAGGATCTTCTGGGATGTGTGACCTTTGATGAAGCCTTTCAACTCTATTAAATGATTGCTAACCAAAATCAAGTTACTTTTGAATAAGATAAAATAATTAACAACTTCCAAACTTTGTTATTCATTGTTCTTTGTTCCCTGTTAGAAAATTTTAAAACTGTAAAAGTTAAAAGTTACGTTTGGTGGATGAAGATCAATTTGAAGATTAATAAAGTTTAAATTTACAGGGGGCCGGGGCTGTGGTTCAGCAGGTTAAGAAGAAATAAAGTTTAAATTTACTTCAAATTACAAAATTAGGTAATCAGAAAATAACCGATTTGTATATGAAGTTAGTGTGCTACAGCTTCAGCAGGGATTCAGATGTTAACGTGCCCTTTCCTTCTCACTAAATGAGGATGGTAAAATATTTCTCATCTGTCTCCGTGAGGAACATCTACTTGGAGCAGCTTCAAATGGATACCAGGTGAGGACCTACTGTCAAATTACCATACCGTATGGTGTATCATTTCCCCAACACGTGTTCTAATGATCCATGTTGCTCACTTATCAAGTGTTTTAAATTTTTTGTCCTTCCAAATTGTATGCTCTTATAAGTTGGCCTTAAACATTTTAGTCATTCTCAAAAGAGTTTCATGGTCTATCTATAGTTCAAAATAAGAACTCAGTCTAGCATAGCTTGATTTCTCAAAGTCAAAAGTGGACAGAAAAAAGGCATGCTCACTGGAATGCTGGCAGATTGATTTCCACTGCTAGCCAAAAAGTCTTTCTCACATTATCTCAATGTGTCCAGTTCAATCCAGGTCAGATACCAGAAATGCAAAACATCTCCCAGTGTTTCAAGATCTTCCACTTGGGTGGTTGAGAATGTATTTATTTAAGCATATAACCTCTGTAAAATAATTTACCTTACTTAGTGTGGAGATTGTGGGAAGTAGTTTGCCCACAGAGAATAATCTTTTCATGTAACAATAGATATTTCCCATTTTCTTTCTATTTCTATGTCTTTCTTTACTCTTTGGAACTCTGAATTCTATTATATCATTGGATTTGAAAATTAAATATATGTTAATATTAGAAAAGAACAAACATAAAATATTTGGCCTCTTGATCCAATATGCATAATGGTGAGAAAGGAGGATCTATGTGCTTTAAACACTGAAAAGGAAAAATATTTTGATGACAGTAGGTATTTCACTTTCTTTTTCTTTTTTCTTTTTTTTACCAGAACATCACGTAAGTTTATTTCAGATGTAACAGCAATGTTAAAATTGACAAGTTTAATCTTTACTGCACCAAGTAAACTTAACCATTAAGTATTTTTTTTTAAAGTTATCCCCTCCAAAAAACTGAGGGAGCTTTTCTTTTTCCACCACCACATATCAAAGTTTCCCAATAGTTCTCTTTTTGGAGGACTTTCAATTGATGAGTAACTGCCTTTGAGATACATTTCAGAACTTCTTTCCTCAAATAAAAACTAATCTGGACAAATTATATATTGCATAGATTTCTCTACAGATGCTTTTCTTTAGAACCCAAATGGAAATACCCTACAGTAAAATTTTAACTGTTTTGCTCACAGTAAGAACTATCTGACCTGAAAAATATGATGAATATACATTGTGATCTTCCAGTTAACACAAGTATTGTTTGACTTTAAAGATAGTTTTCACCATATATCAAATAATCAAATCAACATGGGACATTACATTAGTCTTTACTGATTCATAGGCATATGAACTAGACCTAGCTTCTACCTGTTCCACTTCCTCTTCCTCTATAAGTGGACAGAATACAAGTTTGATGTAGGACAATTAACCCTTTACAAACATTTACAATTTAGAATAAGTCACTGACTAGTGTGGAAAAAGAAATTCTATAATGATAGGGAACCTAAACACTCCATTCAAAAAAAAATTTTTTTTTTTATTTCACTTTCAAAAGTGATGAACAGGCCGGCACCACTGCTCACTAGAATAATCCTCCACCTACGGCACCGGTACTCTGGGTTCTAGTCCAGGTTGGGGCACCAGATTCTGTCTAGGTTGCTCCTCTTCCAGTCCAGCTCGCTGCTGTGGCCCGGGAGGGCAGTGGAGGATGGTTCAAGTCCTTGGGCCCTGCACCCCATGGGAGACCAGGAGGAGGCACCTGGCTCCTGGCTTTGGATCAGCACAGTGTGCCGGCCGTGGTGGCCATTTGGGTTGTGAACCAACGGAAGGAAGAACTTTCTCTCTGTCTGTCCCTCTCACTGTCTAACTCTGCCTGTCCAAAAAAAAAAAAAAAAAAAAAAAGTAATGAACAAAGAATGAAAATTAAAGATATTATAAATATTGTGTTTTTAATTTATAAGTGTTACTTCCTTGTCTTAGACTTGGGATTTTGGCAGTATTTACTGACTAAAAATACTGATATTCTTACAGAAAGAATATTTAGAAAAAGAAATTTGTGCAGTGAATGACAATAGACTTCATTCTAAATACATAGGGCTAGATTAGTAGAAAATATGAATATCTGTTTATTAGAGTTTCCAAAGGTCTATTCTAAGTATAGTTAGACTTTCCAAGGATCTATTATAGGAAATGAAATATTCACTTTCCCTTTTGTTTGTGTAACTCCCTTTAAAATCAAGAAAGGCAGATTTTTGTTATCTATCTATCTATCTATCTACCTATCTAATCTATCCATCTATAGTACATGGAATAGTACATTCACATGCACACAAACTACATGCTGCAGTTTTCCTCTAGTGTTGTGAGTGACAATAACCTGCTTGAGCTAACTTAAGCACAACATGACATTATTTGGAAATGCATTTAGGTATTTTATGGAATTTAGTAAAAGAAGAAAGTCAGTGAAGTGTGGTGAGATGAGCTGTGGCATTGAATGACCTTCTAAATAGTGCTCCACCATTAGTGTGACTCAGAGGATGCTTTGTCGAAGACTCATCGTTCAAAACCTTGAACAAAAGCATTTCATTTACCACTGGCCCAACTGAGGTCTACTCAGCCTACATTTTTAACTATTTGCATAAACCTTACTAAAATGTTACAAACCAGATGCCTAAATCAGAAAAAGTGCAATGAGAACATACCAGGAACAACACTGGCAATGTTCAATATGGACCCCCAATACAAAAAGCTACAAAATGTTTGAATTCTGGGCTAATGTTGCAGTATTAATTTGATTTTTATGCATGAGAAGGGAATGGCTCAACTTTATTGTTTCCTGCTGTTAGTTAGGGGCTTCTATAGACTTGTAAGAATTGGAAAATATTTAATTAATCTAGTAGGTCAAATAAATTTTAAATCACTGCATAAAAATTAGTTTATTTTCTATTAATTCCTGTATTTTGTACACAGATCTCAGAGACTAAACAAATGTAAAAGTGGAAGCACATTGAGTAGACAGATGAAAAGATAACATATCTGATGAAAAGTAGTATACATTTGAATTTCCTTTTCCTTTTTTTTCTTTCTTTCCCTCCATCTTATTTATTTCTTTCCTATTTAAAAATATTCATTTATTTGAAAGGCAGAGTTACAGAGGCAGAGAGAGAGAGGAGAGAGGTTTCTATCCACTGGTTCACTTCTCAAATGGCCATAACAGCCAGAGCTGGGCTGATCCAAACCTAGGAACCTGGAGCTTTCTCCTTGTCTACCACATGTGTGCAGAGGCCCAAGGACTTGGGCCATCTTCCTCGGCTTCCCCAGGTCATAGTAGAAAGCTGGATCGGAAGTGGAGCAGCCAGTCCTCGAACTGGTGCCCATATGGGACACTGACACCACAGGCTTTACTCTCTATGCCACACTATTGGACCATCCCATTTTTTTTAACCAAAAAAAATTATGGTTTATAATGGACATAAAATTATTTTGGTTAGTTTTTTTAAAAATAAAATGAAACCCAAACCATTATATACAATATGCTATACACAATGATATTTTAGTAAGTATTGACTAGTTTTCAAATATTTTTCCTACAGCTACAATCTCTGTATGCCATGTTTTATTTGAAACAGAAGTATAAAGAATACCTACTAGTAGGACACTTTTCTTTCTTTCTTTTTCTCTTTCTCCTTCCCCCCTTCATTCCTTTCTTCTTTACTCCCTCCCTCCCTTCCTTCTTTCATTCCCTTAAACTCTTTTGTTACATTGTAAAGAACCCATACTTTCTTTTTCTTAACATGTATATGTTGAAAATAATCATCTTCCTCATTAGAAAATCACTTGAGCATTTCACACACAGATAAATTGCATAATGCTTTTGAGACTGTTAGATTAAATTTAATATTTTGAATTTAGTGTTACAAAGTAATTATATTTATCTGTTGAAAAAGTTATTTGAAAAATCTATCATCCTTAATAATGATTAGAGTGCATTCCTCAAATTTACTTGCTAAATTTAAACATATCTATATTATATTACTTTGCTAATCATGGTGCTTATTTGATCATGCAAATGGCTTCTTTAAAAGAGGTCATGTTCATCAGCTTGCTTGCAGGTTTTCACTGCCTGATATTGGCTCTATGTTCCCATATTACTTCATTTATAACATTATTAAATCAATACTTACTTTAGAAGCCAAGAAAATGTTTTATACTGCAATATGGTTGCCTCCCTAGAGTTCATTAGGTCATTTTCTTTCAATTAACTCCTTGTGCACTGTATGCCTCTCCTGACTTCCTGATTCGGAAGTCCTATTTCAATGCAGGCAGAATGCTCAGTTTGGTCTTGAATTTTTATGGACTATTATAACTGAAAATAACTTTACATACCTTGTATCTTTCACTTCTTTTTTTTAATCAGTGTTGCTTCCACACTGGGAAGAATTCTTTGAGGCAAGATCAGATTATATAAATCTGTAGCTTAATACATACTTGTTGATTAACTCTGGAAAAAGCTGATATTTATGAAAATGTTTGCTTTGTCCTTTTAATTATTTATTCATTATGCTATTATAGTTTTAGTGTTTTCCAACGAATGTCAACATGAGAAGAAGGGATTGCTATTTGTTCGAAGTTACACAGCTAGTTAGTGGTGGTGCTTAAAACAGATTCTCTGTTGAGACTCCTGTAATTTTTTTCAATTCTATCAAGGTACATAAATAGTCTAGTTTTAAATTTATAAATCTCACATATCAGCACAAAGTTGTGTTCAAAAAAGTGATTAAACAAATAGCTCTTAGGATTTATGAAGTGATCTTTCTAGCCAAATTACAAGCAACTTATTTCTTGTAAAGATCTTTAAGTTTTTACAAATTGAATAAGAAAAGGAATACTGTCTGGTGTTTTCAAGGTCACTCTTTCCTTCCTCTGACTTTTAGTAGTGTCTGGAGAAAATTATGAGTGTGGAGAGCTGCCCTCAATGAAAAGCCCACTTTTGCAGCAGGATTATTTAAAATATTTATTTATTTATGTTGAAAATTAGTGTTAGAGAAAGAGAGAGAGAAATCTTTCATCTAATGGTTCACTTCCCAGATGACTGTAATGGCCACAGCCAGGAGTCAGAAGCTTCATCTAGGTCTCCCTTGTAGGTGGCAGAGGCCCAACCACTTAGGCCATTTTCTTCTGCTTTCCCAGGCCATTAGCAAAGTGCTGGATCAGAAGTGGATCAGCCAGGATCCGAACCAGCCCCTGTATTGGATGCTGGTGTCACAGGCAGCAGCTTTACCTACTAGGCCACAATGATGACTCTGACAGGATTTTTAAATATAGCATTCACAGTACATCAACAGCTAGAAATATGGACTCAACTGATCTGCATTTTGCCCAGGTCAACACAGCAGTGTTTACTAATCCCTTATGCTTATGGAAGCCGTGGTTAGGTCTATTATAGGTCTTATTAGGTCTATTTTCTCCTTTAGATAACGTTATGTGCTGAGCAACAAGAATGCTCCAATTGCTCTTTTTTCCAGGAAACCCATTCTCTCTGATTTAAGATTAGAGGTTTGTTTTTAACATTTTAATTGTTCATAACTGTATTTTCTAAAACCAAGAACAGAAGAGGCTTACTCATCATCAAATAGAGCTTCTCATATGGATACCCCTGACTCGGTTACACAAGTTGCATTTGCTTTCCTAGCCAAATTAGCACTTCACTTTCATTGCCATGTTTCTCTATCTAAAAGGGAGGCTGCAGATGCTAGGCTGTCAGCTTTTCCAGCAACACTCACAAATATTTTCCCTATGCTGCAAACTAAACCCTTGACTCAGTGTCTCACTCAGTAGACATTATTCATTTTGAAACAACACAGCTGTAATTCAGATTTTATGTCTGATACCTTTCCTCCATGAGTTAGGTTACAAAGGTTAGCCAACATATTAGGAGAACTTTCATTGCAGGAGAGAGAATCTGTCAAGGCGATTAACCTTGAAAGGCTAAAGCTAGGGGTGCTCCTGTTTTCAGCAATGGAAACAGAGCTTTTGGAGTAGATATGGGGCACTGGTTTTTTTTTGTTTGTTTGTTTGTTTGTTTGTTTGTTTTTTAATGCTACTGACTCGGTTGGTTTCATTCTTGATAGATGTTTATACAAACAATGTAATTGACTTTCACCTTTCTTCTTTACCATGTCTTTCAATGGTAAATGCTGAGGTGTTAGGTTTCATGAATTGTAAGCTTATGAATAAGCATCGAGGGACCAGGATGTGGAATTATATCTAGCCCATAGTAGGGGTGAAAGATGTGAGTCTACTGTATATACAGCTATAGGAGGTGGGATAAGTAAGGGAAGGGGAGAACTTGGCATCCAGAGGATAGATACAAAAGTGATGATTCCACCAGCAAGCAGTAGCAAAGATGTTCAGAAAGTGGCCTTGAGTTTCCATGAGGCAAATAAAACTGCAATCAATATTTCTCTATGGGGCAGGTGCTGTGGCGAAGCAGGTAAAGTCCCTGCCTGCAGTGTCAGCATCCCATATAAGCGCTGGTTCGAGACTTGGCTGCCCACTTCCTATCCAGCTCCCTGGCAAAGTACCTGGATTAGAAGTGGAAGATGGCCCAAGTCCTTGGGCCTTTGCAACCATGTGGGAGACCTGGATGAAGCTCCTGACTATAGCCTGGCCCTGTGCTGGTCATTGTAGCCATTTGGGGAGTGAACCAGAAGATGGTGGATTTTTCTGTCTGTCTCTCCCTCTCTCTCTGTTAATTCTGACTTTCAAATAAATAAATACATCTAAAAAAAGATTTCTGTAGCAAATGTCAGATGAAGTTTAGACATTTGCATGAAGATGGTCTTTCATTATGAAGCGTGACTTTGCATGAGGTTTCAAGAGCAGAAAAAGTATATCAGTAATGTAAAAAGGCAGTTGGGAGAGTTAGATATTGCTACTATGTTAGAAAAATTTCCAAAATTTTCCAAATACGATTGCTTAGGAAGGAAAACAAAATGACTCTACTAAATTGGGGCCCAAGGTTAGGGTTTGGTCCCAATCTCATAAAAACAAAATATGTGAATGAGACTAACTGTAAGGCTGACTTTAGTCATGCTTTTTTAGCTTTTTCAAATGTATTTTAATTTGGTTCAGGCTTGACTTCAGCACAAACATTAAGATAATGGAAAGAACAGATAGAAGAAAAGAAAATTAAACAGGAAAACATTGCAGTAGAATGAAGAGGCCTAAATAAACTCTCAGATTCTTTCTGTTTCCAATTATGATGGAATACATTACTCAGAAGATTTATCCTTCTGAAACCAACTTAAACCTATGTAAATTATTTCAAAATGAAACCTCCTTTAAGAAGGCTAAAAAAAAAAAGACAAGATTTCGATTACAACTGACAAAATAAAGTGTATTCATGCAATCAAAAAGGCAAGCAAATATAGAAGCTACCTTCACACACATCCTGACTGAAAAAGGAAAACTTTTTCACAGATTAGAAACTTTTTAAATATGAAAAATATTAAAAAATCAGTCACAAGAAAAGGAATTTAAACAAGCAGAAATGAGAATAAAGAAGCCAACTGTAAAGACTTCAGATTATGAAATTATTAGATGTAGATTGAAAAAAAAAACCAGTATCCTGACTACTGTTAAGAAAAATGTACAAGACCACATTGATTATATCTACAGGAAGTAGGAATCTATGAAAATGACACAATCTAAGGCAAGTGTTTGGCTCAGTGGTTAAGCTGCTGCTTGGGAGGCTGGCATTCCTTATTAGAGTGCCTGAGATCCAGTCCTGCCTCCATTCCAACTTCTTGCTGATGGCCCCTGTGAGGGCAGCAAATGATGGCTCAAGTATTTGGATCCCAGTCAACCAATCAGGAGACCTGGATTGGGCTATTACTCCTGGCTTCCACCTGCGTGTCACAGGCATTTGGGGAGTGATCCACCAAAAAGATCTCTCTCTCTCCTCTCTCTCTCTCTTTCTCTGTCCATCTGTTTTTTTTTTTTTTTTCTTAGTGGCTTTCAAGTAAAAAAAAAGAAAAAAAATTTAAAAAGTAAAAAATAATATACTTGAAAATGAAGAAAATTGTAACTATAGAGAAATAACAGACTTTACAAAGGAGATTAAACAAAGTTGAATACATAATTCAATATATGGAATATAAGTTAAAAGAAATAATATAAATATTATATTATAAATAATATAATAAAATAGAGCAATGAAGTAATTATCTAAAATAGAGCAAAAAGGGGGCCAGTGTTGTGGTACAGCAGGTTAAGTGGCTACCTGCACAGCCTGCAACCTAAATTGGAATGCCAGTTTAAGTGCTGACTCCTCTACCTCTGAATCTGCTTCCAGCTAATGTGCCTACAAAGGCAGTGGATGTTGGACAAAGTACTTGGGCTCCTGCCATCCATGTGGGAGACCCATATAGAGTACATGTTTCCTGGCTTCAGCCTTGCCTAGCCATGGTTTGCTGCAGTCATGTGGAGTGGACCAGTGGGTGGAACACCTCTCTCTTTCTCTTTGTCTTCCTCTCTCTTTATACTTCTGTCTTTCAAATATATAAATACATTTTTTACAAATAGAGTAGAGCACAAAATCATCAAAATTCAGAAAAAAATTTGTGACTAAAAGCAGAATAAATTGTGAAGAGGCTTAATTTGTATGCATGTGTATGTTATGTGTGTGTGTGTATGAAGAGAGAGAGAGAGAGAGAGAGAAAGAAAAAAATGGCTCAATTTTTTCATTAACTGATGAAAGATATTGTATTGCTCAGAAACCTGAACTGCCAAAACTATGTAACAAACATAGTATTCCAGTAGCTTAGAATCAAACTAATTATTTTGTTCATGATTTTTAAATTTCAATATGATTAAGGACCAAGTTCACTACTGCTCTAATTGACCCTTATTAGAGACTGGTGATGAATCTGAGCACATTCTCATGATGTTAGCAATAGCAGAAGAGGAACAAGTGAAAACAACTGGTATTTAATAAGGACTTGGCTACCTACTGACATAATCTCATTTTCCCTACATCCACTGACCAAAGCATGTTAAATGGACAAGTTCATTTTCAGTGAGGTGGAGACATACACTCTGTCTGTTCAATATGTTCAAGTAGGAAAGGAAGAACTTTGAGAATTTTTTTAAAAAGTGCCACAGATACCCACCTACAAATTTTAAAAGAGTTATTTATTTATTTGAAAGAGTTACACACATGAACACACATGTGTGCATGCACTGAAAAAGAGAAAGAGATATCTTCCATCTGCTTGTTCACTCCCCAAAGAGCCACAATGGCTGGAGCTGGGCCAGGTCCAAGTGGTGAGTTAGAAGCTGCATATGGGGGATGGCGCTGTGGTGCAGCAGCTTAAAGCCCTTCCTGCAGTGCTGGCATCCCACATAGGTGCTGGTTTGAGTGCTGGCTGCTCCACTTCCAATCCAGCTTCCTGCTAACGCGCCTGGAAAAGCAGTGGAGGATGGGCACCGAAGAAGCTCCTGGCTTCTGGCTCAGCTCAGGCCCTTTCAGTCATCTGGGGAGTGAACCAGCAGATGGAAGGTCTCTCTCTCTCTATGACTCTGTCTTTTAAATCAATAAAATAAATCTCAAAAAAAAAGAATAAACTCAACCCTGGTCCCACATGGGTGGCAGGTGCCCAAGTAAAATGGGCCATATTCTTTCTCCTTTCCCAAGCATATTAGCAAGGAATTGGATCAGAAATGGAGCACTGGGGATGCCGGCATCACAGGCAGTGGCTTAACATGCTGTATCATAATGCTGGCCCCAACTCATCTACAATTTTAAGAAGTTCAATAAACCCCAGAAAACTAACTAGCTAACTAAACAAGTAAATAAATAATACAGTTCTAAAAAATATAGAATTTAAATATAAACAAATAAGATATGTGTTCCCTTAAAAATAATGACAACTAGTCAATGAGCCTACTTTTTACATTTTCAACAACAGTAGCAGTAGGTAACTATTTTTTATGTGTGTAGAATAAAAATTTTCAAGCTAGAAGACAAAGATTGTCAAACTAGGTGAAAAGATCTAATCTATAAACAACTTACAAGAGATATGTCTATAACAGAAGATTCACAAATACTGAAATTTCAAGATGACAAAAAATGTATACCATACAACCAGTGGATAAAAAAAAAAGCCATGTAGCTTGATGTCTGTTTTCTTAAGACAGACTTTCATCAGTGGTGATGAGCACATTGAGCAGTCTTTTGAGAATGGCTCTTATGTTTGCCCTTCTTCCTTAATTCTTTTCTTATAGCAAATCCTCGTTATTTAATAAATATATGAGATCTTTTTTTGAATGCATGTCCTATCACATGCCCATTTTACAGCAATAAAAATCATTTTTCTTGAAGAATGAAGGCAAAATTATCTCATTTTACAACTGGGAAAATACGTGTTTGCCATTCTCATGCTTCTCTATTGAAAAACAGCTTCTACTATAGAATATAGTAATATATCTTACGTTTTTAGAATTCAAATACAACTACATATTTTCTGAGTCATTATTAATTGATATACTCAGTACATTTCATTTGTACTGTTCCTTCTGAGAATTCTGGAATGCAGGCAACATTCATATGCCATATCATCTTTTAGCTGACATTGGACAAGCTCAAATCCTTTTTACCAAAAACCTATCAATTACACTAATCCCAAAATTTAAGCATATGTTACAAGTATAAATATTAATAAAAAACAGAGCTTGAGAGATTACGTTGGATTGCATGACCTGAATTGTGTCCAATTCTGGAAGTTAGTGGGTCATTTTTTTAAGAAGATGTGCTTGTTTGTTCTGGATTGTTCAAAAATGTAGAGCTGGATATTTTCAAAACTACTAAGTTTGAAAAGTCACTACTGTGATTGCAATAGGAAAAGAAATGTACGAAGTGAAAGAAGACTAGGATTGCAGATATGATTCTTCCATTTAATGGGCTATGACCTTTGACAAGAAACTTTACCACTTGGTAAAATGAAGTAACCCATCTTAAGGTTGATGTAAGAATCCAAGGAAACATTGTATGTGATTACAATTTGTTTGCATTTAAAATAAAAACAGATGTTAATGGCACTGCCTGTCTATTGCCTTTTATTTAAATTATATTTCCCTGTGTTGTAGAACTTCTTCCCACCTAGAAGTGCCCTATGATTCAATTGGATGCTCTTATTTCAATATTCTATCTATATTTGGTTTTCACAGGAATTCCAACACACAAGACCTCCCTCCATACTTCCAGCACTGACACAAGGTTCTGCACACTGTTCTTTCCACAAGCTTTATCTTTTACTAACTACCGAATACACAATAGTCAGCATATGCTATATTGCCAATAGGTATTGGTTGCATTTTTCTAGCTAAGAGTCTTTCAATAAAAGGCATCAGTCATCAGTCAAAGATTTTTAAATGTTTTATAATCCAAAAATATGTATCAACTTCAGGATAGGAAGATTGTAGGACAACAGAGAAATCATACCTCATTTATTCACTTAAGTCACATCTTCTTTTCAAATAAAAGATCTTGCAAAGAGTTCTGTCAAAAAACAAGACAAAAAAAAAAAAAACCAGATGCATACCTGGCTGACTGAAAAATTACTCAGTTGTACTCAGTTATGTTTGAAGTCCGGTCATTTGCAACAAAATGGATGAAACTGGAAAGCATTATACTTAGTGAAATAAGCCAGTCCAAAAAGGAAAAATTCTATATGTTCTCCCTGGCCTGTGATAACTAATAGAGCATCTACAAGGCAACCTATAGGAATGAAGTTGACACTTGGAGAAGCAATGACTTTTAACAGCCCTTCTCTGGCTGTCAAGGAACAGCTTTTTATTCTTTATTTTTGTTTTTCTTTTCCTTTATAATAATTTCTTATTTTATTTCCCCCCATAACTTCCCTCCCACCCTCAACCCTCCCATCTCCTGCTCCCTCTCTGAATCCCATTAACATAAAGATTCATTTTCAATTCTCTTTATATACAGAAGATCAATTTAATATATTTTAAGTAAAGATTTCAACAGTTTGCACCCACACAGAAACACAAAGTGTAAAGGACTGTTTGAGTACTAGTTATAGCATTAATTCACATTGTAAAACACATTAAGGACAGAGATCCTACATGAGGAGTAAGTGCACAGTGACTCCTGTTGTTGACTTAACAATTGACACTCTTGTTTATAGTGTCAATAATAACCCTAGGCTCTTGTCATGAGTTGCCAAGGCTATGGAAGCCTTTTAAGTTTGCCAACTCCAATCTTATTTAGACAAGGTCATAATCAAAGTGGAAGTTTTCTCCTCCCTTCAGAGAAAGGCAACTCCTTGTTTGATGGCTGGTTCTTTCCCATTTTTTTTCTTTCATACTAATCATTGAACTCTTTATTTAACATAGAATTACCATATATGTATAGTATAAAGTTAAGTGAAAATAGATCTTAGTAAATAATAAGAATGAGAATAAGAAAGGGAAGAGGAAGGAGAATGGGAGAGTGGGTGGGCATGGTGGGAATTACCATGTTCCTAAAGTTGTAATTTTGAAATGTATGATGTTCATAAATGCAAAGCACTATAGTTCTGCATACATCCCTACAGACTTACTTTTAAGGGTACAGCTTATCAACATACCATGGGACCCCAAATTTCATTAAGCTGGCTGGTAAAAATAGCAGCTTACTTGTTGTAGAGATCAAATTGTTGGGATTAAGTGGTTAAGTGACCATATAGATAGGATCAAGTGTTAAAGTGATGATATAAATAGGACTAAGAGCTTGGAAATAATAACAGACAGAATTAAAAAGCAGTGACGGCTCCAACATGGGAAGCAGTCCATACAGCAGACTAATAGAATGATAATCAATTTAAGTAGCACTCTGACCTCAAAATCAGCCCTTAAGGTATTCTGATCTGGCTGAAAAGCTCAGGGGAGCATTTCAGGCATGGAAAGCCAAGACACTCTGGCAAAAGATGTTCTACATAAAGGACCTCTGTTGGTGAGACCCCAGTGGAAAATAGTGGTCACCAAAGAAGAATGTACTTTTCTCTGAAGGGAGGAGATAACTTCCACTTTAATTATGGCCTTGTAGAGCTAGTGGATCCCAAAGGCTTCCATAACTGAGGCAGCTCATGTCAAGAGCCTTGGGTGATTGCTGATGTCATACATAAGAATGTTATTTGTTAAATAAACAAGTGTCACTGTGCACTAACTTCCCATGGGACCTCTGTCCCCAAAGAGTTGTATCATGAGACTTAATAGTAAAACTTATTATCAAGAATCACTTCTTTGTCATGTTTTAAATGAAGGATATTATTGTGTCTCATAAGTTATAGTTATGTCTAAGAGTTTGCAAAAGTTGTATCACTCTTGGGTTCTTCTTTAAAGATAATTAAGTTTCTAAAAAGAAAGAAGGGAGAGGAAGGAAGGGAAAAGAGGAAGGGGAGGAAAAAGCAAAATCACCTTCGAGAAGCAACAACATTGAACAGCCCTTGTCTAGACTGTTGAGGAACAGTTTTCTTAGTTTTTATTTTATTTTTTATTTTTTTCCTCCTTTTTTCTCTCCCCCCCTCTTTCTCTCTCTCTCCCTCCCTCCCTTCCTTCCTTCCCTCCTTCCTCCCTCCCTTCCTTCCTTCCTTCCTTCCTTCCTTCCTTCCTTCCTTCCTTCCTTCCTTCCTTCCTCCCTTCCATCTCAGACTAAGCAGAAGAGGGAGGAGGAAGAGGGATGGAAGAGTGGCTGGGAGGGAGGATATAGTGGGAAGAATTATCATGTTTCTACTGTTGTATTCATGATATACACAAATATAAAAAAGAAGTAACATAAATGACATGTAATTTCCTTATTTTCTAAAGCTGTTATGATCTCCATTATCATTTTCATCAATTTAGTTGCTGGGTTGAGGTGGAGAATTAAATCCATAATTTAGTTTGACACTTACAATCTATAGTAATTCAAAGAGTCTCTTCAAGTTCTTCAAGTTTAATTCAAACATTTGTAATAATATATCAAAACTTTCAGATCCCTCTCTTTCCTTCCTGCTATTCTCTAAATCACTTGACATGACAGACATGTACTTCAGGCCCTGCGGTGACAGGGAAAAGGGGATCTTCTAGTTTCCAGATGGTGATTGGATATATGATGGTGCTTTCTCTTGAGACCTGGATGACCTGTCCATACCCCAGGGTGTTCTGTAGGGGATTGCTATTGTCTGCTTGATTATGTTGTGGCCTATTTACATTTTATTTGCTCAGAATTAGAGTTGCCTTTTTTGCTGATTTGTCTTCCCTTGGACACTCGCTAGTGCTATTTGGTCTCCATTCTTTGCCATATCATGCCAGTACCCAAGATAAATTGACTGGTTCAAATTTGACATTATGATAAATACAAAACCTGTAGATATGCTGGCAAACCCTTACCATTGGCTTGAAATCATCTTGTAGATCAGTTACTTATCAAAAAATCATTCATTTAGTGTTCTTGGTTTATCTATTAGTTTTTCACATTCCAGGCCAATGTCCAGAGAAGGCAGACTTAGATCCACATAACTAATGCACCTGTTATCCCTCTATTATCTAGTTTTGATTTTTTGCCATACTTCCTGGATTGGGAAGTGATTGGCTCTATTCCCATGGTTCTCTCTTATCAGAGTTGACCTCATTTATATTTTTCTAAAACTAAAATGCGAAGTAGGTTATGAAAAGAACAAATTCCCATCCTGTAAGGTAATATACATTGGGGATTATTTAAAAAATTCCACATTTTTGCAAAAAGAAGAAAAATAAAAGACATCTTGGTGAAGTCTAGGGAATACATTTTATGAACATCTCATGTCCCTCTGTTCAGTGACGTCATTCCTTCTTATTCTCCTCCTAAGGACATCCTTTTCCAGTCTTTTAATGCATAATCTTCTACTGGCCCATGAATTGATGGTGACACCTGGGTTATTTCCTGAGCCATCTTCTATTCCAATATTCAATTTCTCCCTAGATTATTTCTACCATGTGTATGGCTTCCAATATAGCATGTCAACATAATATTCCCTAAACAAGAAGTGTGTTTTATTTTTCTATTCCTACTTATCGAATGCAGTTAGCAGGTAATGGAAAGTCAATAAATAATGGTGAATGAAACAAGTTCATATTCTCCCACATCTGAGAAATCCCTGAAATTATTTTGTTCTCTTCAACTATAAGCAGAAATTGAATGCAAACAAAATGAAATCCACACATATATTCAGTGGTTATGCAGAATCTTTTCCAGCATGGAGAGTTTCCATGTAATAATGGGGTTTTTAGAAGAAAAATTAAACATCTCATTATAAAATTTTGGGTTTGACTCATTACCCTTCAATTTATAAAACTGCATGAGTCGAGTCATACAAAGATAGACTGACCACAAGTGGTTCTAACTCATACATAAAGAAATAAAGTTATTTATTCCACATTTTATCTGTTTCTCTGAAGGAGAAAGATTAGCAATTAAGCAAATGTTTAAAATAATTGTATTTTTTAAAAAAGCTCAGAGCTCTTTATTTGTTAATAAATTATTTATTTATATAAAGAATAGATTTTAGGTATTTCATATGTAAAATTTTAAGACTATAATGATACTTCCCACCCCCCTTCCTCTTCCTTCCTTTATTATTTTTTCTTTTCATTTTTGTGATTACATACTTTCAATTTACTTTATAATCACAAGCTTGAGAGATCTTCAAAGCTGACAACTATTTAGGGTCTGCAACAGTAAAACAATACAAAACAGCTACTGTCTAGCCCTAACTCAACAAAAAATCTTTTTAAAATATTTATTTATTTATTTGAATATCAGAGTTACAGAGAGAGCAAGAGAATGAGAAATATCTTCCAAATAGCCACAATGGTCAGGGCTAGGCCAAGTTTAAGCCAGGAGCCAGGACCTTCATCCATTTCTCCAACATGGGAGGCTGGATCCAAGCACTTGGGCTATCTTCCACTGCTTTTCCCAAATCTTCGGCAGGGTGATGGATCAGAAATGGAGCAGCTTAGACATGGATCAGCATCCATATGGGATGACAACATCGTGGGTGGTGACTTTAACTGCTGCGCCACAATGCCAGCCCCAACAACAACAAAACTAAAGAAGCAAGTTACAATGCTTACTTGAATGTATTTTGGGTTCTAACTATATGTCAGAGGTTCTTTTCACATGAAGCATATATAGGGACTCTGATTCTTTAACCCTGGTTTTCACTCTTTGACATAGAAATGAATTCACTGGCTAAACTATTTTTAAAATTTATAGTCAAAATTTCTTAATTCAAAGAAATGCCTTTGAAAATGGCATGATCACAAAAACCTTTTATATGAGAACTAAATAAATCATTATCAGCTACTTAGCTAAAGGTTGAAACATAATACAATATTCCCCCTACTTGTAAGTATTTACATTTTAAAATAGATTGTTAATTTTCTCAACTGTGATATAGAAATTAATCATTTAAATAAGATCAGTGAAGAAAAGAGCTAATTAGGGACCATCAGTGTGATTTGATCATTGTTATATTAATTCCTGTTTTAACTTTAGCATTCATCCATGCACACATATTACTATTAGTAATACTAAAAAATACAAACAGGAAAAAATAGTCAAGAAAAATACATGGATTAGGCCGGCGCTGCAGCTCAATAGGTTAATCCTCCACCAGCGGTGCTGGCACACCGGGTTCTAGCCCCAGTCGGGGCACCGGATTCTGTCCCGGTTGCCCCTCTTCCAGGCCAGCTCTCTGCTATGGCCCGGGAGTGCAGTGGAGGATGGCCCAAGTGCTTGGGCCCTGCACCCCATGGGAGACCAGGAGAAGCACCTGGCTCCTGCCTTCGGATCAGTGCAGTGCGTTGGCCACAGTGCGCCTGCCGCAGTGGCCATTGGAGGGTGAACCAACGGTAAAAGGAAGACCTTTCTCTCTGTTTCTCTCTCTCTCACTGTCCACTCTGCCCGTCAAAAATAAATAAATAAATACATAAAAAAGAAAAATACATGGATTTACTCAAATAAAATATTTAATCTTTTTAGGCCCTCTTTTAAGATTTCAACATTCAGAAACAACATCTGATAATGAAAGGAGCTTTTAATAAAAAATACAGAAGCTATCTTTAAAAATTGCACAGATAATTCCCCTTCAAAATTCCTTGGATTAACTGGCACAATCACAAGCAGAGAAATATCACATCTGCATCCAGGAAAGAATACAGATCATATGAATGCTATCATTTTCCTGGAGATTATTCTTTTTATATATTTATTTGTCTTTATTTGTTTAAAAAAATCAGGTTGAATTTATCCTAATCTGTTACTCATATTTATAGGCTTAATAAATAGCTTTTGTAAGGTTTCAAATAGTGGAATATCTACTAAACTGGATTTTATCTTCATGTTTTACTGTCATATGATAGACATTCTATAATCATTCCAATGAAAAAACATCCACAATATAATTATACAATTTTCAACTACATTTTCTTCCTATAGACTTCAATTCCATAATGCTGTTATTTCTTATGAAAACTACAGGTCCTATATGAATCTCTATTAATGTGTTATTTCTGTCATACTAAAGTTTTATGTATCTTCAGCATTTTAGAGTAAAATGTTTAGAAAAATAACTACCAAGGAAACTCATGAAACAGAAATTAGGTGTATTTAAAGTTGATTTACGGATTATTAATGTTGCAAAGGTCATTTTAAGGTGAGTCTTTGTAGTGTGTTATCCATCTGCATGAGAGTGAAAGAGAATGATAAAATAAGCAAAGACTGACATCTTTAGCTTTCTTCATTTTATGGAGCAATATACTCTGCTTGTAACTGCAGCTAACAAAAAGTTTTCTTTTTTCACTTGATTTGAGCATTTGTTTGTTTATCTTTTCTCAAGCAGCTTCCACAAACACAAAATTGCAATGACCTAACATGTTACAGAACCAGTCTTTGTTTACTTTCCCCCATTCGACCACCCACAGTTGAATAAGAGTTGTACTTTACATTTTCCTATAACCAAAACCACATGGTGATAGACCCTTCTCCTGCCTCTTTAAAATCATGAAATTGAAACTTTCTGTATTCTATCTCCAAAAGGCAACAGATAATCTGCTTGTGAATACAATTAATTTATTACATAGAATCCAGGGAGTGTTGCTATAGCAACCTAGGAAGACACAGACCCCGAATGGACAGTCACAGAACTTAGAGCTGAAGCGCGTCACAGGAATCAATTAAAATTAAGACCTTCTCATGGGTGAGGAAATTGAGGTTCAGAGAGGCTGAACTTTTGCCCGTGGTTATTATAAAAACCAAAATGAGACTCAATAACTTGATTTCCTGCCATGCTGTCCTACAATTAACCACTGCATTCCTACTGAACCTATCATCAGTTAGCCCAGCACATTTTCTTATTTGTACAATAGCATCTCTGTCCATTCCATAGCATAGATGAATATGTCAAATAGTGCTAGAGATAAATGAAAATACTTAAACAGATTTAAAATTGCATTTACTCTTTTCTCACTTTCTGATTCCTTTCTTGCTAAGGAAATGGCTTTTTTGAAAGTCATTTTTGCCTTGATCCCAGTTCTTCATACTCTGATCCAAATGGTTACTGGAATTTTGCTTTCTCCTGGCATGACAGTAAGTTCACCCTGATCTATTTTGTTAGTGATGATACTGTTTCAGGTTGCATGAGAGCTTCCTAGTCATCAACGATGAACAAATCTTCTAATGACAAATATACATTTTAGTTATTTCTATACAGTATCTCTGAATAATAGTTTCTATACTCAATATGCATTGAACAATTCTCAGAAAGTAGTAATTCTGTAGTTTTCTAGTTTTCTGAAATTAAAGCTTTAACACTTATAAATGTGGTACTCCATAAAAATAACCCCATCCCAATTCTGGCTGAATTTAACCCCACATCTAGAATATTTTGGGCTGTGAACACAAATTTTTCTTCTCCTAAGAGGAAAATAACTTTTTTCCTTTTAAGTGTGCAATGGTTTAACTGATTTGTGGTCACACAGTGGATATCTCAGGTATCTCAGAATTTAGAGAGAAAGTTATAGTCACATTAGCTTGACTATATCATTCATCGAAAGTATCTCAGCATTTCAAACCAAGGAATGGCTTTTTCACTATAAGTAGATACATTGAGGGCCACCTTTTTTATAGAGAGGCAGACAGAAAGCGAGAGAGAGTTTCTTATACTGGTTCACTCTCCAAGTGCCTAACACAGCTGGGACTCTCCTGGGCCAAAGTCAAGATCCTAGAACTCAAAGGAGGTCTCCCATATTGGAGGCAAGAACCCAGTCTCTTGAGCCATCACTGCTCTCTCCCAGGTCTGCATTGGCAAAAGTTGTAGTCAGGACCTTGAGTCCCTATCAAAACCCAGGTACTCTGAAGTGTACATCTTAACTGGCGTCTTAGATGATAGGATAAAAACCTGTCCAGAAGGCCACTGTTAAACCTAACCTTTCATTGAGTAAATGGTCTTCTATCCCTTCTCTGTCTGAAAATGTTCCTCCATTATTACATTCTTTTTCATTCTGCAAGTTGTGCTTCTCATGGCTAGTAATACTATTTCAGATTTTATTATTTTTCTTTACTAGAATATCCTTTTTGAAATTTATTTATTTATTAATATAAAGAAAACAGTTCCTATATAGTTCATAGATACAACTCCAAGAACACAATGATACTTCCCTCCCTCTCTTCCCCTCTCTATCCCTCCTTGTTGTCTTCTTTCTTTTTTAATATTTGAAATGACATATTTTTATGATTTTTATTTATTTATTTGAGAGGCAGATTTACCGACAGTGAGAGGGAGAGACAGAGAGAAAGGTCCTCCATCTACTGGTTCACTCCCCAAATGGCCACAACGGCCAGAGCTAGTGCCATCCGGAGCCAGGAACATCCTTAGGGTCTTCCACATGGGTGCAGGGGCCCAAGTACTTGGACCATCTTCCACTGCCTTCCCAGGCCGTAGCAGAGAGCTGGATCAGAAGAGGAGTAGCTGGGACCAGAGAGGTGCCTAGATGCCCATATGCCACAGTGCCTGCCCTGGACATATTTTTAATTTACTTTATAGTCACAGACTTAATGCTCCATATAACAAATTTAACAAGTGGAACTTAAGCCACTGCTCAGCAGGAATATAGACATGGGCTGTAAACAGCAATCAAATTCCAAAATGTTAATTTTACTCATATACATTAAAATTTTTTGTAGCCTATATATATATTAGCTACCATAATTTTGAGAAACATGTGATATTTGTCTTTTTGGATCTGGATTATTTCACTAACCATAATGGTCTCCAGTTTCATTCATTTTATTGCTAAAGACATGGTTTCTTTTTATGTCTGAATAGTATTCATTCTTTATCCAGTCATCAGTTGATGAAAACTGGGTTGAATCCATATCTTAATTACTGTGAATTGAGCTGCTATAAACATGAGGGTAAAATTCATATGCTGATTTCTCTTCCTTTGGGTAAATTCCCAGTAGTTGAATGGTTGGGTCATATGATAGACCTATTTTTAGAGTTTTGAGAAAACTCCATATGGTTATTCCATAGTTGTTGTACCAGTTTACATTCACACTAACAGAGTATCAGGGTACCTTTTTCTCCACACCCTTGTCAGCATTTGCTATTTTTTTTTGAATTTTTGGGTTATTGCCATTCTAACTGGGGTGAGTTGATAACTCATTGTGGTTTTTCTTTTTAGATTAATTTATTTATTTGGAAGTTGGTGTTACAGAGAGAGAGAGAGAGAGGGAGAGACAGAGAGAAATCTTCCATCCATTGGTTCACATCCCAAATGACCAGATTGGCTGCAGCTGGGCCAGTCTGAAGCTAAGAGCCAGAAACTTCTTCTGGGTCTCCTTTGTCTAAGATTTGGGGCATCTTCTGCTGCTTTCCCAGGTTCATTATTATTGAGCTGGTTTGGAAGTGGAGCATCCAGGACTTGAGCTTGCATCCGTATGGGATAATAGCTCCACAGGCTGTGGCTTTACTGCTATGCCACAGCACCAGCCCCTCATTGTGGTTTTTATTGGCACTTTCCTAATGGTTAGTGATCCAAAGCATTTTTTTTTTCATGAGCCTGTTGGCCATTCATATTTCATCCTTTGGAAAATGCTTGTTCATGTCCTTTCCCATTGCTTTGTTATTTTTGGGTTTCTTGAGCTCCTTGTATTTTCTGGATATTAATCCTTATCAGATGCATACTTTGAAAATATTTTCTTCCATTCTTTCAGCTGCTTCTTCACTTTGTTGACTATTTCCTTTGTTGTACAGAAGCTACTTAACTAGATATAGTCCCATAAAAATCCTGTAATATGTTAAGAAAGCGTCTTTATCCCAAAGACATCATCAAATGGACTTGCAAACATTCAACTATGGCACTTTCACTTAATGATTCTTAATAGACTAATTTACACTAAGTTATTTCTTCATATACCATTACTGCTCATATAAATCCCATTTTGACTAGTAAAAATTATTGTTGAATCACAGATAAGATACTCACCTTGACATGCAAGATGTTCTGCTTTTATTACTATCTGTGGCCACTGCACAGACCCTGATTTGTGTCTCCAAGTCCAACCCCATATCTTATTGCTTCCGATCCCTCTTTATCTAGCCTAAAGCTCACGAAATATACTTTTCTGCCAACATGCTCCAACTACCTTGTTCTACTCTCTTGAGGTATTACCAGTCTATCTGGAAAAACATAACCTAATTCTAATATCTATTTTCTATGCCTCTAATTATAATTAAATACTGCTAAAAAATAACATTGTGGGACAGACTCTGTACTACAACTTTACAATATGGACTTTGAAAGGACCTTCATCATTTTTAATGTAATATTTTTAAAATTACATATATTAACTGCCCTGGGAACATATTACTTTTATCTCCATTTTAGAGATGAGGTAACAGGAGCTCAGAGACACAGATAGTTGGTGGCAGAGTCAAACATCAGTCACAGTGAATCTTCTATTCGTTGTTTCATTCCTCAGTTTGTCACCATTCTAATTTGAGTCTGTGTCATTTTTTTAAAACATTCATTTATTTATTTGAAAGGCAGAGTGACACAGAGAGAAGGAGAGGCACAAAGGAAGATCTTCCATCTAGGGGGCCAGCGCTGTGGCTCACTTGGTTAATCCTCTGCCTGTGGCACCGGCATCCCATATGGGCGTCGGGTTCTAGTCCTGGTTGCTCATCTTCCAGCCCAACTCTCTGCTGTGGCCCAGGATGGCAGTGGAGGATGACCCAAGTGCTTGGGCTCCTGCACCCACATGGGAGATCAGGAAGAGGCACCTGGCTCCTGGCTTCGGATTGGCATAGCTCTGGCTGTAGCAGCCATTTGGGGAGTGAACCAACGGAAGGAAGACTTTCTCTCTGTCTCTCTCTCTCTCTCACTGTCTATGACTACCTGTCAAATAAAAAAAAAAGAAAGATCTTCCATCTGATGATTCACTCCCCAAATGGGCTCAACAGATGGAGCTGGGCCAAGCTGAAGCCAAGAATCAGGAAATCCATCTAGGTCTCCCACATGAGTAGCTGGGACTCAAGTTCTTGAGCCATCATCTGCTCCTTCCCAGGTGCATTAGCAGGGAGCTGCATTGGGAGTGGAGTAGTCAGGACTCAAATCAGCATTCAGATATAGGATAAAGGAATCACAAACAGCAGCTTAACCTGTTGCAGCATAACACCTGCTCCTTGAGTGTGTGTCTTTGACCCCTATATACATATTGCTTCCTCCTGATACCAACATCCAAGCATTTAGATCTTATAGTAAAGAAGCTCCTCTTTATACTTGGTATTATTCTTTCCCATGTTCTGTGATTTGGGTTTTATGCTTTTATTCTCAGCAACCTCATATTATTCCTTAAAACAATTCTTTTTCTGTCTTCTAATGCACCTAACCACTTTTTTCTCTGCTACCCACAAACACAGACACACACACAGAATTTCTCAGTTATGGTGACTGTTCTTATCTACGTTTCCTCCCTCTTACTGTCTATTCCTCATGCTGTTTAATATTGACCTTACCCAACCACCTTCTACCAAACTTGCTTAGTTAAAGAGAAACTTATCTGCTAAAACTTTTTCCTCTTTCAATATTACTTGTTAGTACTAGACTTCTCTATTTATCTAGTTAAAATATTTTGTGAAATTTGTTTTTTATAATTTTTTATTTTAAAGGTAGTGTTAGAGGAGGGAAGAGATACAGAGAGAGAGAGAGAGAGAGAGAGAGAGAGAATCTTCTATTCACTGTTTCATTCCTCAACTGGCCACAACAGCCCGGGCTGTGTCATATGAAGCCAAGAGCCAGGAATTTCACCTTTTCTGGGTCTCTCATGAGGGTGGCAGGAACCCATAGAGTTGGGCCATCTTCAACTTTTTTCCAGGCACATCAGCAGGGATCCAGATTGGAAGAGGAGCAGCCAGAACTTGAACTGGCACCCATATAGGTTTCTGGAATTGCAGGCAGAGGGTTAATCAGCTATGCCACAACAACAGTGCCACAAAAATTTTTAATATTCCTATATTCCTTAGCTCTCAGAGCTGATAACTGTATTAGTTTTCCAGGGCTGCCCTAATGAAATATCATAATCTGGGTAACTTGAAAATAGAAATAAATTTTATCATAGCTATGAAGTTTTGAAATCTACAATCAAGGGGGCTAAAGGTTTGAAATCTCCTGCGATCCCTCTCCTTGACTTGGAGTCGGGAATCATGTCATTGTGTACTCCCAAAGTCTTTTCTCTTTGCACACATACTCTTGGTGTCTGTGTGTGCAAATTTCCTCTTCTAATAAAGACACAAGCCAGAGTAGATTAAGGCTCAGCATAATAACCATTTTTAACTTAATTACATATTTTTAAAACTTCACTTGATAGACAGAGAGACAGAGAAAGAGATAGATGAGGCAAAGAAGGTGAGAGAGAGAGAGACAGAGAGACACACACACACACACACACATACACACAGAGAGAGAAACAGGTTGAGATCCCATCTGCATTCTCACTCCCCTAGGCCTGAAATGAATGCTTCCGACGAGCTGAAGACAGGACAGGAACTCAGCTAAAGTCTCCTCTGTGGGTGGTAGGATTCCCACTTCTAGAGCCATTGCTGTTGCCTCCCAGGATTCACACTAGCAAGGGTTGCAGGAATCTGGAGATAGGCATAAGAGCTGGGTATCAAATCCTGATACTCTGATATGGGACATAGGCATCTTAACTGTCTTAACTTCTAGATCAAATTCTTGCCTTGTTAACCACATCTTTAAAGGCAGTATCTCCAAAAGTAGTCACATTCTGAGGCACCAGGTTTAGGACTTCAAGAAGAATAGTGCAGGGATATGATTCAGCACACAACAATCTCTCACTGAGATCATTTGTTTGTTTTCGAATAACTATCTTGCTAATCTATATACTTTTCTTGGACTTTTCTAATCCAAGCTATAGTTATCTTTTCTGCAGTGTGATAGGCAGCCTGTAAGATGTCCTAATCATCTCTGATTCCTACTTTTCTTATACTTGGGTAATTTCCTACTCTTCAGTATATGCTGGGGCTAGTGACTAATGAACACAAGATAAAAAATAAAAGTGATGAATGTCACTTTTGTGATTATACACCAAAAAGACTTGGGCTTCTGTCTTGCTGTCCTGCTCTTATTCTCACTCTTGCTGGAATGAAAGTTAGTTGCCATCTGGTGAGCTGGCCAGGACAGAAGACCAAGTGGAAAGAAGTTGAAGAAGACCTCTGGCCAAGAGTCACAAGAAAACTCAGACTTTTGTCCAACAACTCACGAGGAACCGAATGCTTCCAACAAGCAACTGGGAATAGATGATCTTCCAGCTGAGCCTTGAGATGACAACGACTCTAGACAACACCTTGACTGCAGCCTTGTAAGAAAGTGAAAGTCAGAGAATCCAGTTAAGCTATGCCCAGGTTTCTGACACTCAAATCTGTGAGATGATGATAAATGTTTATTTATTTATTTAAGTCATCAAGTACTGGGGTCAACTGATGTATATTCATAAAAAAAAAACACATATTTACTGCAGTTGTTCACCAGCCTGTCTACCTGCATCCATGTTGGCTTCTTGCGCATTGCTTCATTATATGGCAGTAAGAGTGATCTTTTCATAACACAGTCTATTTTGCATTTAACCTCTTTATAGCTCTCTATTTATCTCAAACCAACTATTCAACATGATAAACAGAGCCCTGCCTAGTCTGGCTCTTCTCCATGTCCCCAGCCTCATTTCATACTCATCTCTGCTCTGTTACCAGCCATGATTAAATTATTTTAGTACCTTTCTGCTCATTGCTGCCTCCCAGTGCAGGCCCTTTATATATGCTATTGGTTTTGCTTAACATCTTTGCTTCTCTTTTGTTTACCTGGTGAACTCTTTTTTCAGATCTAAAGCCTCATTTCTTCAAGGAATCTACTCTCCATATCAAACCTGCTCTTAGCATTTTCTAGAGAATTTTTTTTTAAAACTTTTATTTAATGAATATAAATTTCCAAAGTACAGCTTATGGATTACAATGGCTTTCCCCCCATAACGTCCCTCCCACCCGCAACCCTTCCCTTTCCCACTCCCTCTCCCCTTCCATTCACATCAAGATCTAGAGAACTTTTTACATGCAGGCCCAAGATCATTTTCTGTTAAACAAGTAAACAAATAAGATATAATCAAATGCCATTTACTATTAATTTCTTGTGTGTTTTTGTCTCTTTCTAAAATTTTTTTGATACGTAAAAATTATACACGATTTTAGGTACCATTGCTGTTTTGATGTGTAGCCATCTTGTAATGTTCAAAACAGGGTAAACATATCTATCTTCTCAAACGCTTATTATTTTTGTATACATGATATATATATATAAATATATATACATATAAGTAATGGAAATCTTATTCAGTTATAAAAAAAGAATGAGATTCCATGAAACTACCATTTGCATCAGTATGGACTCATGTGGAGAACATCATGCTGAATAAAATAAGCTAGATATAGAAAAAAATTACATGTCCTCTCATATGGGAGCTAAAGTTAAAAAAGAAAAGAAAAGCACAAAGACAAAAGATACAAATACCTGCGTGTATCAGTATTGCTGCACAAATAGTTTTGTCAAACTTTGTTTTAGATCTGTTAAAGAAATGGTTAAGATGAATACTACTTTAGTCTTAATTATATGTGATTGTTTTAAAATTTATTGTATATGCATGATACCTTTTCAGTTTATTGTTGTTTATAGCATCCTGTTGAACTATAGCCTTTTTATTTTCACCTTGTTGTAGTCTGTATTTAGTGGAGAGTATTAAGCCTTGGTTTGTATTGTGAAGTAAAAATATGTTTTGTCGAACATTAAAAGCAAGCAAAGAAGGGGGAGGGAGGGATGGAATTGGAAGGGAAGTATCATTATATTCTCAGAATTATATCTCTGAGCTACATTAAATCTGTTCTCTATATTAAGAATACATACATAATTTAAAGACATTTATCATTTCTTAATGGCAAAACATTCAATTCTTTTATTCTTGGCTTTTAAAAGAAAACTATGCAGTGCTTTATTATTATCTATAGTCACTCTACCATGCAACAGAACACCCTGCAGTCAAACTTACCTGTTAAAGGTATGCAAGACCAAAGTTTGTGGCAATATTGCTTTCTACAACTAGAATTTTGTGCCAAGTCATTATAAGACTAAGTTACCTCTCTTTACAAAGGCTATTAGGACACAAGTATACCAGACAATTCTCCACTCATGACTGCATGTTACCAAATTCATGACAAAATCATAATGGACTGAAAATGTTAATAGTTGGCATCTGATATGGGATATGCCTTGCTTAATATATTTATCAAAAAAATTAATGTTAAGACTTTTTAATTTGAAAGTAGGTGCTCTCATGGGTTAAATATGAATTACACAGCTGAGTGACAGATGTGCATATGTTACAGCTTTATAAGGGAGCAAAAGCATGTTGGCTTGGTGATCGCATTCTTTTGAGTGAAGATTCTCGTCTATTAGACAGCATCATATGTTCCATCTGGACATGTGACAAACCAGCACTGCCTATGTGTCATATTTTTTGTGTGTGAAAGGCATGCAATATCTTTGATACATTTCCCATACTATTCACACGAACCTGAATTGTAAAGTTATATGCAAATTTATATTCAGCAGTAAGGAAGAGTCTCATCACATTCACTATTTACTGGTAAAAAAAAAATGAAAATTCACTTACAGTTGTCTATTCAACTCTGGCTCCTCTCCTATCTCTGAATATTCAGGTGTTTTCAAATGTATGCAAAGGTAACTTAAGTAAGTTAGACTGGCTATTTGCTTATCTAATGTAAATACTTAATCTTATACAACAGATATATAATTTAGCAGGGAATCTGGAGGTGCAATATCAAGAGTATTTGTCTTTTTATAAATTTAATAAATAGTGAGACAAAGAGAAAGGTAGGAAGATAGAGAAAGAACTCCTAACTCCTGTTCACTCACCAATTACCCACAATGGCTCCTAGCTGTGGGGTGGCAGGGACCCAAGCCTGAGTCATCATGACTCTCTCCGAAGCTTTCCTTAGCAGGAAGCTGCAGTCAGGAGCAGAGCTAAGTACTGAATCCAGGACACTGATAGGGAATGCAAGCATCCTAACTGGAAGTCCAAATACTAGTGCCCAGTAGATGCCTATTTTAAAGGGAGGCATCCAAATCCATTTTTTTAAACTTTTATTTAATGAATATAAATTTCCAAAGTACGACTTATGGATTACAATGGCTTCCCCCCCATACCGTCCTTCCCACCCACAACCCTCCCCTTTCCCACTCCCTCTCCCCTTCCATTCACATCAAGATTCATTTTCGATTATCTTAATATACAGAAGATCAGCTTAGTATACATTAAGTATGGATTTCAACAGTTTGCTCCCACACAGAAACATAAAGTGAAAAATAATAGATGATTTTTTTTAAATGATGATGAAATCAGATCAGACCTATTGTCATGTTTAATCCCAGTGAGAGTCAAGTTGGGAATTGATAATTTCTTTTTTTTTTTTTTTTACAGAGGATCAGTTTAGTATGCATTAAGTAAGGATTTCAACAGTTTGCACCCCCATAGAAACACAAAGTGAAATATATTGTTTGAGTACTCGTTATAGCATTAAATCTCAATGTACAGCACATTAAGGATAGAGATCCTACATGAGGAGTAAGTGCACAGTGACTCCTGTTGTTGACTTTACCAATTGACACTCCTGTCTATGGCATCAGTAATCTCCCTATGCTCCAGTCATGAGTTTTCCAAGGCTATGGAAGCCCTCTGAGTTCTCCGACTCTTATCTTGTTTAGACAAGGTCATAGTCAAAGTGGAGGTTCTCTCCTCCCTTCAGAGAAAGGTACCTCCTTCTTTGATGACCTGTTCTTTCCACTGGGATCTCACTCGCAGAGATCTTTTGCCAGAATTCCCCGGCAAGATGGCGGAATAGGAAGGGAGCACACTGATAGTCTGGGGAGAGATAGTTTAATAAAAGTGGAGATACTGCAGGTTCAAGGAAGAGTAGGGGAGGAAACAGCAGAAGAAACTCTTCCGGAACGCGTGACTCACAGCGGACCTGCGTGGAGAGCGTGGGAGCCCACAGTTCGGGACACCAGCGGCAGACTCAACACACCAGCGCTGGAACGCGAGCTGTGTGGAATTACTTCCCTTTTGAATCAAAAAAAAAAAAAGAAAGAGAGAGAGAGAGATTTACCACGCCTAACCTGGGAGTGTCACCTTTGGCACACCAAACAGAGCTCTCAGGCCACACCCATCTCAAGCCCTAAGGCTCCATCAAAAACAGATAGTCCACTTAATCTAGAGTCATAGTATAACAAGAAAAAGCACCACAGTGAAGAAACCAAATATCTCCAATATGCCAAATAACAAACGCAAAAACCAAGGTAATAAAAACAAGGAAGTCACCATGACGCCCTCAAATGAAAAAGACACCCCAATTCAAGATTATGAAGATGATGACATAGAAGAAATGCAAGAAGCAGATCTCAAAAAAATGATAAGAACATTAAGAAGTTCTCAAAAACCAAATCCATTTTTAAACAATAAACATCATGTCTTCTGATAGTTCATGGAGGTTGTAAATCTAGATTTATGTGAAATATTATAATGTTAAAATAATCTTTTGGGAGTGGATGTTTGGTGCACTGAAAGGTGGTCCTGGCTCCTGACTTCAACCTGGCCTGGTCCTGGATGTTACAGGTATTTGGGAAGTGAACGGGCATATTGAGATATCTGTAACTCTCTCTGCCTTTCATATTAAATAAATTAATTAATAATTTTTAAAGAGAAAATAATCTTTTAAAAGTCTGCAAAACTATTGGAATAAATATGTGTATTTTATGTGAAGTATTGGCCCAGTTAGGTATAGGGACAACATTGGGTTTTGGAAAATACAGCATTTTAGGAGAAAGATGACCAAGATTTGAATTCTGATTCAGATATTTCCTTGTATGGCTGGATAACTCTTTTTTCCTTTCTGAAATTTTATATCAAGTTTTGATTAAAGATGATATGGTTTTTTAATGCCTGTAATTGAGCTAAGCAATCAATAAATACGTTTTATTTCTTTATTTTTTTATTTTTTTACAGGCAGAGTGGACAGTGAGAGAGAGAGACAGAGAGAAAGGTCTTCCTTTTGCCGTTGGTTCACCCTCCAATGGCCGCCGCGGCAGGCGCACGGTGCTGATCCGAAGGCAGGAGCCAGGTGCTTCTCCTGGTCTCCCATGGGGTGCAGGGCCCAAGCACTTGGGCCATCCTCCACTGCACTCCCGGGCCATAGCAGAGAGCTGGCCTGGAAGAGGGGCAACTGGGACAGAATCTGGCGCCTCGACTGGGACTAGAACCCGGTGTGCCAGCGCCGCTAGGCGGAGGATTAGTCTATTGAGCTGCGGCGCCGGCGGAAGTTTTATTTCTAAAACTCACTATAATTAAATTATCTTCATATTTGAAAACAGACCTCAACCTTTATTTACTTGCATCCAAACTTCCTTCAATAACCTTAAAGTAAGGTGACCACACAGTCATAGTTAGTCATTTTATGCTATTCATCCAGTTAAACATCCTTCATGCTAAAATAGATTTTAATTTGAACACTAAAACAGATGCTCTTCGCAGCACATCTGGAAGATGATATTCTACAGAGTAGCATTTTCAAACACTTCAGTTATTTTTATCGAGAAGATGTTGACTAAATTTGCTTAATCACAACTAAGTAATGATCAAGAGAAATTAACAGACATAGCTTCAAGCAGTAAAGGAGGGTACTCAGGCATGAGAAAGATACTATTAATTATTAAGTGTTGAAAAGGAATATTGGTAGCAAAAGAACAAAATTCTCCAAGAATTCCAAAACAAAATTAAGACTTGACTAAGAAATCATCTTGTCTCATCTTTGTTTTCAAGACAGAAAATCGCTTGACAAAACAAAGGTTTCTGTAAACCAAGTCCACTGAGATTCTAGTGTTTTATTCAAATTTCAACAAGTTCTTGAGAAGTTATAAAATTGTTGCCAAAAAACACTCACGGATATTAGAAGAGCCTGATTTTCATCTAAGAATATTTTTGGAGAATTAAATACAAACAATCAACTCAATTAATATATTGATTCATTAGGCCTACAAATGGTGCTTATAATGTTAGATAAAATCATTCCAAAACCAAGCTTTCCCAGTGATTGCTGTTATGGAAACCAAACATCTGAATTATGGGTTGTGTTTTTTATTTAATTAATTTAATGTTTGGCATTGTGTAGATGTAATTATCTTCTATGTAAAATGTAAAAAGCAACTTTGACTATGACCTTGTCTAAATATGATCAGAGTTGGTGAACTCAAAAGGCTTCCATAGCCTTGGCAACTAATGACAAGAGCTTAGGGTGATTATTGATGCCGTAAACAAGAGTGTCAATTTATTAAGTCAACAACAGGAGTCACTGTGCACTTACTCCTCATGTAGGATCTTTGTCCTTAATGTGCTGTCATTGAGATTTAATGCTATAACTAGTACTCAAACAGTATTTTTCACTTTGTGTTTCTGTGTGGGTGCAAACTGTTGAAATCTTTACTTAATATGTACTAAACTGAGCTTCTGTATATAAAGAGAATTGAAAATGAATCTTGATGTGAATGGAAGGGGAGAGGGAGTGGGAAAGGGGAGGGTTGCAGGTGGGAGGGACGTTATGAGGGGGAAAGCCATTGTAATCCATAAGCTGTACTTTGGAAATTTATATTCATTAAATAAAAGTTAAAAAAAAATAAATAGTACAAATAAAAAAAATCCTTCCATCAAAGTCTTAGCAGGATAGCTTCATAGAATTATGTGTAATTAGATAAAAGTTTATCATTTATCATAATAAATTAATATTTATTGAGGAAAAAAGGCAACCTAAAAAAATTTTAAATGTTTATTGAAGTGAAAGAATTTTGGAATCTATCCCATTTAATTCCCTTACCTTACAGTTAAGGAAACTGGGAAAAATAAATAACTTTTCCAACACCAAATGACTTTTCAGAATTTTTACCTTTTATTTGAATTTTTTCTGCCATAATTGCACTGCTAAGATTAATAGAAACTGGCAGAGGCCTAATAAAAAGAACTATTCACCCCTTACCACCAAAAGAAATTGATTAAAGAAAATGAACAGAAAAGAATGAAGTAAACACAAAGAGAATAGAAAGATAAAAGTGAATGAGTTGAGGGAGTAAAGTTAAGGAAAAAGATAATGTGCAAGTATATAGAATACAGGCAATAATAAAAAGAATGGCTATCTAATGGCAATTACTTCATTATTGGGATGGATTTCCTCAGTTGAGAAAGAGCTCTGACAGATCAATAGAAGTATGAAATCCAAATAGAGATTTTTTTAACTCAAATGCACTGTTTTAAGTGAACGCAATATTCCTTTAGTGTCTGTAGAAGCAACCCAAAAATTTATCTGCCATGTTAAAGCACAGACATGATCAACTCAGTAAAAATTAGACAAATAAAACATTTATCCAGACTTGTTTCTTATTCAGTGTCAAGCCCCTTCTTTCCACAAGTTCAGATCCAAATGAACAGTACAATGACATCACAAAATCTCCAGCCAGTGATTTGAAAAGCAAGTTTTGGAGTCAGAATGTGTGGGTTGGAATTCTGGCTCTACACCTTTGGGAAATGATTTAACCATTCTAAGTATTTTCTTCATCTGTTAATACAGAAATAGTTAGGATACCCTCACCAGATTATTGTGAAAAATAAATGAAATAATATATAACCAATTTGGGACCACATCTGCAGATAGTAATCTTAAATAATTACTACTAATTTATTAATAACTCCTTCTTTTTCTTCTCCTCCTCCTTCTTCCTCCAACTCTCCTCCTCCTCTTCCTCCTTCTTGTTCTTTCTCCTCCTCCTCTTCCTCCTCTTCTTCTTCTTCTTTGTCTTGATCTTTCCCTTCCCCCTTCCCTTCCCCTTCTTCCTTCTCCCTCCTCTTTTTCTTCATTTTTAATGTAAGGATAAAAAAACTAACAAATGAAATGTAGTAGTAGATTCGAATTCAATTGAAGACATATCATCCATCCCCCAAATTAACCTACAGAGACCCCAATTTACTTAATACCATTGAGATACACGGAAACTTCCTTACTTCTAACAGCAAACTAAGTCCTTTTAGTCATTTTAAACAGCTTCCTTCATACTCTCATCCCAAACTCTACTCTTTTTTAAGATGGAATTTTGGAATGGGGCAGGAGTCTTATGTAACCTCTTGGATTGACAAGGTGGGGTCTGCAGATCTGCAGATCTGCTAGTCTTCTGGTTTCTAAGTGATCTGGACTGCCTAATATTTACTTGAACAAGTCAGTGTCTGCTGTGAATTGTGTTTGGTCTCTTAGCTTTCTTGGCTGATTAAGCTTTTCTCCAGCTTTTCCAACCTGGAGAACTTGTTAAGTCTGGCTGTGACTCCCATTTGACTTTGACTCAGATCACCACCTCTCTTGACCTCTGTTACCTGCTGAAGGCCGTCTCTGCAATCTTCCCTCCCAGACTCTCATCTGCTTCTTGTTCCTGTCTACTCAATTCGGGGATAATAAACATCAGCAACTTTTCTTCACACAAATCACCAATAAGTTGAATTTTCACCTGATATCACTCCACAAATCATTACACAGGCAAAAGTTCTCTCACTTTTAATTTTCCTTAAATTGTTTTGATATTTTGAAACATTGACCAACCATCAACAATGGGTCAGCTTAAAAGAGACAAAACCAGGCTTTCATATCCATTCTCTTCCAGTCTGTCCCTGTTCCATTCCCAGGATTGTTGAGGGCAGACAGGAAATGGGTTTCCCTCATTATTCCTCCTGTCCTAGCCTCCCTCATGCACAGCTCTATGATCTAATCAAAACGCTTTACTTTTGAGAGTTATGAAGTAGGAGATGCATGGACAAATGAGCAACGTAGAACATGCTTTCTCTGTCAACAATGATTCAATATAAAACTTCTACTTTGAGTACCACAAGCAACATCTAAACACTATTTTAGAGCATTCTTGCTCTATAAACTTTACTCCAAGGGATAAAGTATAGAAGAGAAAAGAGCAATATTTTTAAAAATGTCATCTCTCAACACTGGGACATTTACATGTGGAAATTCATCAATTGATCCATAGTGCTGGAAAGCGCATATATGGGTATTCGTGAGATTGCCTAAACTCAGATACTCAAATCCCATCTAGCAGCTAACTAATTTCTAGGGCCATAGAATTCTGGAAACTTGCTGTTTGCTTCTTTTAGAAGATAAGCTCTATTCTTTGTGCCTCTGAAAGAAAAGTCTGTACTTAATGGAATTAATCTTGAGGGCCACTTCACTGAGGACACAATTTTAAAATTTCATAAACAGATGAGTTAAAATTACATATTGTCATATGGTTTTTAAAAGATGGTATAACAGATACAGTGGGTTCATTCAGCTAAGAGTCCAGTGAATAAACTCGCTTACAGAATGCTTTATATGTAATTATAACTAATGAATTGTGGTAATTCAATAAACTAATAAGTCACTGATATCTTTTTTGTGCTAATGTTGTTTTCTTTACATAATTTAATGCTTCATGAGGGATTTGCTAAATCTATAATTGCTTATATTTAAATTATTGTGAATTTAATTTATATAATGAAAATAATGAAAAGAACATTTTAGATTACGATTTTAATCAGCACACATACAAAAATACATACATGTCTGTGTATTGTGTAAATGTGTACATGAAGAAAAGTATTTTCAAAATTTGTACTTTATATTGTTTTTTGAAATACATCCACACAGTGGTACACTCAAACTAAGTCTAGATCAGCATGTTGCAATAAACACTCATTTGATTTAAAATTAGAATAAAGTTTATTGTTTTTGGAGTGGGTGGATGGTAGAAAAAGTACCAAACTGTGAATCAGAGATGGTAGCTGATCTCAGAAATCCCCTGTAGTAGTGAGTTTTGAAGCCTGTCCCAGAAGTGATGACAGGGTATTGGTTAGTGTAAAAGTGAGCTAAGTAAACTTTGACAGAAGTGTAATTAATAATCCAATATTGCTAAATTTCACATGGTGGTGATTAACTTACACTAAGTATACAGACAGACCCTGGATTCGAATCAAGGTCTCTCTTGGAGGTAGAGAGTCTATGGCTTGTACAAAATTAAGATAACTTGACCAAATGAGCCATAATGAAGAAGAGAAGGGAGTTTAGTAAAATGGTATCCAGGGCCAGCATTGTGGTTTAACTGGTTAGGCTGCTGCCTGCAGCACTACTATCCTTTGTGGGTGCCCATTAGCGACCCTGCTGCTCCACTTCCAATCTAGTTCCCTGCTAATGGCCTGGGAAAAGCAATGGAAGAGGCCCAACTCACATAGGAGACCTGGATGAAGCTCCTGGCTCCTGGCTTCCTCGTGGCCCAACCCTGGCCATTGAGTCCATCTAGGGAGAGATTTTTCTCTCTCTCTGTCTCCCCCTCTCCCTCTGCAACTCTGACCTTTAAATAATATATATTTTTAAAGAAAGAATCCCAGTTGTAGCAATAATACAAGGCATGTTACTCTGTATTAACTTTCTTAGATTAGGTTATTCTCATAGGGGTAAATGATTTAAAAAGGGAGTACGAACATGGTTACAGAAAACAGTGATAGCACCCATTTGGGATTCACAAAGAATCTTAAATTGCTAAAGTTCCATAATTTTTTACAATTATGGTACCTCAGATGTAATTTAGTTCCTTGTTTTATGCCCCCCATTGTAATTATTGATTAAACAAATACCTTGCTGCTGATTGAATAATTATTTGGAACTCTAGTACACAATATATACTTATATACAAGGGCCTTCAAAAAGTTAATGGGAATGGCACATTAAAAATTGCATGTGTTGGCCAGCGCCGCAGCTCACTAGGCTAATCCTCTGCCTTGAGGCTCCGGCACACCGGGTTCTAGTCCCGGTCGGGGCACCGGATTCTGTCCTGGTTGCCCCTCTTCCAGGCCAGGTCTCTGCTGTGGCCCGGGAGTGCAGTGGAGGATGTCCCAAGTGCTTGGGCCCTGCACCCCATGGGAGACCAGGAGAAGCACCTGGCTCCTGGCTTTGGATCAGTGCAGTTTGCCCGTTGCGGCAGCCATTGGAGGGTGAACCAATGGAAAAGGAAGACCTTTCTCTCTCTCTCTCTCTCTCTCTCACTGTCCACTCTGCCTGTCAAAAATAAAAAAAATAAATAGAAATAAAATGCATGTGTTTTTTAAAAATTTACAGCAAAATTAACTTTTTTAAAAATTTCATAAAATATTTTATTTTAAAGGTCTTTTTAACTTTTAACTCCATTTTCCATGAGTTTTTGAAGTAACCCCATATGGATAGTTATTTTAGAAATTTAGAGATTTAGTCTAATAGATTAAAAATACAAATTTCAGTTTCAGAGTTGAATTAACAATAAAATATTAGAAATTTATAGTTATAATTTTGACAAAAGTGAAACTTGCACTATTGCCTAGGCTAATTCCTTGTGTTTAGTTACATAGTGGTTAATAGTGTCTTATCATTATGAGAATACGTTGCAAATAATTTTCATGAAGAGACAATTTATGGCCACTTGGAAAGAAAGATGTTTTGCTTTTGTTGTAATTGGTGTTTATGTGTTTTATAAAATTGTTTATTATGGCTTATGTATTTAACCCAGTGTTTGCCTTAGAATAAATTGATTTTTCAGTATGAAACCAGGTTTATTATCCATAAAGGCCTATTGTTATTAAAATAATTGGAAAATATTATGAAAAAATATATATGCACATAATCATGGCTTTTTTTAACCTGCATTTCATCTTGTTTTGCCTTATATCATTTCTTTTATTTAAAAATATTTCATATAAAATATAAATCAGTTTGTTCTTTTAGAATATTCATGCAAATTTGTGTCTCAAAGCTTTTCCCTCCAAAGTTTTTTATCTTAGCATTACTTTCACCACACCCATGTTTGGTCTCAACCAAAAGGAATTTGGATTTTTCAACAAAAGAATTGCGAGGCAGGAATTTTATGACATTCAAATATATTTTTGAGATAAGTCGTGTTTTAGGAGTTAACACTGATAAGCATTGTACAAATTCACACAATATTATTTATTACTGAGCTCTCAACACAGACTCTATGGGTATAACACATTGTTGGAAAAATTTTGCTTTGTTTATAGCATTGTTCTTTTGTTGTTTGAAAGCTACAATTATAAAATGACAAAAGCAGTATTATGTGATCCAAGTGTATTATCTCTTCAAAGAGTGAGAATGATAAACTTAAAAGACTTTCAAAATTTGGCTTCTTAAAAATGTTACTTTGGTTGTCTGAGCAGTATCTTTCCTTCTAGTTAAGGAGTAGGGAAATTTGATATTGAGAGTGAACACAGAAAGAATGAAGGTTTCCTAATACTAAAGACTTCAAAAATTTTGTGAACAGATAGATGATTGGCCTAGTGATTAAGGTCCCCCAACCCCACATGGAGTTTTTGGGTTTAGGGAGCTACCTCTGGTTCCTGACTCCAGCTTCCTGCTAATGCACACACTGGGAGGCAGCAGCTGATGATTCAAGTAGTTGAATCCCTGCCTCCCATGAGAGAGACCTGGATCGAGATTTCAACCCCCAGTTTCAGCATAATCTCAGTCCTTATTGTAGACATTAACAGAATGAACAAGCCAATGGGTACTCTTTCTCTCTGTGTGTGTCTGTCTGTCTTTCTCTCTTTCTGCCAGTCTCTGCCTCCCAAATAAATAAAATACATTTTAAAATAAAATAAATTAAAATCATGGGAATTGGAGAAACTGCATGGATTTAAGCATTTTTATACCAAAGAAGATTATCTTTTAATTCCATTTTCCACAAACTTTTTGAAGAACGTTTATATAAATAGTCAATTTAAAAAACGAACGTATTCAGTAAATAGGCCTGCCTGGTCTTCATTTGCATTATGTCAGTAAACAGCTTCAAATATGGATAGCAATAATTAGAACAATTTATTGAGTTAAAATTGCAGCTGGATAGTAACAAAATTCATTTTTTTAAATCTATGAGCAAGGGATACAACTCTACCATTATCTGGGGCATGAGCAAATGTTGGCCATTTCTGGACTCAATTTGCTAATCTGTCAAATTGAGGTAACAATTGTACATAGATCATAAGGTTCTCTTTTCTTGGTCAAGACTTACATGTAAATAACTAAATTGGTAGCTGGAATATACTAAGTATTACATAAGTGTTATTATTATTAGGGAATGATTTATTATAAGCAGTGACTCCATGGTCACTGTTAATAATTCTTTTCATTTATTAAAGGCCCAAGAAGTAAGCTGAGAAATCTATACTTGGAAAATATAACATATCAAGAACTCAGTTGGATGCATTAGTTCCTTGTTTTATCCTTTTATTGGTTTCAGAAGAATACTTGACATTTATCAGTCAATTTTAGAGGTGAGATATGAGGAATTTTCCACATGAGACAATTACAGTCCATAGGTTTGTGCATTTTATATCAGCGATGAAAAAAGAGCCATATGGTGCCTTATTCTTATGGCATTAGGCAACTCCTTGGGGCATATAAAGGTATTTCTCAATCTTTTGTCCTTGGGGCATATATGGAATATCTCTCAACCCTTTGTTTTTGGGACCTATGAGGAATTTATTGCTCAACAAAAGTTGCACACTTCTGTGATCCATCTAGTGTATCATTGGGTCTGACCATTTTTACCACAGTAACCAAGAGAAATGACTCAGTTCCTAACTTACTGAACCCTTCCCAGCAGAAGTAACTCACTTCTGCATGCTCTAAACAGATTCAATAAGACTGCAAACGTCTGGATAAGTTGGCCCATATGATTCTGAAGGCCCCCTTTGAATTTTGTCACATCTCTTTTTATAACATGACTGCCTATTAAGAATTATGCTAGAATTATGAGAATCTCTTGGGAAGACAGGGGTACCTGAGATGAGAAAATCCCATGTGTAGATATTTTGTTGCTTGCTTGGCTTCTTGAACATTTAGGTGTGATTTATAAGAATTAACACTTGGAAAAATGCTCACTCTACACTAAAAAACGTCTCTGTAACCTGTTTTTCTCCCTCCAATTTTTAGTAAGTCGAGACGTTGGAAGTTGCAAGAGACTGTCACTCTCACCCTTTCAACCAAAACATTGGAAAAACTACATAATCAGATTTATAAAAACCCACAGAGAGCAGAGAATGCCAAGAAGCAAACAAATTAAAATCCAGAAAATGACAAGTTCTTTATAAGAAAGAAGGATCAAGAGATCTCTTAAAACTGACAAGGAGGGAGAAAAAGGATTCCTTCATATGGACGGGGTGGAAGAAGACCAGCCTAACTTGGCATTTCTCAAGGCTGCAAGTGGGCTGGCATGACAGGTTAAATTCCAGTGGAGCCTGAGCCATGGAACAAAACTGTACTGCTGCCAATTCTTTCCTTCTGATCTTTACCGAGTGCTGAAACTAGGGGTGGGGAAAGAAAACTGAAAGAAATTCCCAGAGATTACAGTCTTCCAGCAGAGGAACTTTGGAGGAGGGGTAGGGAGAGCTAGGAGAAACATCTCCTCCAGGCACACTATGCTCAGCTCAGATGTCTGGGGATGAGTTGGAAGAACACCATGAACCCCCTCAGAGACTAGCTCACTTTGAGAGAGTCGAGAGATCCTTGGCTGGTTTCCAAAAGACAAGGGCAAGGCAGAGGACTGAAGAGAGGCTTTCTAAGACCAGGGGCAGAAGAGTGAAGAGAATTCCTCAGCAGTCCAAAGTCCACTGCAGGGTGTAAAGCAGCAGAGAGCTCTCACAGCTTAAAGCAAGCTGCTCAGGAATAAAGAACAAGCAGAGGTTAGTAACCTCATCAGTGCTAAAACTGAAGACCTGGGTAAGGCAAACATCCCAACAGTGTACTAAAAGTATTTAAATCTGTTGCCAATATCATGATGCACAGGTTAAGCCATAGTTTGGGATACCCACTGCCATATCAGAGTGCCTGAGATTAAGTCTCATCTCCACTTCCAATCCTACTTCCTGATAATGCATCTGGTAAGTAGCAGAAGATGGCACAGTACTTAGGTTCCTGCCACCCATGTGGACAGCCTGGATGGAGTTCCATGCTCGTGGCTTCATCCTGGCCCAGTCTTCTTGTTGCAGCCATTTCAGGAATAAACTAGTGGGTGGAAGATATCTGGCTGTCTACTATCTATCTATCTATCGATTGATCTAATCACTCTGCTTTTCAAATAAAAATAAAGTGTCAATAGTTGAGCTGGATTTGAGTTAATTGCAGCTTTATTTTGATTTGATTTACTGTGGATTCAAGATTTTTTAAAATATTTATTACTCTAGAGTCTTGACAATAAGGTATTGGCTCTTTGTATGCATAAATATAATTTAGTGCAGTCTTTTTTCAAAATAGTTATTTTCATTAGTCAGTTATTTATTTGAAAGGCAGAGTGAAAGAAAGAATGAAATCTTCCATCCACTGGTTCACTTCCTAAATGCTCACAAAAGCCAGGGATGGGCTAGGTCTAAGCCAGGAGCCCTGAACTCCATCCTGGTCTTCTATTTGGGTGTGATGAACAAGGCTACTTGAGTCATCATCTGCTGCTTCCCAGGCACATTAGCAGGGAACTGGGTACAAAGTGGACGCAAATCAGCGCTCCAAAATGGGATACAGATGTCTGAAGCTACAGCTTAAAGCACTGCACCATATTCCTGCCCTTAATATAGTCTATCATTTTTTTTACATTTTTAGAATTTTACTTAAGGTATACAAGTTCCATACATTTCATATAACAGATTTAGGAACATAGTGATACTTCTCATCCTTTCCCTCCTGACCTTGCTCCAATGCTTCTTGCTCCTTCCTCTACTATTCCCATTCTTAATTTTACAAAGATGTATTTTCAGTTTACTTTATACTCATCAGGTTAACCCTATACTAAGTAAAGAGTTCAATAAATATTTTTAAAAAATGTTCCTCAACAGTAGAGGCAAGAGCTGTAAACAATCATCAAATCTCAAAATGTCCATTTCACTCCAATACATTACATTTTAGGTCCTCTATTTTTTACCCCTGGTCAGGGAAAATCTATGATATCTGTCTTTTGGGGACTGGCTTATTTCACTAAGTATAAGTATAATGGTTTCCAGTTGCAACCATTTTGTTGCAAACAACAAGATTTCATTTTTTTTTATGGCTGACCAGTACTTCATAGTGTATATATACTATATTTTTAACAGTTTTATTTGAGATTTAATCTATGCCCTACAAATCAGCCATTTCAAATGTATAATACAGTAGTTGTCAGTATATTGTCAGAACTGTGCAACCATCTCCATGCCCAATTTTAGAACATTTCCATTACTGTAAAAAGAAATCTAGCACTGTTTAGCTATCAAGTTCTGCCCCCTCAACCAAGACCCCTAGCTACCACTAATTTTCTGACTCTTTAGACTTCCCTGTTTAGATATTTTGTGGGAATGCAATCTCATAATGTCTTTTATGATTGGCTTCTTTCAGTTAGAGTTATATTTTCAAGATTCATCTATGTTTCAGATACATAAGTATGTCATCACTTTTTATGGATGAATGCCATTTCATTGCATGGGTATATCCATTTTGTTTATCAATCAATGGCACTCATTTGTCTTGTTATGCGAACAATGGTGCCTTAAGCATTCAAGTACAAGTTTTTGTTTTGGCATATATTTTCATGTTTCTTAGATATATTCCTAAGTATGGAATTGATATGTCATATAGTAACTTTATGATTGATAATCTGAGGAACTACCAAAATGGCTATACCAGTTTTCAATCTAAAGAGCAATGTGTACATGTAGAAATTCTCAGCAACCTCACTAACACTTGTAATTGTCTTTTTAATTCTAGCCATCCTAATGTGTATGAAATGATATCTATTGAAGTTTTGACTTACATTTTCCTAATGATTATTGAGCATTATATCTTGTGCTTATTGGTCATTTTTATGTCTTTCTTGAAGAAATATATAAAATACGTTTCCCTTTTTAAAACTTGTTTTTTAATATTAAGTTGTAAGATCTCTTTATATATTCTGGATATAAGTTCCTATTCAGATATATAATGGGCAAATATTTTCTAATATTATGTCGACTGTCTTTCACTTTCTGTATAGGGTTCTTTGAGACACAAAAACCTTTAATTTTGAAGATGTTCAAGTTATATATTTTTGTTTTTGTTGCTTATACTTTGGCATCATAATTAAGGAATATTTGCCAAAGATCTTGAAGATTTATCTATTTTCTTCTAAGTATTTTATATAATTGGCTTTTAGATTTATAACTTTGATCCACTTTGAGTTAATTTTTATATATACAGTCTGAGGTAAAAGTTCAACTGTATTCTTTGAAATTTTTTATCTAATTGTCTCAGCCTGATTATTTGTTAATTCTTTCATTATTGGTTGCTTTTGGCAGCCATGTCAGCTGACCATTGAAATATAGATTTATTTCTGGACTGTCAATTCTATTTCATTGATTGATATATCTTTTGTTAGGCTAGTCCCACACAGTCCTGCCTGAAGAGTGTTACTTTGTACTACATTTTGAAATTATGAAATGTGTCTTCCTATTTGATTCTGTTTGCAGAGTTGTTTTGACTATTCCAAGTTCCCTGAAATTATATGGAAATTTTAGAATCAACCTATCAATTTGTACAAAGAATTCAGCCAAGATTCTCATATCAGTTGAATAAGTTATCACTCTGTGGAACTGTTGATTGTTGTAATGTTATAACTTCCAATAATGAATATGGGATATTTTCCTCAATCATTTAGATATTTTTAAAAAATTATTTTATTTATTTGAAAGGCACAGTTTTACAGAGAGAGAGAGAGAGAGAGAGACATAGAGATAGGTCTTACATCCATTGGTTCACTCCTCAAATGGCCATAATAGCTGGGATTGAACCAGACTGAAGCCAGGAGTCTAGAGCTTCTTCTGGATCTTTCACGTGGGTACAAGGACCCAAGCACTTGGTCCATCCTCCACTCTTTCTCAGGTGCATTAGCAGGGAGCTGGATTGGAAGTAGAGCCAGGTCTGGAACTGGCACCCATATGGGATGCCGGCGCTGCAGGTGGTGGCCTAATCTGCTACACCACAGCACTGGCCCCCCATTAGATGTTTTTTAAATTTGTTTCAACAACATTTTATAAGCTTGAGAATATAAATTTTGTACTTAAAATTTATTGTGATATTATGTATTCTTTTTGATGCTATCAAAATGAAATTTTCATCTTGTTTTATTTTCAGATTGATTTCTGGTGTTTCAATTCTGTTCCATTGGTCTATCCATCTGTTTCTGTACCAGTACCATGCTGTTTTGATTACAACTGCCCTGTAGTATGTCCTGAAATCTGGTATTGTGATGCCTCCGGCTTTGTTTTTGTTGTACAAGATTGCTTTAGCTATTCGAGGTCTCCTGTGTCTCCATATGAATTTCAGCATAATTTTTCCAGATCTGAGAAGAAGGTCTTCGGTATCTTGATTGGTGTTGCACTGAATTTATAAATTGCTTTTGGGAGAATGGACATTTTGATGATATTGATTCTTCCAATCCATGACCTTGGAAGATTTTTCCATTTCTTGGTATCCTCTTCTATTTCTTCCTTTAAGGTTTTGTAATTTTCATCGTAGAGATCTTTAACGTCCTTGGTTAAGTTTATTCCAAGGTATTTGATTGTTTTTGTAGCTATTGTGAATGGGATTGATCTTAGCAGTTCTTTCTCAGTCATGGCATTACTTGTGTATACAAAGGCTGTTGATTTTTGTGCATTGATTTTATACCCTGCTACTTTGCCAAACTCTTCTATGAGTTCCAATAGTCTCTTAGTAGAGTTCTTTGGGTCCCCAAAGTAAAGAATCATATCATCTGCAAAGAGGGATAGTTTGAGTTCTTCCTTCCCAATTTGTATCCCTTTAATTTCTTTTTCTTGCCTAATAGCTCTAGCTAGAACTTCCAGAACTATATTGAATAGCAGTGGTGAGAGTGGGCATCCCTGTCTGGTACCAGATCTCAGTGGAAATGCTTCCAACTTTTCCCCATTCAATAGGATGTTGGCTGTGGGTTTTTCATAGATTGCTTTGATTGTATTGAGGAATGTTCCTTCCAAACCCAGTTTGCTTAGAGTTTTCATCATGAACGGGTGTTGTATTTTATCAAATGCTTTCTCAGTGTCTATTGAGATAATCATATGGTTTTTCTTCTGCAGTCTGTTAATGTGGTGTATCACATTGATGTCTTGCGCACATTAAACCATCCCTGCATACCAGGGATAAATCCCACTTGGTCTGGGTAGATGATCTTTCTGATGTGTTGTTGCATTCTATTGGAGAGAATTTTATTGAGGGTTTTTGCATCTATGTTCATCAGGGATATTGGTCTGTAATTCTCTTTCAATGCTGCATCTTTTTCCAGCTTAGGAATTAAGGTGATGCTGGCTTCATAGAAAGAATTTGGGAGGACTCCCTCTTTTTCGATTGTTCTGTATAGTTTGAGAGGAATTGGAGTTAGTTCTTCTTTAAATGTCTGGTAGAATTCAGCAGTGAATCCATCTGGTCCTGGGCTTTTCTTTGTTGGGAGGGCCTTTATTACTGTTTCAATTTCTGTCTCAGTTATGGGTCTGTTTAGGTTTTCTTTGTCTTCCTGGTTCAATTTAGGTAGGTTGCATGTGTCCAGGAATCTATCCATTTCTGATAGGTTTCCCTGTTTACTGGCATACAAGTCATTGTAGTAATTTCTGATGATTCTTTTTATTTCTGTGGTGTCTGTTGTTATGTTTCCTTTTTCATCTCTGATTTTATTGATTTGGGTCTTTTCTTTTTTTAGTTAGTTGGGCCAATGGGGTATCAATTTTGTTTATTTTTTCAAAAAACCAGCTCCTCGTTTGGTTGATTTTTTGTAATTTTTTTTGGATTCAATCCTGTTGATTTCTTCTCTGATTTTAATTATTTCTCTTCTCCTACTAGATTTGGATCTGGTTTGCTGTAGGTTTTCTAGATCCTTGAGGTGAAATGAAAGCTCATCTATTTGGTGCCTTTCCAATTTCTTGATGTAGGCACCTATTGATATAAACTTTCCTCTTAACACTGCTTTTGCTGCATCCCATAAGTTTTTGTATGTTGTGCTGTTATCCTCATTTACTTCCAGAAAATTTTTGATTTCTCTTTTAATTTCTTCTATGACCCATTATTCATTCAGGAGCATGTTGTTCAATCTCCATGTGTTTGCGTATGCTCTAGGGATTCCTGAGTTGCTAATTTCCAACTTCATTCCTTTGTGGTCTGAGTTTGTTGCATACATATAAAAACACCGTTTATTTTTAAAAATTTTATCTTTTGGGGGATGGTGTTTTATCAGAGTGGATTAAGCTGCTGCTTCCTGTGCTGTTATCCTGTATTGGAGTACAAGTTCAAATCCCAGCTGGTCTTTCAATTTACTTCCATTCTAGTGCACCTGGGAAAGCAGCAGGTGATGGCCCAAGGTCTTGAGCTCTAGCCACCCACATGGGAGACACTGTTGGAGTTCCAGGCTCCTGGCTTTGGCCTGGCCCTGTCTCAGCTTTTAGGGTCATTTGGGGAGTGGACCAGTACATGGAAGATCTCTCTCTCTCTCTTTTCTCTCTCTTTCTTCCTCTCTGTTACTCAACCTTTCAAATTAAATAAATAAATCTTTAAAAGTATTTTATATTGATTCCTGATTTAAGTTGTCCTTGTTTATTAGTTATAATAACTTTAAATGATTCCTTTCAATATTTTATATATAAGGTAGGGGCATTTGTTAATAGAGACAATTGTACTTTTACTTTTCCAATTTGATGCCTTTCATTTCTTTCTCTGGCCTACTTGCTCAGGTTATACTTCTCAGTACAATAAAGGAATAGTAAGCACTGAAAAACTTATCTTGTTCGTGATTATAGGATGGAAAAATTTAGTTTTAGTGAAAATAGCTACCAGTTGTTCATAGACCCCCCCTTTATTTGACTGAGGTAGTGTCTTCCTATTGTTAAATTGTGTCTTTAATGCTTAAGGAATGTTATTTTCTCAAAATTTTTACATCCCTTGAGATTATCATGTAATTTTTGTTTTTTATTCTACAGATATAATTATGTTAATTGATCTTTGGATATTACACCAACCTTGAATTCCCAAGATAAATTCTACTTAGTCATTTTGTACAATTCTTTTTATATGTTAGTGGAATCAATGGCAATGACAGATATTGATATATGGTTTCCTTTTTTGTCATATATTTTTCTTTTTTTGGTGTTGATTCTACTAGACTCATAAGATTAATTGGGAAGTGTCCACTCTTCTTGTGTACTTTTGTTTTTATTAAATATCTGATCCAATGTAACACAAGGCATACAAAATGGAAGAAAGTATGAACTTACAAATGAAAGTATGAAGAAAATGGAAGACAGTATGAAATAACACAAGGCACACAAAAATGGAAGCAAGTATTAATTTTGGTCAAGAGAGGAAAGAATCAAATGAGAAAACAGTTAATAAATATAACAGAGATAGCCCAGAGTTGAAATTATTTGTCAGAGACTTCAAGTTAACAATGAATTCATATGTCAGGCCAATTTTGGTGGTTGGAAGAGAGATTTTATGGTATGCTAAAAGCCAGATTATGATTCATGATGAATCTCCTTGTAAAATTTTTATTTTTATTTTTTGGAGAGCAACTTTATGTATTTTCTAAGCACATTTATTTGTTTAAAGCTTGTATTTTATTTTTTAACATTTTAAAGTCAAACTTTAGACCTTTGAAACTTCATAACCATATCTAACTTCCCGCCTATAATTTACTTCTATTTTTGCAAAAAAATAAATTGTTAAAACCTTAAGAACCCATGTAATTATATTATAATAACAAGGCTGTGAAGAATCCTTGGTGGTTATGTGATACTAAGAAGCAATTTGGTCAATGCTAGATCCTTCTTGTACTGCATGTTGTTCTACCCAGTGTAGAGCCCAGTATTACTCCCTCATGTTAATGTACTGGACTTCTGAGAAAAATGCTTTTAGTAGATGCACAGGGGAACTCAATTAAACATATCATTAAGATGGGTTAGCTCTCCAAAATTCTGTAATTAAATACTTCTAGTTTAACAACAAAATGAAGAAATGAAATGATAATTGACAATATAGTTTTCTAGTACCAGGTAAACCTGATGCACAGGTCAATATAAGTCACAGATAATTTTTGTCTTAAGCCCACATTAGAAGCTTAGGCTGTCTAATGCCATCTGGAGACATATATTGATAAAAACAGATAAAAACATGCCTATTAGAAAGAAAGACAAGAATCATGAGAACAGGGTGGTCAGACCAGGGGAGACAAAGAGGAACCAAGGCTGATCATTGGATTATAGAACAGGGAGAATAGATTGAATTGCTAATTGGTGAAGAAAGCAGAAGAAAAAAAGTGACAAAGAGAACAGAGACAGGATCCCAGACTAACAAAAAGTCAGAATTTTGGAAAGATAGTTTCTTTCACAGAAAAAAATGTCAAAAGTAGCACAAGGGGATCTATCTGTTTCAGCCCTGAAATTTTCCCAACTTGTCTTGGCCCCACCCTGGGGTGGGGTGATAGCAGAGTGTGTGTGATAAGGTAAGTCATGGATGGTAAAAGAAGGCACAATAGGAGAGAGGAACATTGGTTTTACATGTATTTGGTTGATCTGTCAACTTAAAAGTCCTCTTGGGGCCTGTGTAGCAGGTAACGCTGTTGCCTTCAGTGTCAGCATCCCATGTGGGCACGGATTTGAGTCCCGGTTGCACCACTTCCAATCCAGCTCTCTGCTGTGGCCTGGAAAAGCAGTAGAAGATGGCCCAAGTCCTTGGGGCCCTGCACCCGCGTGGGAAGATCCAGAAGAAATTCCTGGCTTTGGATGGGTGCAGCTCCAGCTGCTGTGGCCAACTGGGAAGTGAACAAGTGGATGAAGACCTCTTTCTCTCTCTCTTTCTCTCTCTGCCTCTCCTTCTATCTCTGTGTAACTTGGACTCTCAAATAAATAAATAAATCTTTTAAAACAAGTCATATTCAGGCCGGCGCCGCGGCTCACTAGGCTAATCCTCCGCCTAGCGGCGCCGGCACACCGGGTTCTAGTCCCGGTCGGGGCGCCGGATTCTGTCCCGGTTGCCCCTCTTCCAGGCCAGCCCTCTGCTGTGGCCAGGGAGTGCAGTGGAGGATGGCCCAGGTGCTTGGGCCCTGCACCCCATGGGAGACCAGGAAAAGCACCTGGCTCCTGGCTCCTGCCATCGGATCAGCGCGCTGCGCCGGCCGCAGCGTGCCGGCCGCGGCGGCCATTGGAGGGTGAACCAACGGCAAAGGAAGACCTTTCTCTCTGTCTCTCTCTCTCACTGTCCACTCTGCCTGTCAAAATAAAAAAAAAAAAAAAATTAAAAAAAAAAAAACAAGTCATATTCAGAGACTTTTACCCTAATATACCTCTAGAGTATTTTAGAAAACTGTGTATTACACTATCTACTATTATTTGGTATTATGATACATTTCCATTATCATGTCTCCTGAAACAACTCAAATGTGTCTGCAGTAGGGCTTAATGATGGTTTGGAAATAAATGCAGCAAAACAACCTAGTAATGTCCTGAAACTTAAATGGCTGAGCTTTGGACAACGCAGATTACCTCCTGGGCTTCAGTGACTTCACTGTGAAATGAGATTAAATCAGTGTTTCCCAAGTTTCTTTCCCTTATTAAATTCATCTAAAAATCTACTATATATTTCATTCCTTTTAGCAAATGTATGGAGAGATCACATACACATTCCTAAGATGTCCTAGGCTTAGCAAATAAAACTTTTAGAATTGTGCCTGCTAAAGCAAGATTCTTTAAAATGTTAGCTTTATCCTGATGTTTGTAAACTTGATCTTAGCCAAAACAGAGCTGACAAGTTTAAAAAGAAAATTGTCAAACAACTAGGCTATGCATTAAATCTTTCTCCATCTCCAAAATCACAGTCCATAAATCATAGTACTGTCTATGAGAAAAGTATTGGCACCATAAAGAAAGTCACAAACATTTAATTTCATTAAAATACAGCAAAAGCAATGCTGAAAGCTTTGAAATATTCAGCGACTCACTGAAAGACCAGGTCATTGTTTCTCTTTGTACACCTTTACATGGCCCATTGACCTGAAAAGTGAACTGTGCTATCTCTTTTTTAAAAAGGTAGAACAAAATTTCTGTTAAATGAAAGGTTTGCTAAACCTTTTTTCTTGCTTCTATCTTGAGATTTACACATGCAAATGCCTGCAACAACTAGAAGCTAACCCAGGTGAATTCAGCAGGTGTGGGCACAGACTGATGTGAAAAGATGCACACATGCTCTGACAGAAGGGGCAGAGGCTGCTCACCTACGGCCAGCTGCCATGTGGCAGAAATTGGCTAATTGCTCACAAGTCATTTTTTTTTTCCTTTTGAGCTACATTTCTCATCCTTCATTGCCATTATGTGAGGCATGTGACTCATTTCTGGCTCATGCAGCTGCAAACCACCATAGCTAACACTGAGCCATGAAACCTCTGTTCTCTTCCATCTTCCCCTTGTCTAAACAAAGAGAACTCCAAGAACTTATAGGAAGACAGAATCATGAGATAAGTTGAGCTGGTGCTTTTGATACATCACTTGATGGAGAGCCATCTAGAAAAGGCACCAGATCAGGAACACCTTTGTTGAACCATTGGTCTGGGAAAGACTAAATATTTATTTTGTTAAGCCACTGAAAAAAATTGTAGTTGTTTATTACAGAATTGAGCCTAGCCTGATTAATTTATATTACTGTGCTGTAAGGGAAGCTCACAGTTTCCATCTTACTTTTCCAAGACAAACCAGGATTCTAAAGTGTAACGTGAAATCTCCCAGTTATTGAATGTTGACAAATAATTCAAATATTTTAAAAACACTACTCAGTCTAAGAAAACATACTGTAAACTAGAACTGAGCCTCAAGCTGTATGTTTAAGCTTGCTTTAGTCATGAAGAACCACATACAATTTTCTGAGCATTCCTTAAGCTCTCCTGACTCATATTTTCATTCACATAAACCCTCAGCCTGGATAGTCCTCCCTCTTTTCTTTCTCAGGCAAGACATCCCTGATGCTTCAGTTCAGCATGGACAGTCATAGCTTGGCTTGTTTATTCGATATAGTGCTACATTTACTTGTTATATAAATTAATGAGATTATTATACATAGATAAGCATGAAACAACTGAATAGGAAACTTAGAACAAGGAAAGAGTCTTAGAATTTGGAGATTGTTTCAATGGTAGAAAGAGTAATAGAAGGAAACTGATAAAGGAAGTCAGGAAATAACCATAAAGTATATGAAATTGGAAAACAAGATATAATCTTCCAGATTACTATGATCACGTATCTATCCATAGTCTTCCCCCTCCAATTGAAGTCAAACAGGTAATGAAACTTACTCTAAGGTCATTTAGTATGTGGCAGCCATCATTTAAATACATTTTGCAGTTAAGATTTATCATTATTTGCATAAGTGGTAGATCAAGTCTGTATTGAAGGAAGACAATATCATACATAGCATTCTTTTATATAACTGGTTTGTGCCATATAAACTAGAGAGACAAATACTAGAGCAATAAAAGTTTATATGTAATTAAAAGTTGTATATTTTGTGCATTAGAGACTAAATTTTGATTATTTTTTTGCTTATGGTGATAGCTAATATGTTTGCCTTAATCCAAGGACTCTGTGTCTATCTGAATCAATAGGAAATACAAAAGTAGAGAAAAGGTTACATATAATCATATGACAAACATGAAAACAAACAGATACAGTAAAATACCAAATAATTACTAATGTCTATTAAGGTCCAAATTAAAAGTTTTCAGAAATGATATAGCAAAAGAAGGACTGGTGGTTCAAGGTAGAATCAGACTCATTCTTACCCATTTTGCATGAATATAAACCATTAATGCACAGAAGTGATTGTCTACAAAAGAATCAACATCTTTCTCCCATGCCTAAATAGATATGTTACCTCTTCCTCCAAGAAGTAAAACCTGCGCCCCATCCTTTAACCTGGGTAGCTTTATTATTAGCTTAGTTCAATAGAAAACAAAGTAAGTAACGCTTACTTTGTTTAAGTAAGAATTAGACTTAGAAGTACCTGCTTTCACTCACCTGGAAGTCAGCTACCCGAAACAAAGTCCCCGCTATCCACAAAGAAAGAATGAGAACACCTGAAGGAAAACTAAGGTCTTAGTCAAGTTTGTAAGTTAAGATAGCAGTCAGAGCCCATCCCTGGAGCAGAAAGATCCAGCCATCTCAACCAGCTGTCAGCCAGTTGAGGTACTGCACTCATGAGCGAAGCCATGTTAGAATGCTCAAGAATAGTCAGTCCTAATCCTACTCCTTCCCATCCCAACTGCTAACAACATCACACAGAGCAAAGAAACATAGTCACAGAACCCTGGCCAATTTCTATTATCATGGTCATTGCTTAAGACAAAAAGTTCCAGTGTAATTTGTTAAGCAGCAAAAGGTAACCGTTGCAAACAGCTTACAGAAATCAGTATTTTTTTCTAAGCAAACAAAAACATTAAAAACAAATAGCTATTTTTTGAGCTGAGAGGTATTTTGAAATGTGTAGTATCTAGGGGAGGGTGTTGTGCAGCATGTTAAACTGCTGCTTGGAACACCTGCACCCCATATCGGAATACCAGTTTGGAATCTTGGCTACTTTACTTCCTATCCAGCTCCCTGCTAATGTGCCTGGAAAACAACAGATGATGGCCCAAGTACTTGAGTTACTGACACTCACATGGGCAATTTGGATGGAGTTCCAGGCTACCTGCTTCCACCTGGCCTACTGGGGAGTGAACCAGCAAAGCGGATGGAAAGTCTCTCTTTCTCTCTCTCTTTCACATTTTTTCTCTCTCTCTCCCTCCCCCACACTCTGACCTTCGAATATATAAATGAACAAATATTTAAACAATAAATAGGAATTTAGACAAGGCAGTTAGAAATTTCTAAATATATTCTTTGTTGGTGAGCTTTTATAAATCTATCACATAAGTGAAATAACCTGCATAGTAACAAATTTCATTTAAATTTGGCCACGTGCTCTAGAGTCAATCTTAGTTCATGTAGGCAATAGCTTTATGATGAGATTAGAAGCAATGATTTCAGAGAGAAAGCAAGAGAGGAAGGTCTGAGGCTTCTACTGGCTCAATAGATGGTTTTATATGTTGAGATGGTGTGTCACATGAGAGAACCAGTATCACAAGAAAGGGCAAGAAGGAGTTTATAGAGAGGAGACACTAGACACAGATCCCCAAAGGCACTCAATCAAGGCCAAATTATATTTATTTTGTTTCTAAGGAAATTGCTGTTTCAAGAAATTTCTATCCATCTATTCAAATTCTTGTTTAAGATAGTATGTTTTGTATGACAGGCTAAATTAATGGCAAGAACTCTGGGATATATTGATGAAATCATAGGTCCAGCTGGGCTCAGCCACTGCCAAACTATGTGCATTGGACAAATGATGCAACTTTTATAAATTAAAATTATCTCATGTATCAAGTGAAAGATTTAAAGTGATGATTTCTGATATTCTTTGAGTTACAAATGTTGATTCCATATTAGGGCTTAAAATAAATCCAGCAATACCTTGATATTAGATTTATGCTGCTGTGGGACTTGTTTTCATGGAATTATTATGCATTTAGTTCAAGGAAATTATTGCATTTGTAATTCCATTAATTTCAGGTTAAAAATGAGTAGAGTAATAGCAGGTCCCTTTAGAAGGCATGGAGTTTTGGAAAAGTCATTTTATAGGTATAATAAAGATATGAAATTACATTTTACTTTCATATTTAGAATGTGCATAATTTTTGACTGTGTTTAATTGTGGTGTTTCTTGTAACATTAAACTTTGTCTGTTTTACATGAAAAAGGCCTTACAGCAGTCACTCCATTAGGAAATCCTCCTCAGGCCATATGTGCACGATTAAGCATTTTCACTTGGCTCTTCTCTGCAATTAGCATTCCAAAGGTTATGATGACTAGTTGTGGATGCCATATGTTTGGCAACAGTCCTTCAAGTTCTGCCACATGTTCATTTTGATAGCACAAGCACTATGGTGAAGGGAAACAAAAGATTACCAAACATTTCAAATCAACAGACAAGCCCCACATTTTTAAATCAAGTAAGTATAGAGAGCATGATGGTTGCAATTATTTGTTGGTCTTCATTTGTTGCATTTTGTGCTCAATGAATACTTTTCAAAATACGCATTGCAAACAAATAATTTGAACAAAACTAAAGGTCAAAATGTTAGTGGTACCTAGGATTGGAAGATTATATGATAATTGTTGTATCTCTATGCCTTTTCTGTCACATCTGTACAGAGGGATGCGTAAGTATATTACTTCATGGGTATTCAACAAGCAGAAGCTTCTTAACTGAGAGAGCATTTGGATTCAGTCCGCTCCTACTAAAGCGAGGGGAGATTGCCATCAAAATGGCTCTAGTGCCTAGTAAGGTGACTCAAATAATTTGCTGTCTTTACTGTCTTTGCCTTTGGCATTTATTTATTTAGTCATTTCCTAATGTTTGCCAAGCAAGTAGATTCAACTGATGGCTTCCTGAATGTTGTTGAGTAATCAGAATATCAAATCCCTAATATACTCAGTAGAACTTAAAAGAAGTGTGAATGTTGGTAATCTCTTTAACTGAAATGATAAAAAGGAATATTAAAGAAACACTCCACTCTTCACACTTTCAGTCACTTACTTCTGGTCTCCAAAAGCAATGAAAGCTGTATTTCTAGATTTCTGCTTTTCTCTTCTGTTGATAAAAAGTAATCAACTGTAAAACTATGCAGGGCTTGAACTGTGCACTGAGAACACCACCCACACTGCAGGGCTAGATTCCAAAGCTATTTGACTTAAAGCTGATGAGTGGTCTACAAAAGGGTATCAGAAGTCCAAAATACAGATTGCTCCATAGTGTCTGATTCTCTAGGTAGTTAGAAAGAAATTGGGAGAATTAGTATGTCATGATAATTTTATCAACTGAAACAAGAATCAGAAAGCAGACATTCTTGCCTTCTTGGCTTGCACATCTGGTCCATCATGAACACAGGTTTCCTGAATTGGTTCCAGGTTTCTTAGAATTACAGGTTTTTTGTTCACTAGGAATTGTGTGCTAGAGAGCTGTTGGTATACTCATTCTTTACTCATACAAAAATATTTCTGAACTACAACCAAGTGGCGGGTCTATTACTAAATAAAACTCAGGAGTGTTAACATTTTTACAGAAAAAGTGCCTGCCCTCATGGAGTCTATAATTCAAAGGTGAAATCCTGTACTCATTCAAACAATTGTGCAAATTCATATTTAATAAGAATGATATAAAATAATGTAAACCTAAACTACTTGGAGCTCATGCCAGGATTTAAAGGAGGTTTTTCTCTATGGCAGGGACATTCACTTATAATTTGAAAGATGAATTAAAATCAGCCTGATGAGGAAGGGTCAGAGTGGGAAACTATAATTATCTCCACACTGACTTTGGGAGCATGGGATCTTATTTTCTCAGATTATCACATGTAAATTAATTTTTCTTAACTTTTATTTAAGAAATATAAATTTCCAAAGTACAGCTTTTAGATTACAGTGCCTTCCCCCCCAATAACTTCCCTCCCACCCTCAACCCTCCCATCTCCCGCTCCCTCTCCCATCCCATTTACATCAAGATTCATTTTCAATTATCTTTATATGCAGAAGATTAATTTAGTTTATATTAAGTAAAGTTTTCAACAGTTTGCACCCACACAGAAACACAAAGTGTAAAGTGCTGTTTGAGTACTAGTTATAGCATTAATTCACATTGTAAAACACATTAAGGACAGAGATCCTACATGGGGAGAAAGTACACAGTGACTCCTGTTGTTGATTTTAACAATTGACACTCTTGTTTATGGCGTCAGTAATCTCCCTAGGCTCTTGTCATGAGTTTCCAAGGCTATGGAAGCCTTTTGAGTTTGCCAACTCCGATCTTATTTAGACAAGGTCATAGTCAAAGTGGAAGTTCTCTTATCCCTTCAGAGAAAGGTACCTCCTTCTTTGATGGCCCGTTCTTTCTGTTGGGATCTCACTAACAGAGATCTTTCATTTAGGTTTCTTTTTTCTTTTTCTTTCTTTCTTTCTTTCTTTTTTTTTTTTTTTTGTTTTTTGTTTTTTGTTTTTTGTGGCCAGAGTGTTTTGGCTTTCCATGCCTGAAATACTCTCATGGGCTTTTTAGCCAGATCCGACCTTAAGGGCTGATTCTGAGGCCAGAGACTGTTTAGGACATCTGCCATTCTATGAGTCTGCTGTGTATCCTGCTTCCCATGTTGGATCATTCTCTCCTCTTTAATTCTATAAGTTAGTATTAGCAAGCACTAGTCTTGTTTATGTGATCCCTTTAACTCTTAATCCTATCATTATGATCAATTATGAACTGAAACTGATCACCTTGACTAGTGAGATGGCATTGGTACATGCCACCTTGATGGGACTGAATTGGAATCCCCTAGTATGTTTCTAACTCTACCATTTGGGGCATGTCTGATTGAGCATGTGCCAAACTGTACATCTCCTCCCTCTCTTTTTAAAAAATTCATTTATTTGTTTGAAAGTCAGAGTTACACAGAGAGCACAGAGAGAGAGAGAGAGGTCTTCCATCCATTGGTTCACTTCCCAATTGGCCAGAGCTGCACTGATCTGAAGCCAGAAGCCAAGAACTTCTTCCCGGTCTCTCCATGCAGATGCAGGGGCCCAAGGATTTGGACCATTGTCCACTGCTTTCCAGGCCATAGCAGAGAGCTGGATCGGAAGTGAAGTATCCAGGTCTTGAACTGATGTACATATGGGATGCCGGCACTGTAGGCGGTGGCTTAGTCTGCTACGCCACAGCACTGGCCCCAAGTTAAAAAAATTTTGAAGAACAAACTATAATTTAGAGAAAATGCATTTTGTAATTTCTTATCATTTGTTATGGCACAAATATGTGCTAAGAAAGTATGTTATAAATTAACTAGAAAATACTGAAATTGGAACAAGAAAAGTATATAAAATATTTGGACAGATTATATAATTAAAATAGGGATTACATTGTAAAATATTGAGTAGCACAGAAGACTTTAAGCTCATTGATATGAGCAACCTGACAGATTTTTATGTTTTGCCAACAATAAATGAATGGGATGTGATGTAAATATACAAGTACTGTTACTAAAATGACAGGTGGAATTGAAGGCATTTCTGAGAGATTTTTTTTTTTTTTTTTTTTTGACAGGCAGAGTGGACAGTGAGAGAGAGAGACAGAGAGAGAAAGGTCTTCCTTTGCCGCTGGTTCACCCTCCAATGGCCGCCGCTGCAGCCGGCGCACCGCGCTGATCCTGGCAGGAGCCAGGAGCCAGGTGCTTTTCCTGGTCTCCCATGGGGTGCAGGGCCCAAGCACCTGGGCCATCCTCCACTGCACTCCCTGGCCATAGCAGAGAGCTGGCCTGGAAGAGGGGCAACCGGGACAGAATCCGGCGCCCCAACCGGGACTAGAACCCGGTGTGCCGGCGCCGCAAGGTGGAGGATTAGCCTATTGAGCCACGGCGCCGGCTTCTGAGAGATTTTTGACTGTAATATTATTAAGCCATTCCTCTGTTGCCTATATACTGCCACACCCTCCCAAGAAAAGAAAAAATCATGCCCAATATGTTACTGGTGATGTTCTGGGCAGTCATTCTCCATCCCTCCTTTCTCTTTTTGCCAATCATCTACACACAGTTTTCACCAATATTCTCTAAACATAGTGAGTAATCTCCTGATGCTAGCATTGAAAACATTAGTTAGAAGTAAATGAAGTCGGCTGGCGCCGCGGCTCACTAGGCTAATTCTCCGCCTAGCGGCGCCAGCACACCGGGTTCTAGTCCCTGTCGGGGTGCCGGGTTCTGTCCCAGTTGCCCCTCTTCCAGGCCAGCTCTCTGCTGTGGCCAGGGAGTGCAGTGGAGGATGGCCCAAGTGCTTGGGCCCTGCACCCCATGGGAGACCAGGAGAAGCACCTGGCTCCTGCCATCGGATCAGCGCAGTGCGCCGGCCGCAGCGCACCGGCCGCGGCGAACATTGGAGGGTGAACCAACGGCAAAGGAAGATCTTTCTCTCTGTCTCTCTCTCTCACTGTCCACTCTGCCTGACAAAAAAAAAAAAAAAAAAAAAGTAAATGAAGTCTACCATAGTAATAAGCACATAGTATGGGCATAATTGAGAAAAGAGGGCAGTATATTCCGTATTGCCTTATACGTCCTCTTGATTAATTTAGGAAATCCTTAAGTGGAGCTGTTAGACCCAACAGCTGTTGGACCCTGCTCCTGAAAGCATGTGTGATGCAGGGTGCTGTTGCCATCATTCAGGCTGCATTTCTGAATGTTGTGGGATGGATCAATTTACTTTGGACTTAGGATTGCTGCTTCTCTGATAATGCTATTGGCGACTTGTCAAAGACAACTGAAGGTACATTGAGAACATTCTGAGGACTCTGCAGTGTCAGCGTGACCTACAGCACATGGGACAGCCTATTTAAACACCCCTGGAGCCTTCCCATAAATTTCTTTACCCTGTGTCTCCAAGTCCAATAAATGGAACATACGGTTTGAGCCATTCAAACGCAGCCACTGGAAGAAGGATCGGGCTGTGTTTGCCTTTTGAAAACCTCAAAGTTTTGGCATTCAGAGACCAGCAAAGAAGGGTGGGGAGCACCACCACAGACTGGAAAAGGGAGAGCCTGGAAGAGTGGTTCCCACTATCAATGGGAGCCAAATTATAATGTCATGGGGAATAAGGGCTGGAAGCTGCTCAGAAGTAACTGTCCTACAGCCAATATGTTTCAGCAAATAGCCTCATATGCCCCTCTGGTAGCATATTTGCAAGGGACAGTGTAGTACATTTAAATACACAGAGATTGCCAATAACTCAGACTTTGTAAGTACCATCTCCCAAGCCTGTCCTTTTAGTTCTATAACTATCTAAAGCAAATGATTTGGTAACCCTTGCAAATCACTTTCACCTAAATAAGGCAGATGTTTATTAGCAGTTTCTAAAGCTTTAACTATTTCCTGTAGGTTACAAAATTGAATATATTCTAGATTTTTCTAGGTCTTATGAAAAATAAGTCCAGCGTAGGTCAAGTAATTGAATTAAGCTCAGATACAATGTCTATAAATACAGCCCCTGTCACTTGTAAAAATAGTAGTAGTAGTGTTAGCAACACTTTATATTTATGTAATATACTTTCTTTTTTTAAAATTTTATTTGACAGATAGAGTTAGACAGTGAGAGAGAGAGACAGAGAGAAAAGTCTTCCTTCCTTTGGCTTACCCCCTAAATGGCCACCACGGCTGGCGCTATGCCCATCTGAAGCCAAGAGCCAGGTTATTCCTCCTGGTCTCCCATGCGGGTACAGGGGCCCAAACACTTGGGCCATCCTCCACTGCCCTCCTGGGCCACAGCAGAGAGCTGGACTGGAAGAGGCGCAACCGGGACTAGAACCTGGTAGCCATATGGGATGCTGGCACCGCAGGCGTAGGTTTAACCAAGTGAGCCACAGCGTCGGCCCCTATGTAATATATTTTCACAGAGCTTCAGGTTTGCCTCACTTGTTCACAAAAATCAAGGAAATTGGTGGAACGAGTTATTATCCAAATTTTACAAATGAGGAAACAGACTCAGTAAGACTGATGTGCTCAAAGAAGTGCTGAGGGGGTATGCTAGGACAACAAGCCAAATGACCCAATTCTACGTTTATTCTTTTTTCCATTACTCAGTGATGGCTCTTTCTCCAACTTACAGAAGTTGTCCAGACTTATTTAATTTGAAAGGAGGAGGGGAAAATAGATACTTGAAAATGGCTTTAGCATTGCAAAAACCAGCACAAACTATTAAAGCGTGAGGTAGGGTTTGGCTCACCCATGTGTATACTAACGCCTGAAGGAATGGAGGAAACTTGGCAAAGACTGAATTATACTCCTATATAATTACATGCGATACAATTAACCCTCTCCCATAAACAATCTGCTACCAGGAAACTTCAGTAATTTGTTTTTTTATGCCAAAATTAGTTATGTATAGTCTGACATCCTCCAAACTATATACAAGTGAGACATGTCTAAGAGTTTGCCTTCCACATTCTCTTATTGTAAGACATACTTTTCATTTCTCATTTGAGTTTCATGGTGCAAAAGACTGGTGTTTTTAGATCAATTGTTTTCTAGAGGACCAAAATACATTGATAAATCAATGCATAAAATGTTCATGACAATTTTTATCTTCTTATATTTTAATGATGGACTTGACAGTCGTCAGTTAAATAAAATAATGAAAACATCCTAGATCACTTTATGCCAAAAATAGTTAGATATCCTTATTAGAATTTCCAACTTAAATTATAACTCACTTGACTACACATTAATGTAATAATTTATTTTTTGAGCGGCCACCTAATCATTTCATTAACATAAATTAGTTCACTTACCTCTATAATAATCTAACCACCAAAGTTAGGATATAGATATAGAAAGATATAGATATAGATCTAATTACAATTCAGCTTAATCTCCAGTATTTTATTACTGTTTTATGTTCAGAAAATGAATTTATCTTAAGGATAAGAAATAGTTCTTTTAATACTTTAAGGTGAATGAAGTACATCTGCAAGCCAAACAGAAACAAACACATTAAGCAAGCAACTTTGAGGGTTGTGACCCTGAGCTTACAATCAAACATGGAATCCAAGGAAAGGAATTTCAACTCCCCTCCCTGACTTTGAAGAAAATATCATAAACCCTGAAAAAAGAGCTAAAAACTTAAAAAAGAATTTTATGGAAGGATGTTTTTCTAACAGTGTAGAGGACATAAAGAGGTCATTTCTTAGTGAAACAAGAAACTTTCCTATATCAGACAGGAAATTGCATAACTTTTTGGAATGTGAGTCAAAATTGCAAAATGAACAACTTCATTTTTTTATTCTAAAAAGTAAAAGTCTGCTAAAACAACTCCTTAAACATTTTAAGACCATAATATTAATGTTTTAGCTGTAGAGATTAAGACCATATGGGTGGTATGAAGCCATAAACTCAGGAACAAGAAGAACTGTATTCCACATTGTGGAACTTGGTGTTTTATCTCCAATTTTATAATAAACATTTTATTGAAATAAACCATGTTTAGGGAAAAGTAATTAAGGCCAAAATGTTGAGAGTTGGTAAATTGCACACACACACACACAAACACACACACAAAAACCTACCCAAATAAGCACCAAAGAAGTCAAGAAATACAATACCAGCATCTCAGATACATGATTTATACACCTACTATTGAGAAATATAGATTATGCTCTAGTTTATGTATTATGGGTAATGTTGTGAACATTCTCATAATTTTTTGGTTTATTTATGCTTGGTATATTCCTAAAAGAGAATGTCTTCATTGCTATGCACATGTTCAAATTTGCCATTTTTCCAAAGCTATTGTACTGGTTTATATTCTCATCAGCACTCTCATTGCCCACATTCTTTTCACCATCTAGAATTGTCACCTTTTAAATTTTGTGGTTTTAATTTTCATCTCCCAGATGACTAATTATGTTAACCAGTTTTTCAGGTTTTTACAGGATATTTGGAAATCCTTTCTGGTGAACTGCCAATTCAAGTGTTTTCTTCCACTTCATTATATTCCATTCCTGTTTCTTTTTTTAAATTGTTCATGTAGTTTCTTTAATGTCATTTGAGAATTCTTTGACTCCTGGTTTACTTAGAAGTATGCTGCTTCATTTCTAAATACTTAAGATTTTTCAAGTTATCTTTCTGTTATTGATTTCTCATTTAATTCTATTGCGGTCAGAGAAAATCATTTGTATAATTTCTTTTATTTCAAATGTGTTAGGGTATAGTTTGTTGTCTATATGAATGAATGAATACTCTATGTGAATGATAATATGTATTCTGTTATTGTATGAAGTCTTATAAAGTGTCAAATATTTAAAGTTAAATGATGCATCGTTCAAGTCGTCTATATCCTTACTGATTTTTTTCGCTGCTGGACTTGCTAAATCAGTGATGCAGGAATGTTGAAGTTTCTAACTAATAGTGGGTTTATCTATTTCTCCTTTCAGTTCTTCAGTGTTTGCCTGATACATAGTTTTTACATTTATGCACATTTCTATTAACTGTATCTTTTAGTTTTCTAATTTCCTCTCCTAATTTCAATAGCTGTGTCATATTGTAATATGCTCTGATGATTGCCTTGTCTTCAGACTGTGTTTATTCTCTTCTTTTGGAATACCTTGCAAAACCAGCTGAGGCTCAGGTAACAGAAAATGAGATAAATAGACCTTCACTGCAAGGTTTTTTTTTTTTTAAGATTTATTTATTTATTTGAAAGAGTTAGATACAAAGAGAAGGAGAAGCAGAGAGAGTGAGAACTTCCATCCGCTGGTTCACTCCCCAGTTGGCCACAAGCCAGGAGCTTCTTCTGGGTCTCCCATGTGGGTGCAGGGGACCAAGGATTTGGGCCAACTCCTAATGCTTTCCCAGGCCATAGCAGAGAGTTGGATTGGAAGTGGTGCAGCCGAGACTCAAACTGGTGTCCATATGGGCTGCCAGCATTGCAGGTGGCAGCTTTACCTGCTATGCCACAGCACCAGCCCCAGGATTTTTGGTAATCAGGCTCATAACTTGATTGTATAATGTTACTTAATATTACTCTAGTATTTTTATATTTGCCTCCTTTATTGACTGTATTTTTGCCTCCTCTGATTTCTCCTTCTTCAGAGAGCATCTGTTTCATAGCTTTTGTGGCATAATCATTTTTACATAGTGGAGGCTGTTGGCATGGTGGTGCAGTATGGGTGAAGGGCATATTCTATAATCTTTCAATTAAATGTCAATCAAAGCAGGTCCTTGACTTTTACAAATTGTTTCTTCAGTGAAATTTTTTTTCTTCCTATTCCCTATTTCTTTCATTGACTATAACATTCTCAATATATTTCCTGAAAGCTGCAATACCTCTGATGATGTTTCAGTTCCCAATTCCCTTTGGAGAGGGAGAAATGCCAGAGGGAGGAGGTGAATTGGGAGAAATTCTCTTTCTTAGGATAGGGTAAGACTTTGTCAAAGTACTTTCCCCTGTGTGATATTCCTCCCTTATGAGTGAATGTCTGATTACTCTTCCCATCTGCCTTCTGGAGAATGGAAGGGATTTTTCTCAGAGGTTCACAATGAGATCAACAGAATGAAGACCACAAGATTTTCCCACTACATTGCTTTTCCACTCAATTCTAGTCTTCACAATTTAAGTGTACATTAGAAATCCTGTGCTTTCTACTCCAGGTAAAGTTTTGGCCTTGACTGAATTTGTCTGGGTCTTCAGATTTGAAAATGACTGGTTTTCCTGCAACCCAAGTTTTATACACACTTGAATATTTATTTGGCCATTTTTGGATACAACATTTTGTATTTGTTATTAAATCAAAATAGAGTTGTGAGGCCATTAGTAAGCAAGACTTGTGAACCATTCTGAAGCTGAGCCCACATGCCTGATACTCTTACCTAGCAGTTCCTCTGTAAAGATAAATAGTTCTTTAAGTTAAGGAAGTGGACACTATTGCCCCAGTAGTCAATATATATATTACCCTTCATTCTGAATCAATTTGCAGGAACTCATGGTCTCAATAGCTCTTCCTGAGCTTATAATTTCTCTGTCTTCACTATGGTGTTTATAAGTCAACTCCTTTCTTAAGAAAAACTCACTGAATTTGGGGACTGGTAGGCAGGTCAGGTTGGCCCTTCAAGTTTCCAAATTACAGGCCTTCAAATTCATTTCTCACTCTAGTAGCTAACACCTTGGTGCTAGCCTTCGAAATTTTTTCAGGATCTTCAAGCCCTATTAAAAACAAAGTGATGATCTGCCTATAGATTGCATCTACATTGGCATCTCAACAACTTCCAAAGGAAATAAGCTGGCCCCTATTACTGATCAACCAAAGGAAGCTCATGTTCACGGTGGACCAACCAGAGGCCTACACATGAGCTGATCACACACTGTTCATCACTAATTTTGAACTACAAAATCACTGCCTTACTCTCCGGGAGAGCCTGTGAATTGAGCATTGGCTGCCTGGCTCCTGCTCTGGGTTTTGCAATACACCCCTCCTTATTTCCACCTACCCAGCCAGTGTCAGTCATTTGCTTACTGCATTAGTTGAGAAGTTGTCTGACTCTTGTTCTGTGGACACTTTTACTATGTATATTAATAAGCATTTTTTTCTTTATCTTCTACCTATCACATGGTCCCTCTACCTGTTATCAACTCTTTGTTTTTCCTGCTTTTTTTATTAATATACAGAGAACAGAGTTCATGTATTCCATAAGTACAGTTTTAAGAAGATAACCATATTTCCCTCCTCCATCCATCCCTCTTACCCCCTCTCTCCTTCCCTTCTTTTAACTAATTCTTGCTAAGATATAATTTTAATCCACAGGCTTAATTCACCACTAATCATAATATTCAAGAAATAAAAAGTAGGAAGACCACAGTTCCATAGGCATATAAACACGGACTAAAAACAACAATCATCACCAACAGTCATATCACAGGATGTCCATTTCATTCCTATTCTTTTTTTTTTTTTTTTTGGTATTCTATATTAACTGCCACACACCAGAGAAAACATATGATAGTTTCTTTTTTGAGACTGGCAGGCCTATTTCACTAAGCACAATGGTTTCTTGTTGCATCCATTTTGTTACAAAACACAGGATTCCATTCTTTTTTTTTTTTTAAATGACTGAGTTAAATATGCTCAGTATAAGCTCCTACCTTACCTGCCTTCATCAACACACTAATTTATACCTATCTTAATCCATGGTTCCTAAACAGAACTCCTCAAAACTCAAGTAAATGTCTTTTTACCTTTGCAGTTTATGAGTTTGGATGATAAGCAACTTATTAACTACTGCTAACATTTATACAAAACCAATTCTCTTTAAGAACATGAGACAACTTGATATATTAATCTATATTTATATATTAGAATAGGAAATGCCCAAAACCATTACAGCTCTTCTTTTCTGAAATCTTGCATTTTTTGAAAAAGATTTATTTATTTGAAAGACAGAAATGGGGTCAGCACTGTGGCATAGCAGGTAAAGATGCCGCCTGTGGTGCTGGCATCTCATACGGGCACCAGTTCAAGTCCCGGCTGCTCCACTTCCGTTCCAGCTCTCTGATATGGCCTGGGAAAGTAGTAGATGATGGCCCAAGTCCTTAGGCCCCTGCACCAGCGTTGGAGACCCAGGGGCAACTCTTGGCTCCTGGCTTCAGATTGGCGCAGTTCCGGCAGTTGTGGCTGGCTGAGAAGTGAATCATTGGATGAAAGACCTCTCTCTCTCTCTCTCTCTCTCTCTCTCTCTGCCTCTGCCTCTGCCTCTGCCTCTCTGTAACTCTGACTTTCAAATAAATAAAATAGATCTTTACAAAAAATAAAACCAGAGTTACGGCAGGGAGGGAGACAGAGACAAGAGCAAAGTAAGAGCAAGAGCAAGAGAGAGAAAGAAAGGGAGAGAGGGGATTTTCCACTTGCAGGTTCACTCTAAAAATGTCTGCAATGTCTGGGGCTGGGCCAGGCCAAAGCTAGAATCCAGCAACTTCATCTGGGCCTCTCACATTGGGGGCAGGGACCCAAGTATTTGGACCATCTTTTGTTGCTTTCCCAGGAACATTAGCAGGGTGCTGGATCGGAAGTGGAGCAACTAGAACTTGAACTAGAGCTCATGTGGGTGTCACAGGTGGCTGCTTAACCCACTGTGCCAAAATGCTGGCCCCAAAGCTTGTATTTTCAAACTTGCCATTTTAAGACAGCATATTAACTCAACAGCCAGCTCAGATTATGAGGATTTGAGAAACAATCTCATCAGTGAAAAGTTTATTTTAGTCTAATAAAAGCTAAAACATCTAGCAATTTTGGTTGAAAGAAAAACTTACCAGTTGTAACTATTAGATAATAAATATACTCTTAAAACCTATTCTGTGAATGTTTATATCTGTTTACATATGCATTCTCTAAATATACTTCAATGAAATGCTTGATAAAATTATCTTCTTGCTTATATTCTGATTAAAATCATATTACCTTAATAATATTTAGCTATTGTTAGATAATTCCAGAAATAATTATTAGATATTTCATTTCAAAAATTTGTCCCTAAGAGAGAGAGCTTGAATTTGCTTTCTAGAGAAAAAGTCTCTTTTTAGAAAATAAATATTTATTTATTTATTTGAAAGACAAAATGACAGATAAATAGGGAGAGATAGAAATGCAGATAACTTCCATCTGCTGGTACATTCCCCAGTTGCCCACAACAACTTAAGCATGGGTAGCAGAGACCCACGCACTTGGGCTGTAGTCCACTGCTTCCCTGGTGCATTAGCCGGAATCTGGGTTGGAAGAGCGGAGTAGTTGGGACTCAAATCAGGAACTCCCATCTGGAATGTGAGCACCCACACTGGTGGCTTAATGTGCTATGACACACTTCCTGCCATGAAAAGGTCTTTTTAAGAGAATCAAATATCTGTTCACAAATGTTCCCGTGCTTAATTCCAATCATCCACACTCTTATAAAATAATTTTCCATATATTACCATTCAATGCTTGGCTATAATCTAGTCTTGATTTTCCCTAAGTTTAGCTGGCTTAGATCCTCATTTGTTGACTTCAAATACTTGTTATTCTATAACATGCAGAGCTGACATTAAATCCCCCTCAACTTGTTTTAATGCCATTTTGAGACTCCTGTTGAAAGATCTGTACAGATGGGATTTCCATCACCACCTGACTTTATTGATTTCTCAGGAAAGCAAACAGTAGCCTAGGGGGCGATTTGGTCTACTAACACTAGACACACTGAAAATATGTTCTATGGTAAAAATACAGTGGAAATTGAATCCATAGCTGCTATATTGGAAGGAAAATATAATTTGGCTTTTGCACAAAGCACATAAGGAACATAACCAATCTCTCCCTAGCCACCAAATGGATTCTTTCAGAGGCAATGACTCAAATCCAATAACTGGAAAGTAGCAATGTCTGTAGGGATAAGAATCTGTTTTAATTATCTTGCTAACGCAGACCTATTTTTTATGCAAGTGATTTGTTGTCACCATAACTTTCTTTTCAGCCTTAACTAAAAAATCATTCTGCTAATTTATACTTCGAGATAAAATGCCAAACACAGCCAGTTTTATTCTGGTTAATGCTTTTATTATGAAAACTTTCAAGAGGTTTTAATAGCAGGATATCAGATCTATATTGAAACAAAAAGCTCAGTAATGGTAACAGCCATGCCATTTTCTGTGTGCCTTCTCAAGTTAAATTGTGTCTATAAGAGATTGAATCAATGAGAAAAGAAAAATAAACCACCCATCTGGATATGGGAACATAATAAAATGAAACATTATTCTTTTGGTGATTTGTTCTATGAACTAAGACTGAATTGTAACCGGTCAAATGCTAAGCTAAAATCTAAATATATAGACACAACACTAAACTGAAATAGGAAAAAAGGGTATATGTATGCATCATTATTACCAAACAAAAAATGAATTACAGTATTTTTTGGAAAATGATAGAATGTAGAACAAACTCTTACACATAAATTTTACTACTTACTTTTATGCCAGTGCTGTTTCTAGGTAATTGTTCCTCAAATCTTACACAAAACCTTCTGTTTCTGAGACTCAGTGAATCAAGGAAAACATTTTTCCTTTTTTTGTGCTTGCTACCTAATGACCACCTGGGTACTACCAACCACTACCGATGATTTCGGCATTTTGTTCTCATTTCTCTTCTCTGGTATCTTGAGTGACTTCAATAGTTCCACATCCAATATTTTAGCATGAACGCTCCTGTCAACTTTCAATGATATGTTTCTATAGCCATATGTGAGTTTTTGTCATTCTTTGGAGCTACTTCACTTGGAAATGTTAAAGTCAACTCCAGTCCTAAAGGTATCACTTCCATTTCACATAATGCATCTAATGTCCTTTCTCCTTCTCATCTCCCTGTATTATCGACTTGAGAATTACTTTCTTTTAAACTCTCTGCTCCCTACCTCTCAATCCCCTCTCACCTTTCCATTTCCCTATCCTCACACCATTACCTTTCCCTTTCATTGCCCTCTTGAATATCATGAGAATACTTGCCCCTCTCTGTATTTGGCCAATTTACAACCATAGACCACAGCAGCAGTTTGACTTCTCCAAGCCCATTCCAGAATTAATATCAGTATAAAGCCATTGTTTATCACCTTAACTGAACTTTGTGTAGTAATAAGTAGTCAATATTATTGTATATTTCTGGCCTCCTTTTAATATTCTTTTTTTATTTTTATTTTTTTTTATTTTTATTTTTATAGGCAGAGTGGACAGTGAGAGAGAGAGACAGAGAGAAAGGTCTTCCTTTGCCTTTGGTTCACCCTCCAATGTTCGCCGCGGCCGGTGCGCTGCGGCCGGCGCACTGCGCTGATCCGATGGCAGGAGACAGGTACTTATCCTGGTCTCCCATGGGGTGCAGGGCCCAAGGACTTAGGCCATCCTCCACTGCACTCCCTGGCCACAGCAGAGAGCTGGCCTGGAAGAGGAGCATCCGAGACAGAATCCAGTGCCCCAACCGGGACTAGAACCCGGTGTGCCGGCGCTGCAAGGCGGAGGATTAGCCTGGTGAGCCATGACGCCGGCTTTAATATGCATTTTTGAAGTGTCTATGTTAACAGCATTCCTACCTCTCCCTGCCAATCCTGCTCTGTTCTTTTAACATTCTCATCAGGTGATTTATTCGCAATTTCAAAGAGAAATAAAGAAAGAACTTCCTCAACTCTCTCCCCAAAATTTAAACATTTACTTGAATTCGTTATCTTCTTTTGCTCTTTTTTAAAATTCTCCCACACGCTTTATAAGGAAGGCAGAGAAGTATAGCATTGAGACTAACAGTGCCACCTATGAATTCAGATTTAACTGTAGTCCTATGCACATTTCTATAATCCCTTTGAGCCCAGTTTTTATATTGGAAATTGAAATGCTACCATGAGTAGCAGGTTTGTGCTTTACTGAAATGGTGAATGTATATTCATGATATGAACATAGTAAAGAAGGAAAAATATATAAAATTCCCATAAATAGAGCAAGCCAACATGACAAAAACCAACTCCAGTTGATTACTTTGAAACAATCTCAACAAATTGTGAATAGAAGTGGTCAATTTGGGAAAAATGGGACACTTATAGAAAACCTAGAGCATACACACTACTTTATTATGAAAGACTGAATTCTTTTCTTCTAAAATCAGCAACAAAACAAAGATGTTCCTGCTCCAGTTCCCAATTCCAGATTCTTGTCAGTGCAGATCCTGGAAGGCAGGTAGGTAGTGTCTCAAGTGTTTGAGTGTCTTCCATTCATATGGGAGAACCAGATTGGGTTCCTAGCTTCTGGTTCCAGCCCAGTCCCATTATCCTTGATATTTCAGGCATTGTGGAGTGGGTCAGCCGATGGGAGCTGTCTCTCTTTGTCTCTTTATCTTTGCTTCTCAAATAAATAAAGAACTCTCACTTCCTAACTTTCACTTCCCAGCAAAATGGTTCCCATAAGTCTTTAACAACAACAAAAGCAACAGAAGGAGAAGTAGGAGTTGTGCCACAGCAGGCTAAGCTGTTGTTTGGGAGATCTGTATCCCATATCAGAGTGCCTGGGTCAGAGTTCTGTTTCTGCTTCTGATTCAGCTTTAAAGTGCCTGGGAGGCAGCAGGGGATGGATTAAGTTCATGGGTCCCTGTCAGCATGTGGAGACCTGTATGGATTACTGCCTTTTGGCTTCAGCCTGGCGTAGCCCTGGCTGTATGGGGCATCCAGGGAGTGAAGCAGTAGATACAAGATCTTTCTCTCTGTTTCTCTCTCTCTCTCTTTCTCGTTCTTTCCCTGACTTTCAAATGCATAAATAAACTTTAAAAAATATAGTTCAGTATTTGGGAGAGTCTAAAGTCATACCCTGGGATGCATTTTAGGCTACACTTTTAGCCCACTTTGGAATACCTGGAATCAACTCCCTGCTCCAGCTCCTGATTACAGCTTTATGCCCATGTAGACCCTGGGCACTGCTGATGGCTCAAGCGGCTCAGTCCCTGCAGCCCATATGACAGATCTGTACTGAGTTCCCGGTTCCCAGCTTCAGCTCTGACTCAGCCGCAGCTGTTGGGGACTTTTGGGGAGTAAATGAACTGATGTGAGCTCTGTCTCTTTCTCTTCCTGTTAAGTAAATAACCAATTAATTAAAAAGTTATACTTTGATTTTAAACTTGGCAGGGGTCAACATCACTACTTTTTTTTTTTTTTTTTTTTGACAGGCAGAGTTAGACAGTGAGAGAGAGAGAGACAGAGAGAAAGATCTTCCTTCCGTTGGTTTACCCCCCAAATGGCCGCTACTGCCAGCGCTGCGAAGATCCGAAGCCAGGAGCCAGGTGCTTCTCCTGGTCTCCCATGGGGTGCAGGGCCCAAGCACTTGGGACATCCTCCACTGCACTCCCGGGCCACAGCAGAGAGCTGGCCTGGAAGAGGGGCAACCGGGACAGAATCCGGTGCCCCGACTGGGACTAGAACCTGGTGTGCTGGTGCCGCAGGCAGAGGATTAGCCTAGTGAGCTGCGGCTCCATCCTAGCATCACTACTTTCACAATGTAATTTCATACTTGACTTACTGGATAAAGAACTCCTAAATTCAATAATTTTAAAAAAAACTAAAATAAGGGGCCAGAGCTGTGGTGTAGCAGGTAAAGCTGCAGTCTGTCCCATATGGGCACCAGTTCAAGTCCTGGCTGTTCCACCTCTGATCCAGCTCTCTGCTTTGGCCTGGGAAAGCAGTCAAGATGGCCCAAGTACTTGGGCCCCTGTACCCACGTATGAGACCTGGAAGAAGCTTCTGGCTCCTGGCTTTGGATTGGCACAGCTCCAGTCGTTGTGGCCAATTGGGGAGTGAACCAGCAGATGGAAGACCTCTCTTTCTCTCTCTCTCTCTATCTGCCTCTGCCTCTTTGTAACTCTGCATTTCTAATAAATAAATCTTTTTTTTTTATCTTTTATTTAATGAATATAAATTTCCAAAGTACGTCTCATGGGTTACAATGGCTTTCCCCCCCATACCGTCCCTCCCACCCACCACCCTCCCCTTTCCCACTCCCTCTCCCCTTCCATTCACATCAAGATTCATTTTCGATTATCTTAGTATACAGAAGATCAGCTTAGTATACCTTAAGTAAGGATTTCAACAGTTTGTTCCCACACAGAAACATAAAGTGAAAAATAATAGATGATTTTTTTTTAAATGATGATGAAATCAGATCAGACCTATTGTCATGTTTAATCCCAGTGAGAGTCAAGTTGGGAATTGATAGTTTCTTTTTTTTTTTTTTTAACAGAAGATCAGTTTAGTGTACATTAAGTAAAGATTTCAACAGTTTGCACCCCCATAGAAACACAAAGTGAAATATACTGTTTGAGTACTCGTTATAGCATTAAGCCTCAGTGTACAGCACATTAAGGACAGAGATCCTACATGAGGAGTAAGTGCACAGTGACTCCTGTTGTTGACTTTACAAATTGACACTCCTGTTTATGGCATCAGTAATCTCCCTATGCACCAGTCATGAGTTTCCAAGGCTATGGAAGCCCCTTGAGTTCTCCGACTCTTATCTTGTTTAGACAAGGTCATAGTCAAAGTGGAGGTTCTCTCCTCCCTTCAGAGAAAGGCACCTCCCTCTTTGAAGACCTGTTCTTTCCACTGGGATCTCACTCACAGAGATCTTTTTGCCAGAGTGTCTTGGCTTTCCATGCCTGAAATACTCTCATGGGCTTTTCAGCCAGATCCGAGTGCCTTTAGGGCTGATTCTGAGGCCAGAGTGCTATTTAGGACATCCGCCATTCTATGAGTCTGCTGAGTATCTCACTTCCCATGTTGGATCACTCTCCCCTTTATTTATTCTATCGGTTGGTGTTAGCAGATACTAGACTTGTTTATGTGCTCCCTTTGACTCTTAGTCCTTTCATTATGATCAATTGTGAACTGAAATTGATCACTTGCAGTAGTGAGATGGCATTGGCACATGCCACCTTGATGGGATTGAATTGGAATCCCCTGGTATGTTTCCAACTCTACCAATTGGGGCAAGTCAGCCCGAGCATGCCCCAAATTATACATCTCTTCCCTCTCTTATTCCCACTTTTATGTTTAATAGGGATCACATTTCAGTTAATTTTCAACACTTAAGAATAACTGTGTGATAATTACAGAATTAAACCAGTCATGTTAAGTAGAACAGACAAAAAAAAAATACTATGAGGGATAATGTATTAAGTTGTCCATTAGCAGTCAGGGCTATGCTGATCAAGTCACCATTTCTCATAGTGTCCATTTCACTTCAGGAGGTTTCCTTTTTGGTGTTCAGTCAGTTGTCACCGATCAGGGAGAACATATGGTATTTGTCCCTTTGGGACTGGCTTACTTCACTCAGCATGATGTGTTCCAGATTCCTCCATTTTGTTGCAAATGACTGGATTTCGTTGTTTCTTACTGCGGTATAGTATTCTAAAGAATACATATCCCATAATTTCTTTATCCAGTCTACCATTGATGGGCATTTAGGTTGGTTCCAGGTCTTGGCTATTGTGAATTGTGCTGCAATAAACATTAGGGTGCAGACCGCTTTTTTCTTTATCAATTTAAACTCCTTTGGGTAAATTCCAAGGAGTGGGATGGCTGGGTCGAACGGTAGGGTTATATTCAGGTTTCTGAGGAATCTCCAGACTGATTTCCATAGTGGCTTGACCAGTTTGCATTCCCACCAACAGTGGGTTAGTGTCCCTTTTTCCCCACATCCTCGCCAGCATCTGTTGTTGGTAGATTTCTGTATGTGAGCCATTCTAACCGGGGTGAGGTGAAACCTCATTGTGCTTTTGATTTGCATTTCCCTGATTGCTAGTGACCTTGAACATTTTTTCATGTGCCTGTTGGCCATTTGGATTTCCTCTTTTGAAAAATGTCTATTGAAGTCCTTGGCTTATTTCTTAAGTGGGTTGTTGGTTTTGTTTTTGTGGAGTTTCTTGATCTCTTTGTAGATTCTGGTTATTAACCCTTTATCTGTTGCATAGTTTGCAAATATTTTTTCCCATTCTGTTGGTTGTCTCTTCACTCTCCTAACTGTTTCTTTTGCAGTACAGAAACTTCTCAATTTGATGCAATCCCAATAGTTGATTTTGGCTTTGACTGTCTGTGCCTCCCGGGTCTTTTCCAGAAATTCTTTGCCTGTGCCAATATCTTGAAGGGTTTCTCCAATGTTCTCTAATAACTTAATGGTGTCAGGACGTAGATTTAGGTCTTTAATCCACGTTGAGTGGATTTTTGTGTAAGGTGTAAGGTAGGGGTCTTGCTTCATGCTTCTGCACGTGGAAATCCAGTTTTCCCAGCACCATTTATTGAATAGACTGTCCTTGCTCCAGGAATTAGTTTTAGATCCTTGATCAAATATAAGTTGGCTGTAGATGTTTGGATTGATTTCTGGTGTTTCAATTCTGTTCCATTGGTCTATCCATCTGTTTCTGTACCAGTACCATGCTGTTTTGATTACAACTGCCCTGTAGTATGTCCTGAAATCTGGTATTGTGATGCCTCCGGCTTTGTTTTTGTTGTACAAGATTGCTTTAGCTATTCGAGGTCTCTTGTGCCTCCATATGAATTTCAGCATCATTTTTTCTAGATCTGCGAAGAATGTCTTTGGTATCTTGATTGGGATTGCATTGAATCTATAAATTGCTTTTGGGAGAATGGACATTTTGATGATGTTGATTCTTCCAATCCATGAGCATGGAAGATTTTTCCATTTTTTGGTATCCTCTTCTATTTCTTTCTTTAAGGTTTTGTAATTTTCATCGTAGAGATCTTTAACGTCCTTGGTTAAGTTTATTCCAAGGTATTTGATTGTTTTTGTAGCTATTGTGAATGGGATTGATCTTAGCAGTTCTTTCTCAGTCATGGCATTACTTGTGTATACAAAGGCTGTTGATTTTTGTGCATTGATTTTATATCCTGCCACTTTGCCAAACTCCTCTATGAGTTCCAATAGTCTCTTAGTAGAGTTCTTTGGATCCTCTAAGTACAGAATCATATCGTCTGCAAAGAGGGATAGTTTGACTTCTTCCTTCTTGATTTGTATTCCTTTGATTTCTTTTTCTTGTCTGATGGCTCTGGCTAAAACTTCCAGAACTATGTTAAATAGCAGTGGTGAGAGTGGGCATCCCTGCCTGGTGCCAGATTTCAGTGGAAATGCTTCCAACTTTTCCCCATTCAATAGGATGCTGGCTGTGGGTTTTTTATAAATTGCTTTGATTATATTGAGGAATGTTCCTTCTATACCCAATTTGCTTAGAGTTTTCATCATGAAAGGGTGTTGAATTTTATCAAATGCTTTCTCTGCATCAATTGAGATAATCATATGGTTTTTCTTCTGCAGTCTGTTAATGTGGTGAATCACATTGATTGATTTGCGAATGTTGAACCATCCCTGCATACCAGGGATGAATCCCACTTGGTCTGGGTGGATGATTTTCCTGATGTGTTGTTGTATTCTGTTGGCCAGAATTTTATTGAGGATTTTTGCATCTATGTTCATCAGGGATATTGGTCTGTAATTTTCTTTCAGTGCTGCATCTTTCTCTGGCTTAGGGATTAAGGTGATGCTGGCTTCATAGAAAGAATTTGGGAGGATTCCCTCTTCTTCGATTGTTCTGAATAGTTTGAGAAGAAATGGGATTAGTTCTTCTTTAAATGTCTGGTAGAATTCAGCAGTGAATCCATCTGGTCCTGGGCTTTTCTTTGTTGGGAGGGCCTTTATTACTGTTTCAATTTCTGTTTCAGTTATGGGTCTATTTAGGTTTTCGATGTCTTCATGGTTCAATTTTGGTAGATTGCATGTGTCCAGGAATCTATCCATTTCTGATAGGTTTTCCTGTTTGCTGGCATACAGGTCCTTGTAGTAATTTCTGATGATTCTTTTTATTTCTGTGGTGTCTGTTGTTACGTTTCCTTTTTCATCTCTGATTTTATTGATTTGGGTCTTTTCTCTTCTTTTTTTAGTTAGTTGGGCCAATGGGGTGTCAATTTTGTTTATTTTTTCAAAAAACCAGCTTCTCGCTTGGCTGATTTTTTGTAATGTTTTTTTGGATTCGCCGGCGCCGCGGCTCACTAGGCTAATCCTCCGCCTAGCGGCGCCGGCACACCGGGTTCTAGTCCCGGTCGGGGCGCCGGATTCTTTCCCGGTTGCCCCTCTTCCAGGCCAGCCCTCTGCTGTGGCCAGGGAGTGCAGTGGAGGACGGCCCAGGTGCTTGGGCCCTGCACCCCATGGGAGACCAGGAAAAGCACCTGGCTCCTGGCTCCTGCCATCGGATCAGCGCGGTGCGCCGGCCGCAGCGCGCCGGCCGCGGCGGCCATTGGAGGGTGAACCAACGGCAAAAAGGAAGACCTTTCTCTCTCTGTCTCTCTCTCTCACTGTCCACTCTGCCTGTCAAAAAAAAAAATAAATAAAAAAAAAAATAAAAAAAAATAAAAATAAAAAATGTTTTTTTGGATTCAATCCTGTTAATTTCTTCTCTGGTTTTAATTATTTCTCTTCTCCTACTAGATTTGGGTTTGGTTTGCTGCAGTTTTTCTAGGTCCTTGAGGTGCGCTGAAAGCTCATTTATTTGGTACCTTTCCAATTTCTTTGTATAGGCACCTATTGCTATAAATTTGCCTCTCAATACTGCTTTTGCTGTATCCCATAAGTTTTGATATGTTGTGTTGTTGTCTTCATTTACTTCCAGAAAGTTTTTGATTTCTCTTTTGATTTCTTGAATGACCCAGTGTTCATTCAGGAGCATGTTGTTCAGTCTCCATGTGTTTGCATACTTTCTGGGGTTTCCTGAGTTGCTAATTTCCAGCTTCATCCCGCTGTGGTCTGAGAAGCTGCATGGTATGATTCTAATTCTTTTAAATTTGCTGAGACTTGCTTTATGGCCTAGTATGTGATCAATCCTAGAGAAGGTTCCATGCGCTGCTGAGAAGAATGTGAAGTCTGTAGATGTAGGGTTGAAAGTTCTGTAGATATCTGTTAGATCCATTTGGGCAATAGTGTCGATTAAATCTGCTGTTTCCTTGTTGATCTTCTGTCCGGATGATCTGTCTATTTCTGAGAGTGGAGTATTGAAGTCCCCCAGTACTATTGTATTGGAATCTAAATCTCCCTTTAAGTCCCTTAACATATCTTTTAAATAGACCGGTGCCCTGTAATTAGGTGCATATACATTTATAATAGTTACATCTTCCTGTTGAATTGAACCCTTAATCATTATATAGTGTCCCTCTTTGTCTCTCTTAACAGTTTTTGTATTAAAGTTTATTTTGTCTGATATTAATATGGCTACACCTGCTTTTTTTTGGTTTCTGTTGGCATGGAATATCTTTTTCCAACCTTTCACTTTCAGTCTGCATGCCTCTTTGTTAGAGAGATGTGTTTCTTGTAGGCAACAAATAGTTGGGTTGTGTTCTGTGAGCCAGTCAGCTAAACGGTGTCTTTTAACTGAAGAATTCAGACCATTAATGTTCAATGTGACAATTGATACGTAGTGACTTTGCCCTGCCATTTTCCCGGAAATATTTTCTAGTATATGCTTTGAGCTTCCCATGCTCTTTTACTGGTAGGTGTTCTTCCTTTCCCTTCTTTCATATTGATGGCCGTGTTTCTGTGTTTCTGAGTGTAGCACATCTTTAAGTATCTTTTGCAGCGCCGGACGAGTGTCCACAAAGTCTTTCAATTTCTGTTTGCTATGAAAGGTCTTTATTTCACCTTCATTCACAAATGAGAGCTTGGCAGGATATAATATTCTGGGCTGGCAATTTTTCTCTCTTAGCACCTGTGCTATGTCTCGCCATTCCCTCCTAGCTTGTAGGGTTTCTGATGAGAAGTCAGCTGTGAGTCTGATTGGAGATCCTCTGAGAGTAATCTGACGTTTCTCTCTTGCACATTTTAGGATCTTTTCTTTATGTTTCACTGTGGTAAGTTTAATTACCACGTGTCGTGGTGAGGATCTCTTTTGGTCATGTTTATTGGGGGTTCTATGAGCTTCCTGTACTAGGATATCTCTGTCCTTCTCCAAACCCGGAAAGTTCTCTGCTAGTATCTCACTAAAAAGGCCTTCCAATCCTTTCTCTCTCTCCATGCCTTCAGGAACTCCTAGAACTCGAATGTTGGTTTTTTTAATAGTATCCTGTAGATTCCCAACAATATTTTTCAGGTTTCTAATTTCCTCTTCTTTTCTTTGGTTTGACTGTATGTTTTCCTGTGCTCTATCTTCTAAGTCCGATATTCTCTCTTCTGCTTCACCCATTCTGTTTTTAAGGCTTTCTAATGTGTTTGTCATTTGATCTATTGAGCTCTTCATTTCATTTTGATTTCTCTTGACTATTACACTTTCCTGTTCTACTAGTTTCTGAGTTTCATTTTGACTCTTCCTTAAAATTTCATTTTCACGAGAAAGATTTTCAATCTTGTCCATTAAGGATTTCTGTAGTTCAAGGATTTGCTTTTGAAAACTTCTAAATGTTCTTATCATAAATTTTTTGAAATCCGTATCTTGCATTTCTTCTATCTCATCATCTTCATACTCTTGGCTTGGGGTGTTTTGCTTATTTGGAGGCATCATAGTGTCATCGTTGATCTTGCTCCCTCTATTTCTGTGTTTGTTACTCGGCATAGTTAATTCTTCTTGCGTCACTGTGCGCTTTTTTTTTTTCTTTTTTTTTTTTTTTTTTATACTGTGTCCGTGTTAAGTGGACTGCCTGCTGTTGGAGGAGCCTTGGAGGCTTGAGATGGGTGGGGCCTGAGAGCTCTGCCTGGTTCTTCCAGGTTAAGGGTGTGCAAAGGTGACACCCTCAGGTTATGCGTGGTAAATCTCTCTCTTTTTATTTATTTATTTATTTTATTTATTCAGGGGGTAAGTAACACTGCAGGGCAGGGCTGTGCAGAATTGATGGTATTTAGCTTCCAGTCTTTGGCTCCTCTGGACTCCCACTGGGTTGCCTAGGTTACTGAATTGTAGTGACTCAGTTCCTTAACTCTCCCCCACTGATATGTAAATCCAAAGAGGAGGCCTGCTCTTTGTCTCTTGGGAATTCTTCAAGTCTTGCAGGCTTGTAACCTTTGCAAGGTTAGGGGGAAGAGAAACCCCAAAGCTTTTTTTTTTCCTTCTTTCCGGTAGTGAGTTTGCTGCACTTTCCGGCCCCCCTCTAGATTCTGACCCCCATTTCCCCACCAATGTCTCGGGTTATTGAGCTCACCTCCCCTTCCAGCGCTGATGTGTGGACTCGGAGCCCTGAGCGTCTCAAGTCTCCCCGCTGTTTTCTGTGTGGCGTGCACTCTCCTTGGAGCACTGTCGCGCAGACCCTGGGGCTTCTGCGGCTGGGTCCCGCGACTTTGCTTCCGTGCGGTGGGCGACCTTGTTCTCCCAGTAGGTCGTCCGATTCACGCCTGCTCCATTCAGAAGGGTTTCCCCTGCAATTTTTGTTTGGTTCTATTTTCTGCGGCTACCGTAACTCCCCTTTTATTAAACTAAATTTTCCCGGACTATCGGTGCGCGCCCTCACTATTCCGCCATCTTGGCTCCGCCTCTAATAAATAAATCTTAAACAAAAAATTTAAAATAATGTAAACATGAACTTTGATAGTGGAAAGAAAAATGCAAAGTAAACTCACAATAAGATTTATGCTCACCTTGGTGACTAAGATTTAATAAAATTTACCCAGACATCTTACATAATTACTGTTAGAATTATATTATTTACTTGACAGGCAGAAACAGAGATCTTCTCTCCATGGTTCATTCCTCAAATGCCCCCCATAGCCTGAGCTAAACAAAGATGGTGCCAAGAGCTTGGAACACAATCCATATTTTCCATGAGGATGGCAGGGATTCAAGTACTTGGGTCATCACTCTTGCCTTCCAGGGTGCACATTAGCAGAAACCTGGAATTGGAAGCAGAGCCAGGACTCAAACCCAGACCCTCCTGTAAGGGATGTTGACATCCCAGCAGCCTTTGTTATATATTGAGAAAATGGTCAGAGATTTCATTGAAAAGTTAGACATATTTCTTCCCTGAGCATATAAAATCCATTCCTAGGTATTTATTTTAGAAAAAGAAAGTGTATATTTTTTAAAAAGACTTGCTCAAGAATGTTTGTACTATCTACCAATAGTAAGTGGTTTAAAAAGTTCTGGTAGCTTTGTAAAATGAGCCACACTGAAAAGCAAAGCAGAGCAAACTCTGAGCAAGTGTAACAATATCAGTTAAACTCAATGCAGAAATATTATATCCTTTATGAAATTCTAGCACAAGCAGAAGTGATCTATGGTGAATGAAATAAGAAATAGGTTGAGGGCCAGGATTTAGTAGAAAGTGACATAAAGAGCTTTCAGTGTTAATGGAAATGCTTTATATCTTGAGAGATGTTTGGCTCTCACCGATGTATGCATTTTTCAAACTCATTCAATGGAACAATTAATATTTGCAAATTTCACAGTTTGTTTTTATGAAAAAATTAACAAATGTTTATTGATAGTTAAGGTACAAATGTAGAAGAATTACCAAAGACAAGCACTGAAGTTTACTATTTACTTTAAAATACATTAAAAATTGATTTATGATTATAGAAGTTTGGAACTATGCCTAGATATGTGATTACATGATCACTCAGTGTTTATTATGAATTCAAGATGGTGAAAATTTGAGTGTTGATTCTATAAATCTTGTAACTTTTCTAAATGTTTAGAATAAAACAATGAATAATGTAGCTAATTCACTCATCACAGCATCTTGTTCCTGTTCAAGTTTATCTCTTCCTTTTTTTATAATATTCGATAGCTTCATTCTGTGTTATCTTGCACTTATTATTAACATTAATTCACTTCACAGCACCATCTTCTCTGTATTATCAACATTCAAATGTACTTAAACTTCTCCTACTTTAAAGATGATATTTAAACAAAAACACTTTAGCTGAGTTTAACTATTGACCTACATAATTTCTTCACTGCTAAATGTTTGAAAGCCTCACTGTCTCCTCATTTTCCCCCTTCCATAATTGATCTGCAGTCTGGCCTCCATCTCTAGCACTTTACTGAAAGTATTATTAAAATAAGAAGAAATCTAGTTGCTAAAAACAGTTGGCCATTCTCCTTCCTTATGTCGGCTCTTGACAGCCTTTGTCATGCTGTATGCATGTCTTCCCTGTAAATTTGTGTATTATGTCAGACATCAGAATCTGAATACAAAAAGGGTACTGTAAAACACAAGCCAGTATTTACACCCTGGGCATCCTTATTCCACTGCTTATCCAAATTCTACTCATAACTCAAGATCATTCCTATGTTTCAGTCCAAGCTCTTCTTGATTATGTCATTTGAATAATTATGAATTTATTCAATAATAATTTTAAAATAACATTTATTGTTTGTGTCCTGTGCTGTGATCTAAGCGTGTGGTTTACATCAGTGAACAAAAAAAGACAAAGATTTTTGTATACAGGGAGTTCTAAGCAGAAGAAATATAGTATATGAATATACACAATTTTTCTTATCCATTTGACATTTAGTCATAAGGCTAACTCTGTTTTCTATATAATAGTAATTATGAATATATGTTCCTGATTCATATATTCTTTTTTTTAAAGATGTATTTATTTTACTAGAAAGTCACAGTTACACAGAGAAAGAAGGAGAGGCAGAGAGAGAGAGAGAGAGAGACAGGGAGACAGAGAGAGAGAGAGAGAGAGAGAGATCTTCCATCTGCTGGTTCACTCCCCAGCTGGCCACCATAGCCAGAGCTGCGCTGATCCTAAGTCAGGAGCCAGGAGGTTCTTCTGGGGTCTCCCACAAGCGTGCAGGGGTCCAAGGACTTGGGTAATCCTTTACTGCTTTCCCAAGCCATAGCAGAGAGCTGGATAGGAAGTGGAGCAGCCGAGTCTTGAACTGGCGCCCATATGGGATGCTGGCACTGCAGGTGGCAGTTTTACCCACTATGCCTCAGCGCCGGCCCCTCTCATTCATATATTCTAAGCAAATATTTCCCTAGCTTGGCCAATAATATAGGGAATAGCCAAGTAATTACTAAGACAGTTTATGTCAGATGAATTAAGCTTAAGGTCAATATAAAATCTTTTAAGAAATGTAAAAAATAAAATAAATCATGATTTTTAGAAGCATGAAATAAAAATCGTCTGCTTGTTAACTGGATTATATTTGAGTAGCTATCAAATTACATATGTTTTGGACGTTTCCACTTAACAAAGTCTGAATGAAATGTTAGGCCAAAAGAGAAAGTTGTATATTCCTCCGAATGTGAAGAAAGATAATGATGCTGCTACCATGATCTTCACACTGTGGCAATCAGTCATTGCCTTCAATTGGGGGTGTGTCTATGTGTGCAGAGTGTATGGAGATTGTATGGAGATTGTGTGGATTGTATGGAGATTGCTTCTTACTGTGCTGGCATAGAGATCTGCTCTTCTCAACTGCAGTGCTTTGGTATTAGATCTAAGAATCCAACATTTACTATGCCCCCACACTTGAATCACTCTGCATTTTCTGTCCATTCCAATACACATTCATATCTTTGGCATTCGTAGCAGGCACACATTTCCACAAACTTCAAATACTCCTAAGTGTTAAACCAGACCCCAACAGAAATTCCTATTGCCATACAGTCTATATGTGTAGAAACAATGAAAATCAGGCTTTAGAAATTCAATGAAAATGGTCTAGAGGGCTTGGATGAAAGACACAATGATCCTCAGAATGAAAAAGTCCAACACTCAGTGTCAATGAACTGAGCACAGTTTGGAACTTGATAGTTTGAGGAAGGATAATGCAAATAATTGGGGTTGGCCATAAGTTACAATTTTGGAGGATAATTGCTTCTGGAAAATGTTCATATTATGAGAAGTGATGAAATCCCTTTTGCATGTGTCAGTATACAGAAATAGAATAGGAAAAATGATTCTTTAGCAAAAAGAAATGAGAAACAAGGCATACCACACTTCTGCCCCCCAACACTATCAGAAACAAATGGTATAAAAGAGATGAGAGGGGCTGGTGCTGTGCCTTAAGGAGTAAAGCCACCACCTGCAGTGCCAGCATCCCATAAGTGCGATAGTTCGAGTCCCAGCTGCTCCACTTCCTTTCCAGCTCTCTGCTATAGCCTAGAAAAGCAGTAGAAGATGGCTCAAGTCCTTGGGCCCCTGCACCCACATGGGAGACCCAGAAGAAACTACTGGCTCCTGGCTTTGGATCAGCGCAGCTCCAGCCATTGTGGTCAACTGGGGAGTGAACCTGTGGATAGAAGACCTCTCTCTCTGTCTCCCTGTCTCTCTCTCTCTCTCTCTCTGCCTCTCCTTCTTTCTCTGTGTAACTGTGACTTCCTAGTAAAATAAATAAATATTTAAAATAAAAAAGATATGAGAACTAACAGAGGAATTCTGTCTCAATGTTGGAAAATTATCTCCTTCAAAAAATAGACATAAAGTCAGAGCAAATTGAACCACTAAATTCCACATTGAATATAATAGATGCTAAGTAAATTATTAGGAATGTGAGAAAATGCCTTAAATTAGATAATTTGACAATTATCTTCACGTTGGCATTGTATTTCTTCTTACTGTCATTTTTCTTTGTTGATTATGTGAATTCTTTTGGGATCTTAGAGCCTGCTGCTTGTGTTTTGTTTTTAAGTTTTGGATGTTACTTATTACCTTTTTTAATTTAGAAGATATTTTTTAAAATTTTAGACATGTTCTCTTGCCTTTTACTCTGTAACATGAAGATATGGCACATCCTTTGGGAACTCTTGGGAAGGGTTGGGTACACCAGAATCCTCAGAGCAGCTCAGATAAAACACCTACTTTCATACTTTGTATTTTTTGCTCATGTTTTTGAATGTTTGTTGGGATGTTCTATATCTTCATCTCAACTTTGTAAACCCCAATCATTCTTCAAGACCCAGGTTTAATAATATTTTCTCCATAAAAATTTCCCAAATCCTGATGAAAGCCAAAATTAAATGTCTACCTGGCAATTTTGTAGCACTTAGTACACATAACATCTTCATGTTTCTTAACATGATCTCTTCCTGACTGTTTTAATACCACTTAGTATTTAATTCATACATCGTTTCTTCCTTGAGCACTTTATCAATGTTCTTTCTTTGCTTCTTTTATCCATTGGTCATGGATGACCAATGTCTTGTCTTGGGCTCCTACAGTGTCTTGTGTTTACCTCTATCACTGTGTTTAATATATGCTATTTTACGCATGTGGCTGCATGCATTTTATCCCATTTGATAATCAGCTCACATAAAATTTTTGTTCTTATTATCTCTATCCCTTGTGTTTAGTCTAAGGTCAGAAATACAAGGGCAATTCAAAAAATATATGGAAAAGTGGATTTAAAGAACGTTCATGGGGAATCCAAGATAGTTAAAAAGAAAAAAGCCACACTCACCTCATCCATGAAAAATTTCAGAATAATAAAGAAAGGTCACATTTCCAGGGTACTGATTGAAGGAAATTTTCAATAAAAAAGGACCAGAACAGCACAGATACTCCTAAGCAAGTACAGAGAAAAGACAGACATGCTGCCACTTTTGGCTGCTACACTCTGTGCCATCAGCTCCTGCACAGAGGATCCCATTTTGCCTGAAAGAGATAAGAACGTGCCACAGTTCCCACCACCATTATGGGCTAGAAGCCTGAACAATGAGAGAATTCCACAGTTTTCATTGACTTCAAGTCCAGCCTGGAGAGGTGACTGAGGTCTGAACAATTACTTTGTTCTGAAAAGGGCACTCACATTGCCTCCCTCTCCCCAAAATTCTAGACTCTAATTTGCTGTAGTGGAGTTGCTAGACTCAGTTTTGACTTAGGGAACAGCAAGCCACTCCACTGCTATCAGAAGCCACCAGAGCCAGAACAAAGAACTTTCCAGGGCAGAGATTGGCTGTGGAAGTTATGACCATAAGCTCCAGAGACACACTTGTTCAGTCTGTGATTCAAGAGCTTCCTTCCAGTTTCTTGGGCTATCACCAGTCGTAGCCCATAAAAAATCTGAAAGGTCCAGGTTTGTGGAAGGCCCCTCTGCATCTCATAGTTTGCAGTGCTTGTACCCCAGAGCTCAAGCCCCAGCATCACCTTTATGTGCTGCAATGGGAATTGGATACTGTTCCATCTGTGCTTTGCAGGTCTGGGACTGTTGATGTTTGTTACATAATCTCTGGAGATACTCATGCTCACTTGTATTATCTGGAGAACTCCATATGTATTTGAGAGCAGGTTTCTTGCTCTCACACTGAGACTGAAGTAATGATCCCACAGCATCTTGCAGCACTAGGATGGTGAATATTAATGCTAGATTCCTCAGACTCTCCAAAATCTACCCTGTGGGACATAGGAAAGAACCAGCACACATTCCACCTCTCCAGACACACACTTCTCATGCAAAATTCTCAATGTATCTTGTATTTACCCTGTTGGACTGGAGCAGGGTCCCCTTCACATCCCTGTTATCTGGAACTAGGGCTTTGTGGCTATAAGCCCAACACCAGTCACATTCTCCCAGCAGGACCTTGGAAAGGTCCTATCCATATCACAGTGCCAGAGCCACATCTATTGGTGCCACAAGCCCAACATCCTAGTGTTTTGCACAGTAGGCCAAGGGGAATGGCCCCTCTATGTCCCTTAGCACTGAGAATGAGGCTCTGATATAAAAAAACCAGTATAACTAATACCCAATTCTATGGACTGATGATGAACACCCTGGCAAGCCCAAATCCACTTCAGAATCATACTTCTGCCTCGCCAAATATAGCCTAGTGGACAATCATCATACTCACACACACTACTGATAATGACTAAAACTAATGAAATCACTTGGAGGTTAAGTTCTGGGGCTCACCTAAAACCAAAGACAAAGTAACAAGATAAGTTTTATATTTCATTCTATCTAAACAAAACTCTTTTTCCACATACTTCATAAAAAAGAAAGAACTCTTAATACCAGATGCACAGACATCAATGTAGCACACAGGAAACATGAAGCAAGAAAACATGACACCTACAAAAGAATGCAATAATTTTCCAGAAATACATCCTGATCTAAAGGAAATCATGAAATGTCTTGAACAGTTACCAAAACAATGATTATAAATAAACTCAGTGTGATGCAAAAAGAATATAGAATAAAGAAATGAAGAAAACAGTGACATGAATGAGAAATTCACTAAGAAGATAGAAACCATTAAAAAAAAATTTTGTAGATGAAAAGTTTAGTTAGTGAAATAGAAAATATTTTAACTGAAAAGTGATCCCTATTAAATATAAGAGTGGGAATAAGAGAGGGAGGAGATGTACAATTTGGGACAAGCTCAATCAGACTTGCCCCAAATGGTGGAGTTAGAATCGTTCCAGGGGATCCCAATACAATCCCATCAAGGTGGCATGTACCAATGCCATCTCACTAGTTCAGTGATCAATTTCAGTTCACAATTGATCACACTGATAGGTCTAAGAGTCAAAGGGATCCCACAAACAACACTAGTGTCTGCTAATACTAACTGATAGAATCAAAAAGGGAGAGAACGATCCATCATGGGAAGTGGGATACACAGCAGACTCATAGAATGGCAGATGTCCTAAACAGCACTCTGGCCTCAGAATCAGCCCTTAAGGCATTTGGATATGGCTGAAGAGCCCATGAGAGTATTTTAGGCATGGAAAGCCAAGATACTCTGGCCAAAACAAACAAACAAACAAACAAAAAAACAAAAACCACAAAACCTAAATGAAAGATCTCTGTGAGTGAGATCCCAGTGGAAAGAATGGGACCATCAAAGAAGGAGGTACCTTTCTCTGAAGGGAGGAGAGAACTTCCACTTTGACTATGACCCTGTCTAAATAAGATTGGAGTCGGCGAACTCAAAAGGCTTCCATAGCCTTGGCAACTTATTGCAAGAACCTAGGGAGATTACTGACGCCATAAACAAGAGTGTCAAATTGTTAAATCAACAACAGGAGTCACTGTGTACTTACTTCTCATGTGGGATCTGTCCTTAGTGTGTTGTCCAATGTGAAGTAATGCTATAACTAGTACTGAAACAGTATTTTACGCTTTGTGTTTCTGTGTGGGTGCAAACTGATGAAATCTTTACTTAATATATACTAAATCGATCTTCTGTATATAAAGATAATTGAAAATGAATCTTGATGTGAATGGAATGGGAGAGGGAGCGTGAGATGGGAGGGGTGTGGGTGGGAGGGAAGTTATGGGGCAGAAAAACCATTGTAATCCATTAACTGTACTTTGGAAATTTATACTTACTAAATAAAAAATTAAAAATATCAACAAACAAAAACAGTAGCATTGTTATATACCAATAATGAATTTACTTAAAGGGAAATCAATGAATAAAGCCCATTCACAATATCCACAAACTAAAATATTGAGGAATAAGTTTAACGAAATACTGAAAGTTGTCTAAATTAAAATTATAAAACATTAATGAGAGAAATCATCAAAGACAGAAAAAAATGGAAAGACATTCCTTGCTCATGAATTGGAAGTATTAATGTCATTAAATTGTCTATATTAAATAAAACGGTTGACAGATTCAATGCAATCCTCTTTAAAATGTCAATCATATTCTTTATAGAATTAGAAAAAAGTCCTAAAATCCAAATAGAATTAGAAAAGACCCAGAATAGCCAAATTTATCCTGAATTAAAAAAAAAAAAAGCTGGAGGCATCACAATACATGATTACAAAGCACACTGCAAAGTATAGTAATTAAAACAGTTTGGTTCTGGCATAAAAACTGGCACAAAGATCAATGGAGCAGAATAGAGACCACAGAAAATAATCCACATGTATAAAACCAACTGATTTTTGTCCAAAGGACCTAGAACACAAATTGGGAAAATAATGTTCTTTTTAATAAACGACACTGGCAACTGGATAAATATATGTTAAAGACTACCTCTCACCATTTAAAAAATGAACCCAAAATGGATCCAAGTCCTAAATTTAAGACCTGAGAAGGAGGCCGGCTCTGCAACTCACTAGGCTAATCTTCCGCCTGCGGCACCGGCACACCGGATTCTGTCCCGGTTGCCCCTCTTCCAGGCCAGCTCTCTGCTGTGGCCCGGGAGTGCAGTGGAGGATGGCCCAAGTGCTTGGGCCCTGCACCCCATGGGAGACCAGGATAAGTACCTGGCTCCTGCCATTGGATCAGCGTGGTGTGCCGGCCGCAGCGCGCCAGCTGCGGCGGCCATTGGAGGGTGAACCAACGGCAAAGGAAGACCTTTCTCTCTGTCTCTGTCTCTCTCTCTCACTGTCCACTCTGCCTGTCAAAAAACCAAAAAAAAAAAAAAAATAAAAATAAAAAAATTTAAAAAAAGACCTGAGAAGGAAATTGTTGGAAGAAAATGTAAGGAAGCACTAAAAGACATTGCTGTAGGTGATGATTTCTTGGATAAGTCCCCCAAACCATAGGCAATACAAGTAAAACTAGATAATTGAGATTATATCAAACTCAGAAGTTTCTGCGCAGCAAAGAAAGCAATCAGTAGTGTGAATCTCTGCATATACAGTGGGAGAAATAATTGTATACTACTGATCCCACAAATATTATCCACAATACATCAGAGAATCAAAAAATTAAACAAAATAAAAACAATGAATCAGTTAAAAAATAGGCAAAGGACCTCTACTGACAATTCTCAAAAGAAGAAATACGAATCGCCCAACAATATATGAAAGTATTTCTAAATATCATTAGCCATCAGGGAAATTCATATCAAAACCACAATGAGATACCACTTTATCCCTTATCAGAATACCTATTAACTAAAAGAGAGTGAGCAACAAATGCTGACAAAGATGTTGAGAAAGGGAAACTTTTAAACACTGTTGGTGGGAATTCAAATTAGTACAGCCACAGTAGAAAACAGTATGAGATTTCTCAAAAACTAGAAATAAATCTGCTATATGAGCCAGGAGTCCCACTACTGCATGTAGATCCAAAATACAGCAACTCATTGTATCACGTCTTTATATCACGATTATAGAGACACTTTTCACAACAGCCAAAATATGGCTCATCATACAAGTAGATAAAGAAAAATGGGATTTTACACACACACACACACACACACTGTAATATTATTCATCTATAACAAATGAAATTCTTCATTTGCAGCAAAATGGTTAGAGTCGGAGGACATCTTGTTATGTGAAATAAGCCAAATACACAAAACCAAAACCATGTGTTCTCCCTTATATATGTGAGCTAAACTTAAAAAAAAAATTCACAGGGAAATGTCCATGTTTATCAGTCTTGCAATATAATGTTTTGTCAAACTTTGTTTTAAAACTTTATCAAAGAAATTGATAGTGACGGCAGGAGAGAAGTATGTTTATCTTCTTAGAAATGTGCCTATGAAATACATGAAACCTCTTTTCTGTACATTATTTAAAAACAGTAAAAATGAAATTGATTGGGATTATATACTACTATAATTTGTAAACATTTTGTAATTATTTTAAAGTTTATTTTGTATAAGTGAAATTGAAAATATTTTAATTTAATTATTGTTTATAGCCCTTGATTATTTTCCTGCTAGACTATGGTCTTTTTGCTCTTTATTTGTTGAACTCTTTATTAAGTATTATAATATTTTTCATAATATGCATTTTCAACAAACTTTTAGATGATGTTTTGTATAGATAGGGGTTCACAAATTACTAATTATGATTATCATATAGTCATTATTATTATGCTTGGTTCTGAAATAAATGGTACACATATTCATTTCCATTTCTGGAACTGGATCCTATGTATTTAAAAGCCAGCACCAAAAGGGCAGACTATCAGGCTTCTGGTGTCTTAATATAAATAGTAAATAAAATTTTATTTTTGACAAGCAGAGTTAGACAGAGAGACAGAGAGAAAGGTCTTCCTTCCCTTGGTTCACCCCCCAAATGGCTGCTACGGTCGGCGAACTGTGCCGATCCGAAACCAGGAGCCAGGTGCTTCCTCCTGGTCCCCCTTGCGGGTGCAGGGTCCAAGGACTTGGGCCATCCTCCACTGCCTTTCCAGGACCACAGCAGAGAGCTGGACTGGAAGAGGAGCAACCAGGACAGAATCTGGCGCCCCAACCGGGACTAGAACCCGGAGTGCCAGTGCCGCAGGCAGAGGATTAGCCTAGTGAGCAGCGGTGCCAGCCAAAATAAAATAATTTTATGATACAATGTATATAAGTGTTAATTCAAATAACTTCATCTAAATCTGACTGGAACAAAATGAGTAAATAAAAGATGCTGTACCTGCTTGCAACAACTCCCCAATCATTTACTCAACCAAAAATACATGTTATTAAAGTCTGGGTCATACTTCTGTCCTATAAGGCCTAGAAAGCAAATGACCCATGTCATTGAACCTTCTTGGTATGGTCCCAAGACTTCTAGGGTAAACTTCTTAGCATAATTTGACAATGTAAATGTTAACCCTCTAGAATTTGGATGACACTTTCCCCTACCATGTGGTCTAGAAATTTACTCCACTTTAGAAAGTAAGAAGGCTGGAATCATGAATAATACAGAAATCAGAATCAACTATTCAGAGGGATAGCTTAGCTAGACAAACAGCCCTACCTCCTAAGGCATGAGAAATGTCACAAAGGTTTCCTATAAATGGTAAATTTTCAGTTTGTAGAGTTGACATCTGTAGTCTTTAGCATGCAGTTCATTAAGAATTGCTTGTTGCAATAAATGAGTGATTAAATATTTTTGTGGATACCCACAAAATGTGAACTTTTCGTGTCCTTGTGTGAGTAATCACTGCATTCTTCAGTGAGTAATTTATGGGAAAAGAGAAATTTCACAATAATTACAAGCAGTAAATTATTCACAACTTTATAAAGACCAATAGCATCTACTTACTTGTATATAACATATATGAAAGTTCTATCTATCTTTATGTCTTATATTAATAAAGAAGATCCCAACAATTGAAACCTAGACTTGAGGTGTTTGACCCGGCAGCTGGGTGGTTAAGACATGCATGTCCAGTATTGGAGTGCTGCAGTTCAATGCATCGCTCTAGCTCCTGACTCCAGCTTTCTGCTAAAGCCAAAGCTAGGAGGAAGCAAGTGATGGTTTGGGTAATTGGGTTCCTGTGAACAACATGGGAGACCAGAGCTGAGTTCTGCCTTTACTCAGCTGTCATGGTCATTTGGGAAGTAAACTAGTGGATAGGTATTATCTATAATTGCCTTTTTCTCTCTATCTCTTAAAAAGAAAGAACAAAAACTGGACTTTGGATAAACATACAGAATTAAAATTTGAAAGAAATTTCTATTGTTAACCATGTAAAGCAAAATGATACAAAATATTATTGAGAAGATTTTTGTGATTGATTAGTGTAGAAAATTCTCTAAAAATATTGGTCCATAGTTTAGCTATAATTATAAATTATCATCAATATATAGTAAAATCGGGGGTAGTAGAAAATCAAGGGATAGTAGATATCATTTGATTTTATGATTATTAATACAAATGTGAGAAGATGAAGAAGTTGTGCTTGCTAAGAGCTGTCTTATTCTCATTTGTAAGGTTCAGGATATAGTGTATGCATATGAATTTTTGATATATGCCCATGGCTAGACTCACTGACAAAGCAAATTCTTTTTACAGTCAGAGAAAATAAATAGTAGATAGATTAAATAATTTGACAAAGTTATACACTTATATGTATAAATATAAAAAACACAATACAAGGTCATCACTTGTATGAGAATGGTGTTTAATTAGTTTGTGAAAACATGAGTATTAGAGGTTTTAAATACTTAGAGTCCACTTGAAATACATAACTATCTTGATCAGTAATTTCTGTAGTTGAGAAAAATGAATCAGCTGAAAGAAACAGAAGTATTAAACACTTCATACATTTTCCAAATTTTATTATAGTTATTTTTTCTCTGAGTGGTGTGTTTTTGTTTTCCTTTTCAATAGCCAATTTATTTTTCATCTTGTGGACTAGCAGAGCTAACCAAAAGACTAAAGTTTTAAACTGATAGATCTGCAAATAAACGTAATAATTTTAATTTATAATGTTCAACCACCATCTTTATCTATCTCCAAAATATTTATATCACTATAATAGAAAAACCCCATGTCCATTAAGTAGTTGGTCACAATCTCTACCTCCTTCCAGTCCTCTACTAACCACCAATCAACCCCATTCTGTCTACATGTTTACTCATTTGTGCTATTTCATATGAGTGAAGTTATGTTTTTCTTTCCTGAATTCTTTCATTTAGAGTGATCTTTTTGAGATTTACCTACATTGTGGATTGTATCAGCATTTCATTCCTTTCTATGGATATCTAATATTCCATTGTTTAAAGTGTATAGCATAGTGTGATAATCTGTCCATCTCTTGATAGACATTGAACTGTACACATTTCTTGGCTGCTAGAAGAGTGCTGCCATGAATATGTGCATGAGTAGTTATTTACCAGTTTTCAGTGTGGAGGAGTATATGCAGAACTACTTTATAGTAAAGGAAATATAATCTATTTGGTGAGATTTCACGAATCTAAAATGAAAAACAAGGTATTAAAATAAATACTAAAGCAAAGATTTGTTATACTGGATAGATAAAGGTGGATAAATAGGGTGATCTGTATTGCCTTCCAACTCTGCATTTCTTTGTGTTTTGGGTCTTTTCACCCTATCTCCCTTTGGTCTGCTATCTCCTAATTTCCTCCTTCCACTTAGATGTGAAAATGAATGAAGATATAATATTAAGATCTATCTCATTTTCCAGGTCACTTTCAGATTGCTTCTAGTCAATGAAAAAATCTCTATGATTTTTATGAGACATGATCTTGCTTAGTTTAGCCAGATTACTCGCAGACTCCTGGTACAGTATCATATCAAATAAATAGCCTGAGGATGAACCCAATTTTAAATGTATTAAGCATATGCGTTTGATGTCCACTTTGCAACAATATTAGCTAAGTTTTATCTAAATGACATATGACACCATGGATTCACCTTTTAAAGTGTAATATATATTAGAGAAAAATTGAAATATAAAACGATGGACTTTGTTTTTCTTGTATTCTGGATTTGACATCACTGATTTATGGAGAAATTTGAGAATTGTGAATTGTATATGTCATATCTAATTAAGAACTACAGAATAATAATGATCTCAGAAGAAGTTTAAATGCTCATAGACAAGCAATAATGACCAAACTCTTTGAGAATTTTATGAACATTAAGGCCAGCATGAGATATTATATTTCCAAAAACAAATCAGTGTGGAAAACAGAGCAAAACCTCCATATTGCAGTGTATTACTCCTTTGTAGTAGAAGAACTAGATATTATAACTTAGCTTTACATTTGCAATTTACTTCACTTTGCTAACAGACTCAAGTTGTTAACATCTAAAATTTTAATGATTACACATGCTGTTTTATTTACGATGGGATAACGTGTAGACATACATCCTAAGTTGGAAATGCATTTACTACATGTAACCCACCAGCCATCCCAGGACATTGCACAGTATCATCCCCCCCACCCCCCATTATCACAAGGCTGAGTGTGAACTGTAATTGCTAATGGTACCCACATGACAAGAGAGAGTCAGAGCATATATATATCATTATATATTATATCATTATATATATATATATATATATAAAGTGGGAAAAAAACGAAACTCAGAACTCACACCACAGTTTCCATTGAATGCATATCACTTTTGCACCATTATAACCTGGAAAATCCCGAGTTAAACCATCATAAGTTGAGAGCCATTTGTATATGAAACTCTTAACTTGCATCTTACAGAATGTTTCTAGCTTTTTATTCTTGTTCTCTAAATGTTGCACTTCTTTTTTAGTTAAACATATATTCATGAGAATGATTAAACTATATTTGGCTGCTTCCTTTTAACATCAGTCTGCTAAACTGGGAACACACTTCCATGATTTATACTGGGTTTTCTTTGGGAGAAAGTTTCTGGGCTTTCCCAGCAAAGCGGCTTAACTTTCAAGGTTATTTGCCTCTCCATCACACCTTTGATGTGGTTTCTGTTTCAACCTGAAGCTCAGCAAAATGAAAAGGGGGAAGGTTGGTTATTTTAAAAATAATAACCCTAGTGAAAAAGTGTTAAAGTACCTATTAAAATTAAAGCAAAGTGCATTTTCCTAAGTATAATATTTGCTTACACATATAGATAAATTTAGTTTTAGTTATGCATTTCTTGAAAACTATAGAGTATGTACTAAATTGTAATGCAGCATAATATGCCAATTATATGTTGGATCTTCAGAAAGTTCATGGAAAATGTGAGTTATGAAAAAAACATGGTTTTCAAAAAACTTGCACTAAAAGGAACTTTTGATTCCATTTCCATGAGTTCTCTGAAGTATTCTTGTACATATTATTTCTGTATATATTAAATGTACATACATTGCATGTATATTATCTATATAGATATTACATGTGTACATAACTACATTCAAGTTTGCTCAGTTTAAATATTTCCAAGTCTTGAAGTGCACTAGTCAGGATCACTTTATTTTCTTTCAGCATTTTTTTCCTAATCATTTCAGTTTTGGTATGGATTTTATTGCAGAAAAGTCTCTTTTCCCCCTGTTTCTAGCCGCCCCGTGTGATGAATGTTGCTCCTTTTAGTTATGATATCATTGCAGTCTGAGATTCAGAGACATGGCACATGTTGTAGACTTCTGCTTTTCTAATTACAAAAAGCCAAAATACACTAGGTAGTATTTAAACATAACTTGGGAAAGAATTCCTATTAGGTCAGAAAGCAGGAAAGGGAAGCTTAATGTTGAATCTACCAGTTGGAGCTATAAAGCTCCAAGTATGTTCTGTGACTTCTGCACATCTAAGACCCAACTAGGTCTGACAGAGAGCCATAGAGCACACATTTCCTGTCTTAAGTCAACTCTGGGCCCAGCCCCAGACACTCTCAGTGTTACACTGACTATTTCCAGACCTTGGCCAGGACTGAGTCTCATCTCACCGACACATTCCTACACTGATTCTCTGTCTTAGAAATGCCCTAGGTGTCTGGGTTGTTCAATCAATCTAAAATTACTGCTGTGAGTGAGAAATAAATTCTCCATCATTTGAGCCTGAACCACACAAACACATGGCATAAATGTGGAGAGCATTCAGTTTCAGGCAATTTATGTTTTACCTAGTTTTGCAGAAACATTAGAAATGTTTCCCTGGGAAAAAGCGTTTTCCAAAGTCTTGTATAAAAATACAAGCCAATTTGGAACTTAGTCATTGGGAACCAGGAAGGGCATTTCAACATTCAGGAAACTCCTCTACAGAAAATCACAACTGCCCATAGAGATTTGGAAAATCGCGTTAGCTGCTTACTGGTCATGGTAAGAGGGATCTCAAAGTTAATGGAACCTCTTTCTAAAGAAACGAGTTATAAAATGAAAAAGTGATGCTTAGTTAAGATGACCACAGTTAGTCATCAAAATATTTTCCTACATATGACAGAACCATGTGGTTTAAAATTGTCTAGTAACAGCTGTATTTTTTATACATGTGGTTTTCAGGTTTTTTTTTTTTTTCATGAAACCTAGCATAAAACGATTTCAAGACTTTATTCATACAGACACATAATCTAGTATTAGAGAAATTCACCAGAGCACTGGTAAGAATTCCATAATCTCCTAGGAATAACCCCTTGAAAAGCAAAATGCATGCTGTTCATTTCTTTGTTAAGTGGAGATTTGTCTTCATTTAATTTCTTATGGTAGAATAAAAAGAGATAAATAATGTTATATTTCAGCTCCATAATTATCTTTCAGAGTCGACTTCTATGCTTATTGAGAAGGAAAATATTGGATCTATTGCAGGACAGTTGATTTATATGTGAGGCAACAAAAGTTCCTTTTTTCCAAAGTACAAGAACAGATCTTGAGCCCTAGACTTGTAGGAATCACCAAATGCTCTCCAAGTCAGCAGTCAGCAGGTCTGCACAACAGCTTCCAGTAAGCTACAGTGCATTTCAAAATGTCACCTTTCCTTTGGCTTAGCACTGCTTCTCTCCTGTGGAATATTCCCTTCAACCTCACTTTAAGGGTTACTGAAAGTTCCCTTCAGAATCTGAGGAAATCAAGGTCAACAGAGAAGGACTGCATTGCTATACCTTTCAAAACATGTGGACTGGGGACCAGTGCTGAGGCATAGCAGGTAAAGCTGATGCCTGCAGTGCCGGCATCCCATGTGGGAACCTGTTCAAGTCCCAGCTGCTGCACTTCCGATCCAGCTCTCTGCTATGGCCTGGGAAAGCAGTAGAAGGTGACCCAAGTGCTTGGGCCTCTGCATTCATATGAAAGATCCGGAAGAAGCTCCGGCTTCAGATTGGCATAATTCTGGCTGTAGCGGCCAATTGGGGAGTGAACCAGCGGATTAAAAACTCTCTCTGCTTCTCCTTCTCTCTCTGTGTAACTCTGACTTCCAAATAAATAACTAAATCTTTAAAGAAAAAAAAATGTGGATTTCCACTGAAAATTTGAAAGCAAAGAACAAAGTAATTTTTCAATGAAATTTCAGAGGTAAAGTCTTTATTCTCTTTTGTTTTTGCTTTGTTTCATTGGATGAAATTGCAAAGTTTGTAAACAATAATAAATCTTGACCTGCTTTATTCAGCTCATCATGAACACTCTACTAGCCTGCTGAAGGGCAAGGGTACAAAACACTAAAAAATCTTTTTGTACTGCCATATGACTGCGACAGGCTAAGCCTAAACAATATGGAGGATGGGCATATACAAAGAAGGTCTTCAGTTCAATACGATGTCCTTGGTCTGTTCTTTATTTTCTTGTTTTTATTACTTGTATGGCTTTTTAGTAGCACAAGAATTTCAGATCTAGAATTTAAACACTTATGGGGTATAAGTAATACATCATAATTTATCTCTTTCAAAATATCCATCCAGTTGTTCCAATGCCACTTAAGTGAAATAATTCATTCACAAAAATTGTTATACTTCTAAATCCAAAAGGTAAAATAATGAAGACTTTACAGAAATCACAGTGGAGTACTTCATAGTTTTTTTTTTTTAATATGTATTTATTTATTCAAGAGGCACAGTTAGAAACAGAGAAAGGGAGAGACAGAGATCTTCCACCCACTGGTTCACTCCCCAGATGGCTGCAGTGGCTGGAACTGAGCTGATCTGAAGCCAGGAGCCAGGAGCTTCTTCAGGTCTCCCAGGTGGATGCAGGGGCCTAAGTACTTGGACCATCTTCTACTGCTTTATCAGGCCATAAGCAGAGAGCTGGATTGAAAGAGAAGCATCCGGGAGAAGAACCAGTGCCCACATGGGATGCTGGTGCCACAGGTGGAGGCTTAACCTACTGTACCACAGCACCAGCTCCCAGAGTTTTCGTATAGACACATTAAAAAAAAAAAAAAAATAGGGGCCGACTCCGTGGTGCAGTAGGTTAATCCTTCACATGCAGCACCAGTATCCCATATGGGCACCAGTTCTAGTCCTGGCTGCTCCTCTTCCAATCTGGCTCTCTGCTGTGGCCTGGGAAAGCAGTAGAAGATGGCCCAAGTGCTTGGGCCCCTGCACCCATATGGGAGACCAGGAAGAAGCACCTGGATCCTGGCTTTGGATCTGCCTAGCTCAAACTGTTGCAGCCATTTGGGGAGTGAGCCAGCGGATGGAAGACCTTTCTCTCTGTCTCTCCCTCACTGTCTGTAACTCTACTTCTCAAATAAATAAATAAAAATCCTTTTTACAAAAGAGAACAAAACATAATGAGAAAGTTTTACCTTTCCTTTATTTGCTTCCTTTGCAGTCTTATGCCTCTTTCTAATTCATGTTCAACTTAGCAAAATTTTAACTAAGTGAACTGTCATGATGACCTTGGAGGATTTAATGAGAAATTTGTTCTAAGACAGCAAAGCACTATCTAGTATATAGGTTATCATTAGTAAAATATGGTTTACTGTCTGACAAGATTTGTATATTTATTGTAAGAGGTTCCAAAACTCAGGATTCTTACCTCCTTCTAGAAACTGGCATCCTCAAGGCCTGATAGCCCACAAGAAAGGTAGGATCCTATTCATTTCACTTGGCCCTAGAAACTGGCACCCTGAAAGTAGCCTACAGACAATTGCTGTGGGTTCTGGGGCTGCCATGTTCACTCCCCTAATGGTCACCACAGCGGATGCTGTGCCAATCCGAAGCCAGGAGCCGGGTGCTTCCTCTGGTCTCCCATGTGGGTGCAGGGCCTAAGCACTTGGGCCATCCTCCACTGCCCTCCCGGGCCACAGAAGAGAGCTGGACTGGAAGAGGAGCAACCAGGACTAGAACCCGGGGTGCCAGCACTGCATGCGGAGGATTAGCCTAGTGAGCCATGGCGCCAGCCCATCATATCAATTCTGTACAGTTCCTTCTTCCAAGGAATGGGCTGCTCACAATCTTCTTTCTTCCTTAGTTGACAGTGTATAAGTGTCATCAGTTTTCTTTACATTTCTCTTTGCAGATTCTGGTTCAAACTAGCTAGCTCCAACTTTTATCTCCACTTAGTGGTTTTTTTTTTGTTTTTGTTTTTGTTTTTTTTTTGACAGGCAGAGTGGACAGTGAGAGAGAGAGAGACAGAGAGAAAGGTCTTCCTGTGCCGTTGGTTCACCCTCCAATGGCCACCACGGCTGGCGCACCGCGCTGATCCAATGGCAGGAGCCAGGTGCTTCTCCTGGTCTCCCATGGGGTGCAGGGCCCAAGCACTTGGGCCATCCTCCACTGCACTCCGGGGCCATAGCAGAGAGCTGGCCTGGAAGAGGGGCAACCGGGACAGAATCCGGCGCCCCGACCGGGACTAGAACCTGGTGTGCCGGTGCCGCTAGGTGGAGGATTAACCTGTTGAGCCGTGGCGCCGGCCTCCACTTAGTGATTTTAAGTAGATTTCCAGGTCCTTAATGTAAGTCTTTGCAAGTCCATTGTGTTTATTCTCACCTAAATCATGAAACTTTTCATTTACTGATGACCTACTACTTGAGCTCTGTTTGGATAGTTCAAAATTAACAGGAAGAACATTACTGTTTGCACTGATGGCCATCAGGTCAAAAGGACAATTGTTGGTGAAGTTTATTCTAGCAGATTTTTCAAACTCTGTGGACAATCTAGACTGAAGAAGTCATTCTGCCCATTCTTATCAAATTCATTACAGTATTTTGGACACAACAGAAATCATGTCCACTGAGCTTCCTGCATAGGCACTGTGGAAGCAGAATCCTTCACTAAGCTATTCAATAAAACACTGTTTGATGTGTAGAGCTTTGTAAGCTGATGGGGCCTGAATGGGGTTTTTAGGAGCCTCTCCTGGGAGCCCTGAGATGGAGTGGCTTGGCTTAAAGACTTGTCATTTAGCTATAGCAGAGTTCAGCAGTGACTTTATGATCTTAAACTCCTTGAGGAACCAAGGAATAGGTGAGTTGGTGCCCTTAACAGCCAGAAGATGAAGCCCACCTCAAGACCCACCTCCTTTCTCTCATTCTTCTTTCCATTCTATTTACATCCTTAGTAATAGCCCCTTTTCTTCATCAAAGTGTTGTTTCTTTCCTGTTTTCTGTATGCAACCCTAATCTAAGTAGCAAGGGATTACTGATCAGATGGCTGATTATATTTCATTATCCATAGAAAAAAATTAAAATAGAGAAGATGATATGTCATTTTTGAATTATATTGCACACTGATCAATGTATATTTAGTGGTCCTTGAATATTTCTTTAACAAGAATTTTTACTTTCTGATATTCTAGAATGTATGTTTATAATAGCTGCTATATTTGTCTTCCATTGGTGGCAAAATTTGTAACATTACCTTATAATTAGTACATACCTTTGTGTATTATTAAACACCTAGTACATTCCTTTTACAGTTATTAAAGTTACACAATAACATAAAATCTTCTGAACCAAATTCTAAACATCTTTGAGAGTTTGCTATTAAATACATGAAAATAGATGGAGTAAATGCATGAAAGTTGATGAGAAAAGTAAGTTTACCAAAATGCCTTCATAGTACCTAGCTCTTGGTGCTAGATACAGATTCCTCTATACAGATAATTAGGAACCCAGAGTCTGTACCTGGGCTGGATTCATGCATTTAAAGAATCGCGCTAAATAAGGAAATAAGAAAGACTTTTACTCAAATGACAAAGAATGGAATTAAGAATGATTCAGGGGCAAAACCAAGTCCAGACATTCCTTCTAGCCAGATCACCAATCAAAAAGACAGAACCGGAGAAACTGAGCAAGAGGTACAGAAGAAAATGAGAGAAACAGAACAAGATTTGAGTAGTCTAAAAAGGAACCACACTGTTATTAATGTGGTATCCATATCTTGATGGCATGAATGAGCTGTAAGAATATAGCCAGTCAGGACACTGTGCAACAAAACTATCTGTAAAAGCGCATTGATTTTCATTCAAGCCCAGTGACCCCGGATATCACAGAAAGCTTCTACCCTTACCAGCCAAGGAATCTCACGGTGTTATCACCATGGTCTCCTGGCGGAATTTAATATATATTCTAGTCACAGCATCACTACTTCTTGATCAAAGTCTGAGGCTGGTACATCTTATTTGTGGACTTAGGTCATGTGTTTTTATTTTAACTTCAACTGGGACTAGGAAAGCAAACAGGCATCTTTACTTATTTTCTGATGTTCTCTTTTAAATTCTTAATGAATTTTTAACAGATTCAATATGATTTGTAGATAATATTCTAAGAACATAATGATATCCCATTCCTCCATTCCTCCTTTCATCTCTCTCCTTCCCACCTTCTTTCTTTCTCTTTTTCTTTTTAAGTTTTTGAGATAACATTTTAAAATTACATTACAATAAAAAGGCTTAATACTTCACTGAATAAGAAGTTTAACCAGGAAAAAGCAAAAATGTGCTGGGAAAGGTGAATAGCTTGACCAGGCTGACTTCACTACCCAGTGGGGAAAACATATAAGGAGTTTGCATAACACAGCTGTGCAAATGGAGCTGTAGGAGCACAGAGATACTCCTGAGAATAACCCAGATAGCCCATTTGATTTCACACCACCTGAAAAAAAATGAGGACAGAGGTCAATGTAAAAAAAAAAAAAAAAAAAAAAAAAAAAAACTATCCAGCAGCTGGGCTTCCTGTCCTGTACTTAGCCCAGAGGCAGAATAGATGGTTTGCTATCTGCTGTGAACAAGGTTGGAGAAGTTTTACAAGTACCTCCAATGAGAGTATATGAGGCAGCCACCTTTTACACCATGTATTATCTAAAGTCAGTTGGAAAATGCTACGTTCAGGTCTGCACTACTACCTTGCATGCTTCAAGACTCTGAGGGAGTACTGGAGGCTATTCAGAAAAAGCTGGGAACAAAGGTTGGGAAAACTACACCTGGCAAGCTTCACTCTTAAACAGGTGGAATATCTAGGGGCCTGTGTAAAATGCACCGATAATTCAAATTAATGACAACTACTATGAGGTTCTAACATCTAAGGATATTGAAGAAACTGTGGATGAGCTGAAGGCTGGCAAAATTCCAAAACCTGGCCAAGGAAGGGACACCTCTCTTGTGAGCCAGCTGGAGTTCTTACCTCTTGGGTTGAGACCTGGATTTGGTGTGCAAGCAGGCCTTTCATTCATATACAACAGTAAAACTGTCACAGGACAAATAAATCTGAAGCTTCTGTATAAAATAATTAAAAGGCAAAAAGACCCTCAGTGGGAATATAGGTAAGAGCTATAAACAATAATTGAATGGAAAAATGACCAGTTCACTCACATACAGTAAATTTTAAAGTAATCACAAATCATTAAATCTGTGGTAGTGAAGTAGGCAGGCATATAGGTTAAAATGGATTAGGTTTGTGAGCTGGAAGACCACGCCTTCGCCATGCCCCTGTGTGACCTCATGCCCCCACCTGGCCACACCTGTGTGCCCACCAGCCAATCAGGTTAATTAACCACTCCCCTGTGGTTAAAAGCCTGGGACGCAGTCTATCAGGCCCCCTTCTCTTTTCCCTGGCCTATTGGCAGGAGGGGGCTTGCTGTAGCCCTGCTCCTTCAGGCTTCCTGGCCTAGATGCTCCTCCATGTGGGTGGTTCCTGGTGCTCAGTATGAACCCAGATTTACCTCTCTCTTAGATAAAGCTTTCACTTTCCTATGCACCTTTCGCACTAAATAAAAGCCTAAAATGTACCATGCTGCCTCGTTTATCTGTGCCGGTATTTAGAACTCTTCTTTAAATATTAGGCAGGAACCCTCTTGCGCTTATTAATATTGGGGATTTATTAGTAAGTATATGGTGAAATTGTATGGCACCCCAAATTCCGTTAGCACATATGGCACCCCGATGGCACTTCTAGGGAACACTAAAGAGCCACATTTTTGTTTGAATTTTAGGTGGTCATCTCCGATTTCAGTAGTACAATATTATTGACCATGTGTTTGATAAAGGTATTAAAGTTTTACAAAACTATATTTACAGTAACACTGGTACACACAGACATCTCTTTCTTCTTTCTTTTTTGTTTATTTTTAAAATTTTAGCCCTATATATAAGGGAGAACATGCAGTATTTGTCTTTCTGGGTCCAGCTTATTTCACTCAACATAATTTACTCCAGTTACATCCATTTTGCTATAAATGGCAGAATTTTATTTTTTACAATTGAATAATATTCCATTGTGTCTATAAACATCTTTTTTTCTTTTTTTAAAAAACTTTTATTTAGTAAATATAATTTTCCAAAGTATAGTTTATGGATTACAATGGCTTTTCCGCCCCATAACTTCCCTCCAACCTGCACCCCTCCCATCTCCCGCTCTCTCTCCCATTCCATTCACATCAAGATTCATTTTCAATTATCTTTATATACAGTAGATCGATTTAGTATATATTAAGTAAAGATTTCATCAGTTTGCAACCACACAGAACATAAAGTGTAAAATACTGTTTCAATACTAGTTACAGCATTAATTCACATTGGACAACACATTAAGGACAGAGATCTCACATAAGGAATAAGTACACAGTGACTCCTGTTGTTGACTTAACAATTTGACACTCTTGTTTATGGCATCAGAAATCTCCCTAGGCTCTTGTCATGAGTTTCAAGGCTATGGAAGCCTTTTGAGTTCGCTGACTTCGATCTTATTTAGACAAGGTCATAGTCAAAGTGGACGTTCTCTCCTCCCTTCAGAGAAAGGTACCTCTTTCTTTGATGGCCCGTTCTTTCTACTGGGATCTCACTTGCAAAGACCTTTCATTTAGGTCCTCTTATTTTTTAATTTTTTTAATTTTTTTTTTTTTTTTTTTTTTTTTTTTGGCAGAGCGTCTTGGCTTTCCATGCCTAAAATACTCTCATGGGCTCTTCAGCCATATCCAAATGCCTTAAGGGCTGATTCTGAGGCCAGAGTGCTGTTTAGGACATCTGCCATTCTACGAGTCTGCTGTGTATCCCACTTCCCATGTTGGATTGTTCTCTCCCTTTTTTATTCTATCAGTTAGTATTAGCAGACAATAGTCTTGTTTGTGTGATCCCTTTGACTCTTAGACCTATCAGTATGATCAATTGTGAATTGAAATTGATTGATCACTTGGACTAGTGAGATGGCATCAGTACATGCAATCTTGATGGGTTTGTATTGGAATCCCCTGGCACATTTCTGACTCCACTATTTGGGGCAAGTCCGATTTAGCATGTCCCAAATTGTACATCTCCTCCCTCTCTTATTCCCACTCTTATATTTAACAGGGATCACTTTTCAGTTAAATTTTAACACCTAAGAATAAATGTGTGTTGATTACAGAGTTCAACCAATAGTATTAACTAGAACTAAAAAAATACTAAAATGGATAAAGTATTACATTGTACATCAACAGTCAGGACAAGGGCTGATCAAGTCACTCTTTCTCATAGTGTCCATTTCACTTCAACATGTTTCCTTTTTTGTGGTTGGTTAGTTGTCACTGATCAGGGAGAACATATGATATTTGTCCCTTTGGGACTGGCTTATTTCACTCAGCATGATGTTTTTTAGATTCTTCCATTTTGTTGCAAATGACTGGGTTTCATTGTTTTTGACTGCTGTATAGTATTCTATAGAGTACAAGGACAGTCTATTCAATAAATGGTGTTGGGAAAATTGGATTTCCACATGCAGAACCATGAAGCAAGACCCCTACCTTACACCTTGCACAAAAATCTACTCAACATGGATTAAAGACCTAAATCTACAACCTGACACTATCAAATTATTATAGAACATTGGAGAAACACTGCAAGATATCGGCACCGGCGAAGACTTCTTGGAAAAGACCTCAGAGGCACAGGTAGTCAAAGCCAAAATTAACTATTTGGATTGCATCAAATTGAGAAGTTTCTGTACTGCAAAAGACAGTCAAGAAAGTGAAGAGGCAACTGACAGAATGGGAAAAGATATTTGTAAACTATGCTACAAATAAAGGATTAATAACCAGAATCTACAATGAGATCAAGAAACTCCACAACAACAAAACAAACAACCCACTTAAGAGATGGGCCGAGGACCTCAATAGACATTTTTCAAAAGAGGAAATCCAAATGGCCAACAGGCACATGAAAAAATGTTCAAAATCACTAGCAATCAGACAAATGCAAATCAAAACCACAATGAGGTTTCACCTCACCCCAGTGAGAATGGCTCACATTCAGAAATCTACCAACAACAGACGCTGGCAAGGATGTGGGGAAAAAGGGACACTAACCCACTGTTGGTGGGAATGCAAACTGGGTAAGCCACTATGGAAGTCAGTCTGGAGATTCCTCAGAAACCTGAATATAACCCTATCATACAACCTAGCCATCCCACTCCTTGGAATTTTTTTTTTTTTTTTTTTTTGACAGGCAGAGTGGACAGTGAGAGAGAGACAGAGAGAAAGGTCTTCCTTTGCCGTTGGTTCACCTTCCAATGGCCGCCGTGGCCGGCGCTCTTGCGGCCAGCGCACCGCGCTGATCCGATGGCAGGAGCCAGGAGCCAGGTGCTTTTCCTGGTCTCCCATGGGGTGCAGGGCCCAAGCACCTGGGCCATCCTCCACTGCACTCCCTGGCCACAGCAGAGAGCTGGCCTGGAAGAGGGGCAACCAGGACAGAATCCGGTGCCCCGACCGGGACTAGAACCCGGTGTGCCGGCGCCGCTAGGCGGAGGATTAGCCTAGTGAGCCGCGGCGCCGGCCCACTCCTTGGAATTTATCCAAAGGATATTAAATTGGCAAACAAAAATGCTGTCTGCACCTTAATGTTTATTACAGCTCAATTCACAATAGCTAAGACCTGGAATCAACCCAAATGCCCATCAACAATAGACTGCATAAACATATTTTCTTATCCATTCATCTTATGATGGACAGCTTGGCTTGCTCCACATTTTGGCTACTGTGAACTGTGCTGCTAGAGTTGCAGATATTTCTGATTCATTGTGTTCAGGTCTTTTGGATACAACTGGGTCATCAGCCAAGTCTATTTCTAGTTTTCTCAGACATCTCCACACTGTTTTCCACAGTGGCTGCACTAATTTGCCTTCCCACCAACCGTTTATAAGTGTCCCCATTTGTTCACATCCTCACCAGCATTTGTTACTCTCTGTGTTTTGATTTTAGCCATTCTGACAGGGTTGAGGAGATATCTCATTGTGGTTTTGATTTGCAGTTCCCTGATGGCTAGTAATGTTGAACCTTTTTTCATATACTTTTTGGCTATTTGTATTTCTTCTTTTGAGAACTGTCTATGGAAGTCCTTTGCCCATTTCTGAAACATAATGACTGTTTTTGTTGCTGTTGAGTTTTTTTTTTTTTTTTTGCTTTATTTGGAATATTAATCTTTTGTCAGATAGGTGGTTTGCAAATATGTAAATACCCATTCTGTTGGATAGCTCTTCACCCGTTGATCATTTCCTTTGTTATGCAAAAGCTTCCAAGTTTGATGCATTCTCATTTGTTTAGTTTTTGTTGCTTGTGCTTTGTAGATCTTGTCCAAGAAGTCATCCCCTACACAAATGTCTTGGAGTGTTTCCCTTGCATTTTCTTCCAGGAACTTCTAAGTCTCAGGTCTTACATTTAGGTCAGTGATCCATCTTGAGCTGATTTTTGTGTATGGTGTGAGATATGGATTTAATTTCATTCTTCTATTTATATACATCCAGTTTTGCTAGCACCATTTGCTGAAGTGATTATATATACTCCATTGTGTGGTCTTAGCACTTTTGTCAAAAATCAGTTGGCTGCATATACATTTATTAATTCTGGGCTCTCTATTCTGTTCCATTGCTCTATGTATTGGTATTTATGCCAGTGCCTGTCTGTTTTAATTACTATAGTTTTGTAGTATGTTTTGAAATCAGGTATTAGGATGCCTCTAGTTTTTTTTTTTTTTTTTCCTTGCTGAGGGTCCCTTTGGCTATTTGTGGTATTTTGTGATTTCATATGAATGTTAAGATTATTTTTTCTAGCACTTTTAAGAATGTCATTGATATTTTGATAGAGATTCCATTGAATCTGTAAATTGCTTTAGGTAGTATGACATTTTTTTCATTTTTTATATTTCTTTTTTTTTAGACTTTTATTTAATGAATATAAATTTCCAAAGTACTGCTTATGGACTACAATGGCTTAACCCCCCATAACGTCCCTCCCACCCGCAACCCTCCCCTTTCCCACTCCCTCTCCCCTTCCATTCACATCAAGATTCATTTTCGTTTCTCTTTATATACAGAAGGTAGTATGACATTTTAATAATATTGATTCTCCCAATTCATGAGCAAGAAATATCTTTCCATTTTTTGTGTCTTTTATGATATCTTTCATCAATGTTTAATAATTTTCATTGTAGAGATCTGTCATTTCTTAAATTTCTTAAAGAAATTATTAAATTTATCCTATTGCATGATTAAATTTATTCCTAAATATTTGGAATTTCCTAAATATTTGAATATTACTGAATATTTGAACTTTTCTGGCTATTAGAAATATGATTTTTCTGCTTGATTTACCTTTCTGTTTGTTAATCTTTCACATACATAACAACTACTGTTTCTGTATGTTTAGTTGTAATCTACAACTTTGCTCAGTTGGTTTATTGATACCAACAACTTATTGGTAGATGTTTAGATTTTTCCATGTACAACATCATGTCATCTGCAAACATGGATAATTTGACTTAGTCCTTTCCAGTTTTGATACCCTTTATTTCTTTCTCCTCCTTAACTACTCTTGCTAAAATTTCCAGTACTATGTTGAATAAGAGTGGTGAAGGTGGACATCCTTGTTTGGTTCTAGATCTGAGGAGTTCATCATTTTCCAGATTCAGCATGATATTGGTTGTTGGTTTGTGATATGAAGCCTTTCATATTTTGAGGGATGTTCCTTGTATATGTAAATTTCTGGAGGGTTTTATCATGAAGGGGTGTTGAATATGATCAAATGGTTTCTCTGTATCTACTGAAATGCACATATATTTTTCATTATTCATTCTGTTAGATTTATTATGTTTTTTGATTTGTACTGTTGAATCAGCTTTGCATTTCTGGGATAAATCCTTGATTTTGATGGATGTTCTTTTTGATGTAGTTTTGCAATTGATTTGCTGGTAGTTTGTTGAGAATATGTATCTATGTTCATCAAGGATATAGGTCTGTAGTTTTCATGTCATGTCTATTTGGATTTGGTATCAAAGTAATGCTGGTCTCATAAAAAGAGTTTGGCAGAATTCCATATTGTTCAATATTTTTGAATAGTTTGAATAGTGTTAGAATTACTCCCTCTTTGAATGTTCTGTAGAATTCAGTAGTAAAGCCATCAGGTCTTGGACTTTTCCACTGTTTCCTTTCCCTGTTCCTGTCATATTGCACAATGCCATTCAATATTGTTATAAGCCACTCTACCAAAATCACATCCTCAATTGGAGCCAGAAATAATCAGCATATAATTTAAGGTTATAATGTTTTATACCTTTTATTCCAATATCTTCAAACTAATAGAACATATAGTTATGAAAGAAGGAAGTAAAATGTCATATAAACATTATGGAGATATTATTTCTATTTACACTTTGGACCTAGTCTAGAATTTTGACTGAAAGAGAAAGAATAATATTTATTGTTATTCATAATTTATGTCACATCACATAAGATTATACTTTATTCTCCTCAATTTTTGTCCCACATATGGCAAACTAGTTTAGTCTTCTTCCATGTTATTTCAGCATTTCTCAAAACCAGCTACTTATTGATAGTAGCTTCCATGATAAGTGAGATCCATCGTTACTAGTAAGTATCTTATAGATTATCATGAAGTTGATCAAGGCAATCAGTAAAGATATAGATGTAGGAGCCAGAAGAAATTTGCAAATAAAAAAAAGAAAAAATAAAGAAATAAACTGATATATACATTATAGGATTCTACTGTATTGGTGACAAATCATATTCTCCTCTGTGATAGTGAGCATTTTACATGTTTTACCAAACAGCTGACAGATGTTCAGATAGTGGTAAAAACAGAAGACAAAAATTGTTTATTGCCTAGAGTAAACTGGTAGCCAACTGACTATTGGTATGAGAGATTCATGCAATTGAAACTATGAAAAAATTCATTATCACCACTGTGAGCACGTGGATATGGGGCTAAACAGAGAGAAAGGTATTGACCCAAATGGACACAGCAGATTTTCTTTTCTATTTAGATATTAGGAAGTCCTTCCACAATGGAAATGTTTTCATACTCTGAACCTACTTCAAAAAAGCTATGAGCTTTCAAAAAGTGATTGTCATCTATGTTTTAATCTGTCTCTTGTCATCCTCATATATTATTAATAATTATCAATGAATTCATGCATTTCTACTTTTAGTTTATCTCAGACAAAGTATAGAAGATATACTACTTTAAAGTTCACTCAAGGAATTATTTTCTGTTGTATTATCCTTTGGAACATTCATAAGTAGATTTTTCCATCACTGAATCACACTTCCAGCTGCTATATGCATGTGGCATGGAGCCTGACAGCAAATGAAAATATTTTTCTCTTTAGTCATCTGGTGGTTAGAAATTCCCAAGGAGGCCATTAATGATATTAAGTTGAGAGAGTGGTGGAACTGGAATAAGACTGTCCTCTTGGTAATGTGAGTCACCAGCTCATGCAAATTATGTGTGCTTCCCGAACTTTTGTGGGCCAAATTCTTTCACTAATGTGCCTACCAGAACTTATGATAACTTATGATATATCAGAAAACCCATACTTCTTGAACTCAGGGAGTTTGATCTCCTAGTTAGTCTCATGGTTGGGCATTGAAGTACTTTCTTTGTTTGTTTGTTTGTTTGTTTTTGACAGGCAAAGTTAGACAGTGAGAGACAAAGAGAAAGGTCTTCCTTCTGTTGGTTCAGCCCCCAAGTGGCCGCTATGGCCGGCTTGCTGCGCCAATAGGAAACCAGGAGCCAGGTGCTTCCTCTTGGTCTCCCATGCGGGTGCAGGGCCCAAGCACTTGGGCCATCGTCCACTGCCTTCCCGGGCCACAGCAGAGAGCTGGCCTGGAAGAGGAGCAACCGGGACAGAATCCAGCGCCCCAACCGGGACTAGAACCCGGTGTGCCGGTGGTGCAGGCGGAGGATTAGCCTAGTGAGCCGCTGCTCCGGCCAGTTTACCTACTTTAAAGTTCAGTCTTATGGCACATTCTGTGGGTTTGGATAAATGTATGATGACGTGTATCCACTATTATAGTACTGCCAAAGCATTTTCACCTCTGTGCTTTATCAGTCCCTCCATAGTAAGATTGCTTTGAACTTTATTTTTGTAATTTTTTAAATACAGTATATATAAAGTAAGATAATGGTATAGTAAATCCCCAAGTATCTACACCCCTAGTTATTCAATAATTAGAAACATATAGGCATTCTTGTTTATGCCTACCACTTTCAGCACTGACTATATTTAAACAAATATCAAATATATTATCATTTAACCATAAATAATTCAATAGATATCTTACGAATAAGAACTCTCTTTAGAAATATACAATGATAGTATTACTGCATCCAAAAATCAATAATTATTTATACCCAGTTTCAAAATATTCCCATGGGTGCATACATACATTTTAAAGTTGGCTTGTTAAACTCAAAATTCGAGCCAGTGCTACATGGTATTGAATATATTGATTAGGTCCTTTAATCCACACTAATTACATCATCTTTTCTATTGTTATAAATTTATTGAATAAAACAAGATTTTTGTTGAATTTCTCATGTTTAGGATTTCACTATTTGCTGCTGCAATTTCATTTTATCTTGTTAAATCTCCTGTGTCTCCCACATAATTAAATATATCCAAGTTCAACAGCTTTCTCCATTAGCATGATGTTGGCTGCAGGCTTCCATGTACTGCCTGTATTATGTTGAGGTTTGCTCCTTCTCTACCCAATTTTTTAAGGTTTTTTATCATGAAAAGGTTTTGCATTTTTTTGAATTCTTTTTCTGTATCTATTGGGATTTCACCTTTCATTTTGTTGATGTATCTTGTGTATTGATTTGTGTATATTTAGTCATATCTGCATCTCTAGGATAAGTCTCACACAGGGTAGATGATCTTTTTGATGTATTGCAGGATTCAGTTGCAAGTATTTTGTTGAGGAATTTTGTACCTATGTACCTCAAGGATTTTTGTTTTCATGTCTATTTTATTTTTGTTATATCCTTATCTATTTTTGGAATTATTAAAGTGATTCAAATGGGTTTGTAATGGTTACCTCCCTTTCAATTATTAAAATATTCAATATTTGAGAATAATATTCAATTATTTGAGAATAATTCTTATTAGTTGTTCCTTGAAATTTGGTAGAATTCATCAGTGAAGCCATCTAGTCTTGGACTTTTCTTTGTTGGGAAGCTTTATTACTGATTCAATATCAACCTTGTTTATTGGTCTATTCAGATTATTTTTTTTAATATCTTCATGCTGCAATTTTGGAAATTATATGTGTCCAGAAATCTACACATTTGTTCAAGATTTTCCAATCAGTTGTTCATGATGATCCCTAAAGATTCTTTTCATTTATCTTATCAGTTATAATAACTGTTTTTTCATCTCTAATTTTACTGTGTGTGCTCTCTTTTTTCCTGCTTAGACTGGATAATGGTTTATCAATTTTGTTCATTTTTTGTAAAAAATCAGCTCCTCATTTCATTGATCTTTTTTATTGCTTTTTAATTTCTATTTTGTTTATTTGTTCTCTAATTTTTAAGTTTTCTTTACAAATTTTGGGTTTGGTTTGTCCCTGATTTAGATGGATTGTTAGATTATTTATTTGATATCACCCCTTTCCTTTTGGTATATTTCATAGGTTTTGATATATTGTGTTTTCAAGGTCATTAGTTTCAAGAATCCTTTTTAATTTCCCTTTGATTTCTTCTATGGTTCATTGTTCATTCAGTTGCATGTTGCTCAGTCTCCAAATTTGTATAATTTCTAGGGTTTCTTTTGTTGTTAATTTTCAGCTTCATCTCATTGTGTTAAGGGAATATACGTGATTTGACTCAAATTGTTTTGAATTTGTTTCATGGACATGTTTCATGGCACAGTGTACGGTCTATCCTAGAAAATGTTCCACGCACTACTGAAAAGAATGTGTATTCTGCAAATTTTGGAGGTAAAATCTAATGATATCTTTACAGAAAAATAAGCCTGAGTACATGATGCCACTTATTAATCTTCATGTCACTTTAAAAGATAGACAACAGAACACTCTGTGCATTCTGAAGCTCAAAGTACCACCTATGAAATATTCTTGAGAGATTGTTGAAACTGAGCCTCATCAAGTCTCGCTGTATTTTAATATTGTTATTTTTATTTTAATATTTTACAGAGATGCAAGACTAGTGTAAAATTTTCCATATACTGATTCATTTCAACTGAGTCCCTTAAATACTCATTTCAACTGATTTCTCTAATTACTATTTGTTTTCTTATCCTCTTCCCTTTTTTTCCTATTCTTTTCCTCTCTTGCTTTTCTTTCTCTCTGTCCCCCCGCCTCTCTGACATACACACATACATATAAATATGTATAAATATAAATATTTTTATTTATATATTCATATAAATATATGAATTTATATATTCATATAAATATACATGCATATATACATATATATATATTTATGTATTCACATGTGAGTATTTTTCTGAACCATTCAAGAAATATGACTTTTCTCTAAATATTTCAGGGTATATTTTCTATAAATAAGGACATTCCAGAAGCTGGAAGCCTGTTCACTGACATCTGGAATGAGACAAAAATGTCCACTCTCACCACTTTTATTCAATATAATCCTGGAACTTTTAGCCAGAGCCATTATGAAAGAAAAAGAAATCAAGGGGACACAAATTAGAGAGGAAGAAGAGAAATTATCCCTATTTGCAAGTGGCATGTCTTTTTTTTTTTTTTTTTTTTTGACAGGCAGAGTGGACAGTGAGAGAGAGACAGAGAGAAAGGTCTTCCTTTTGCCGTTGGTTCACCCTCCAATGGCTGCCGCAGCCGGGCACCGCGCTGATCCGAAGGCAGGAGCCAGGTGCTTCTCCTGGTCTCCCATCGGGTGCCAGGTGCTTCTCCTGGTCTCCCATCGGGTACAGGGCCCAAGTACTTGGGCCATCCTCCACTGCACTCCCAGGCCATAGCAGAGAGCTGGCCTGGAAGAGGGGCAACTGGGACAGAATCCGGTGCCCCGACCAGGACTAGAACCCGGTGTGCTGGCGCCGCAAGGCGGAGGATTAGTCTAGTGAGCCGTGGTGCCGGCCGCAAGTGGCATGTCCTAAAATGGTTTAAAATGTCCACATTTATGTTTTGGAATAATTAATACTATCGAAATGTCCATACTATCCAATACAGTTTACAGATGCAATTCCAAGGATATTTTTCAAAGAGCTAGAAGAAATAATTCTAAAATTTGTATGAAAACACAAAAGACCACAAGTAGGCATAGCAATAAAGCAATAAGAACAAAGCTGGAGGCATCACAATATCATATTTTAAAACTTACTACAGCAGGGCCAGTGTTGTGGAGTAGTGGGTAAAGCTGCTGCCTGTAGTGCCAGCATCCCATATGGGCGCTGGTTCCGGTACCAGCTGCTACACTTCCTATCTAGCTCTCCGCCATGGCCTGGTAAAGCAGTAAAAGATGGCTCAAGTCCTTGGGCCCCTGCACCTGCATGGGAGACCTGGAAGAAACTCCTGGCTTCAGATTGGCGTGACTTCAGTCATCGGGGGAATGAACCAGTGGATGAAAAGCCTCTGTCTCTCTCTGACTCTGCCTCTCTGTAACTCTGCCTTTCAAATAAATAAATAAATCATTTTTATTATTTTTTATTTGAAAGTCAGAGTTACACAGAGAGAAGATAGACAGACAGAGAGAGAGAGAGAGAGAGAGAGAGAGAGACAAAGAAAGAGAGAGAGAGAGAGGTCTTCCATTCGATGCATCATTCCCCAATTGACCACAACGGCCGAAGCTGTGCCTATCTGAAGCCAGGAGCTAGATGCCCTTCCCGGTCTCCCACATGGGTGCAGGGGCCCAAGGACTTGGACCATCTTCTACTGCTTTCCCAGGCCACAGCAGAGAGCTGGATTGGAAGAGGAGCAGCTGGGACTATATGGGATGCTGGTGCTTCAGGCCAGAGCATTAACCCACTGAGCCACAGTGCCGGCTCCATAAATAGTTTTTTTTACAAAGGACACACTACAGGGCTATTATAACCAAAAAAGCATGGAGCTGGCATAAAAATAGATATTTAGACAAAAGGCACAGAATAGAAACCCAAAAGTTAACCCACACATCTACAGCTGTTGGGAAAATTGGATTTCCACAGGCGAAATTTTGAAACAATGTTCCCACTTTACATCTTATACAAAAATCAACTGAAAGTGGATAAAAGAACTAAATTTAAGAGCTGAACTTATCAAACTATTAGAGAAAAACAAAGAGAAACAGTGCAAGGCATTGAACCAGGCAAATACATTTTGGGTGAGACCCCAAAACCACAAACAATAAAATATAAAATATAAATGGGTTCATATCAAGCTATGAAGCTCTGCACAACCAAAGAAACAATGAACAATGTGAAGAGATAACAAACAGAATGGGAGAAAACATTTGCAAATTATGCATCTGAAAAAAGGATTAATATCCAGAATATTTGATTTAGTGAATACAATGCATTGCTAAATTTTATGCAAGTATTACAGTCCTATGAAGTATGTTTCAAACCTTATGAAAATAGATTTAAAGTGTTCAAGTAAGGAAAGCACATTATACTTATTCTATTTGAAGACACAGAAGCCCAAGGCACCTATTTTTCTAGGATAGTTGCTCCAGCTGTTTCTTATATTACACAGCTGTCCTTAGAGTTTTTCATTTTCTATAACACACCACTAAGCCAGATATTTCCAACAGTTCTATTGTTCATGGCTCCCTAGTGAATATGCAAACATCCTGCAAATGGTGTGACCTCGCACATTGCAAACACATGGACAGAACAACTAAACAGGGAGTTGCTATATCCTGACTCACTGTTTATTAATAATTTAATGCCAGTGACAAATGTGGGTCAACACGTGCAGGAAGATAATTAAAGTTAACGAGAGATGCATCATTTAAATAAAATGTGTGGGAGAGGAGCACATATTTATGAATGCGTTACAAGAGACAGAGCTGTACATTCAATAACTTGAAGGAAATCAGTACATTTCCAGAGGTTATCTTCTATTTTCTTTTAATAAGCCTGAATTGAGTGAACAAGGGAATATCTGGAGGGTTATATGTTTGGGGGTTAATTTTTAAATTGATAATAGAATCAGTCTCATAATAAATTGGTTAACATGCTATTCCCATTAATGACTTGCAGGATATAGATGTCTGATTTTGAGAAATGGTTGCATGAGAACTATCTGGGGAGCTTCCCTGGATAACTAGAAAAGGGGGAAATGGTATCAAAGAACAGAAAAAGAAGTGCTCTGAGCAAAAGTAACAGTCACAGCTAATAATTTTCATCACAGTATGTATTAGGATTAGTACTAAGAGTTCTTGCATATTAACTCATTTTTTATCATAAAATCCTTTAGGATTCATATGACTTTCTCCACTTTTATAGATAAGGGAGCCTAGTTGCTGTGAATCAGCATTTTGCCCAACTATCAAGGAACAGAGCCAGGCTTCATCCAGGTAGTGTGATTTCACAATCTGTGTCTTCAGCCATTTTGCTTCAGCTAAATTCAAGGGCATCTATGGTAAATTATTGAAATTGGGCAGTAGTACTCCTTGGCATAAAGTACAATCTGTTTTCAAGAGCTTTTGCTGGATAAACTTACTATCAGGAAGAAATAGCTCAGGGTGTATGTCTTACTACCAAAGGGATTGAGGTGATGCCTAGGAATCTAGGGTAGCACAAGAACGGGTTTTCAAAGTTAAAATTGGGGCAGACATTGTGGAGTGGGGGCTTAAGCCACCACTTGGAATGTCCAAACCTACACCAGAGTGTCTGGGATCATGTCCCACCTCTTCTGATCCAGCTTCCTGCTAAAGAGCCTGGGGAGGTAGCAGATGATAACCCAAGCACTTGGGCTCCTGTCACCCTAGCTTCATCCTGGCCCAGTCCTGACTGTTGCTGTCATGTGAGGAATGAACCAGCAGATGGATGAACTCTCTCTCTCCTTTCCTCTCCCTCTCTCTCTCCCTTATTAAATAATGCCTCTCTCTCTCCCTCTCTCTCTGCCACTCTGCCTTTCAAATAAATTAAATTAAATTAAAGTCCACTTTCTTGGGGTTCATATGGTAAGAAACCCTTTAATTTGTTCAGCATTTGTTTATTGAGTATCTGCTATCCACCAGGCACTGGGGATGGTATGCTGAATAAGAGAGGTGTAGGTCTTGTCCTCATGAAAATCAAACTCTAGTGGATTTTTTTAGATGAAGAAATCAACTGGAAGGTTATGTACTGTCTTTTTATTTATTAAACAAGCATTTATTAAGCACATCCTTTTTGGCAACATTAACATAGGAACTTAGGAGTCAGAAAATAAATACTAAAGTCTGATCAAAACATGCTTAGCAACAATTGTGTCCTATGTACGTGAACACATGTGAGAAGGTAAGTAGGTAGGCAAATAAATAGATAGTGGTACAGGAAAACACTAAAGAATTACATGTGTGTGCAAAGCCTGTTCTTTCTTGATACTGCCATCTCTGACACAGGTTCAGTACATTTTTCAGTGTAACTTTAGCCTAACTATGATCTTTCTATTCAAATAATCTTGCTTATGTCATGACTGGAAGCACTTTATAGTGTTAATATACAGTAATGTCTAGCTATAGTGAGTACAGTGTTGTGTTAGTTTTCTACCCTTTCAAACTTTGCAGCTTCAATCTCGGTTGTATGATGTTCACAGATTTTTTCACATTTCAATAAGCATGTCATATAAAGTTTCCCACTATTTTTGTCCCTCACTGCAAGATAATTCTTCCTTAAAAGATCTCCACTTTCTCGTCTGCTTTCATTGGCATAGTATCTTATCTAAAAGACAATTTTGAACAATTTTACTTGAGTAGTGTTTGTGCTACCAAGTTAAACAGAAATATTTATATTTTATTTAATTAGCATTGTTTAAGAAAATTATACAATAGACATCTTTTAAATCTAACATAGTACTTGAAATTCTGAAAAATTTTGTGATGTGCAATATTATGGACTCTAGTGAATTAATAAAAAAAGAGTTGTGCTAACTAACTACTCAAAACCTGCTTAAATTTGCATATAGAGTACTAACAAAGAATCAGCTATCCTTCTAAAATGTGAGCAAATCTTTAAAGATTTAAACTCTAGTAAGTAAAGATAAATTATTGTGGTTATAAAGTTTTGTCCTTTGAAAATGATGGTGTTGGATAGATAAAACACGATGTTAAAGCTCCTGAGATATTAAGATAAGGGTAGAATGTAAATAATCAGAGAGAATTGCATAACAAAGATGTCAAAATATAGTACATGATTAAAGTGAGCCAAGAGCAAGAACTAGTGATAGATTTAGATATCCCTCTGTGGTTTGGTACATTTAACTCTTCTAGTGCAATTTTGCATTCAGCTGCTATTCCTTTTTACACACAAATGCTAATGTGCTATGAAAAATTTCATATAGACTTCCATGAATTATGTATTATATTGACATTACCCTCCATTTACCAATTGAATATGTTCTCATTCACCTTACAGAAGAAAATGTGGGAAAAGAGAACACTGAGTTCAATTACCCACAAGTATTAACCATATGGAGAGCTTAATACTTGAGCTCAGCTTTTCATTTAACAGGTTTTTACATGCTACAGATTTTACACCCATACGATGGAAATAAATTTGTCTAAGTATAATTTTCACCTATGAAGAAATAATTTCCAACCTAGTATGTTCATCTAATGAGGTACAAGTGTGATGTTATCCTTTGGGTAATAGTCTTCAGACTATATTTTACATTAACAGAACTAGACTGTCTTTCTAGCCAAACTACTAATCAAAATATTCAAATGTGCATCTGTTAATGATGAATTGCTTCTTTGTATTAAGTAAACTTTCTTGAATGGATGAATTAAAAATGGCACTTATTAACAAATTACGAATCTCCAATATGTTGTGATAGTCCATTTCTTTTTAAATTGTATACTCATGGTGACATTTCAAGACTATTTTCATAAAATATAAAGGATGGGGTCCTTAGTTCTGTTTAATCAATGGAAATAAGAACATATAAAACTTCTAGTAAAACACCATCATAAGTATACTAAGCTTTTTAATTGTGGAATATTGTTATAAATTGGTGAATATGAGACCACAATAACTACCAGGTACAAAATATTTCTCCAGAATGTTCAAGAGCACTGCACAGGAGTAAACAATGTAGACTAGTTAGATAAGAATTATGTAAAAGGCAGGAGAGGGATTAGAAACCCAACATGAAATGTTTTATTTCCCCACTGGGCTGTTAGAGAGAAAGATGCAGACAAGAGGTAGGCTCATGAATACCAGACAACTTTTAAAATCCTCTTGGCAATTAATGAGAAACAATTAATATCAAATGTCTGTAAACTCTCACCTGGCAGAGCAAATGGACATACAGAGAACACGATTAAGAAGCGCAAAAGCTTTTTTCCTAAAATATTGCATGTACAGTAAAATGTTGATTTTTTTACCTCATTTTTGGTCATTTTATGCAATCAAAATTTAAGTATAACTAACAACCTAAAAAAAAAGTTGCACGACCACAATCATTTATCAAAGGATATGTCCTAGATTATTACTATTAAATTTACATATAAAAGTTTTACCTCTTAAATTAAAAAAAAAATGCTTCAAAATTTTACTTCTTGAGAAATGCCACAATAGAAAACTCAGGGAAAGATAAAACTCATGAATCCACTCTTCTCCATTTTTAAGTGCCCCCCCTTTTTTGCTGTTTCTTCTCATTTCCCCTCAACATTGCCTAGAAACAACGCTTCTTTTTTTTTTTTTTTTTTTTTTTTTGATTTGTAGTTTTATTGAACTGCATTGCCTCATGGTCATTATTTTAAAGCACTGTTGCAATTAGATTTTCTTTTTTTTTTTTTAACTTTTATTTAATGAATATAAATTTCCAAAGTACAACTTATGGATTACAATGGCTTCCCCCCCATACCGTCCCTCCCACCCACAACCCTCCCCTTTCCCACTCCCTCTCCCCTTCCATTCACATCAAGATTCATTTTCGATTATCTTAATATACAGAAGATCAGTTTAGCATACATTAAGTAAGGATTTCAACAGTTTGCTCCCACACAGATCAGACCTATTGTCATGTTTAATCCCAGTGAGAGTCAAGTTGGGAATTGAAACAAAGCTTCTTAATGACATAATATTCTTGCATTATATTAAAGTATTAAAAATAATTAAGAGAGGCCAGTGCCGTGGCTCAATAAGCTAATCCTCCGCCTTGTGGCGCTTGCACACCGGGTTCTAATCCCAGTCGGGGTGCCGGATTCTGTCCCTGTTGCCCCTCTTCAGGCCAGCTCTCCACTATGGCTCGGGAGTGCAGTGGAGGATGGCCCAAGTACTTGGGCCCTGCACCCCATGGGAGACCAGGAAAAGCATCTGGCTCCTGGCTTTGGATCAGCGTGATGCGCTGGCCGCAGCGCACTGGCCGCAGCGGCCATTGGAGGGTGAACCAACGGCAAAAAGGAAGACCTTTCTCTCTGTCTCTCTCTCTCTCACTGTCCACTGTGCCTGTCAAAAAAAATTTTTTAAAAAATAATTAAGAGAAGGTAAAAATTATTTTAGCATTTTTTAGAAAACTTTCATTTAATAAATGTAAATTTCAAAAGTATGACTTTTGGATTATAGCGGCTTTTCCCCCCATAACCACCCTCCCACCTTCAAACCATCCCATCTCCTACTCCCTCTCCCATCCCATTTTTCATTAAGATTCATTTTTAATTATCTTTATATACAGAATATCAACTTAGTAAATACTGTCATTGACCTAGATCTATGTCTGTCTATCCACCCTTCACTATGCTTCAATAATTGCTTAAGATACTTTAAAAATGAAAAATATAAATTATATATAAATCATACATATATTTCCATATTTAAATATATATTTTCACATTTACTATAGTAAATTCAGATCTAACTAACCTCTCAAATAAAAATAGGTTTCAGAGAGATTGAGGCCTGTCAACCCCTAGATGAACGTAGAACACACATGTCTAAGGTAGTTCAGAATCTGCTACTGGGAGACAGGAAGAACAACAATATTGAGGTTATCAGTGATGTAACTGGCAGGCAACAAAGGTGAAAGTTAAGTTTCTAAAAGCAGTGTAACTGTTTGTGAATAAATGCAGCAATCTCAGCTTTAGGTAGCATGATACATATAAACAAGAAATGGAGTATGATTGGGTTTCAAAGAATGGAAATATATGAAATTTGGGATGGACTTTTAGTCATTGCTTTGAGTAATGACCATTCATCAGGCAGTGGACAGAACTAGAGAGATTTTTTCCCTCACATTGAGGTACTCAGAATTTGTCTCAAGTAGATGCAGAAGTACCCACAGCTGAAGACACTAAAAAAAGAATCTTTTATTCTCTTAGAAGTCTTTCATAATCTCTTCTAATTTCTGAATCACATAAATTAATGGGTTTGGAAGTAAAATACAAATATTCTAATGTTAAAATAATTTATAAAATAAGACATGCATAAAAAAGAAATCTTACTAATAACCTCAAGAATATAGACTACCTCCCAAAAAGTGAGTGGAATGGTGGTGACCAGAGGGTGGCAAGTGAGAGAAGGTTAATTAATGGGTATTAAGTTATAGTTAGGGGGGCGGAGCCAAGATGGCGGAATAGTGAGGGCGCGCACCGATAGTCCGGGAAAATTTAGTTTAATAAAAGGGGAGTTACGGTAGCCTCAGAAAAAAGAACCAGGAAAATATTGCAGAGGAAACTCTTCTGGATCCAGTGGTCGTGAATCGGAGGACCTACTGGGAGAACAAGGTCGCCCACCGCGCGAAAGCCAAGCCGCGGGACCCAGCCGCGGAAGCCCAGCCGCGGAAGCCGAGCCACGGGACTGAGCTGCGCAAGCTGCAGGGTCTGCGCGCAAGTGCTCGAAGGAGAGTGCAACAGCGGGGAGACTTGGGACGTCCAGGGCTCCGAGTCCACACATCGGCGCTGGAAGGGGAGCGGACCTGCGTGGAGAGCGTGGGAGCCCACAGTTCGGGACACCAGCGGCAGACTCAACACACCAGCGCTGGAACGGGAGGTGAGCCGAACCTCAATAACCCGAGACACCGGCAGGCAAGCGGAGAGAGGAGACTAGAGTGAACGACCCCCGGGGCGGGGGGGGGACTACACCAAGCTAACTGGAAGAGAGAGAGAGGAAAAAAAAAAGGTGACTGGTACGGACACGGGTTTCTCTCTCTCCGCTCACCTCTCAAGGGCGAGCAAGACAAAGAGCAGGCGCCATCTTGGACATACGTCATAAACAGAGCGACCTCAGGTCTGCACCGGCCCTGAGCCTAGGAGAAAAACCTGACTCTGGGCGGGGCGAATTAACAGGAGATTAGGACCTAGCAAATTTATGGTGCTACTGAACTGAGACTGTGAAAAAAGAGACGGTGGGGGAGAGAACTCACGGAATTCACGTGAGCACTCTCCAGAGACGCTACAATTCCGTAACTTTGGCAACCCAGTGGGAGACTGAAGGAGAATTTGAGCCCACTCTGAGGGCCGAACAGATTCCCTGTGTGGTCCTTGGGAAAGAGCTTCTGATCTCTGGCTCCTGCGGGTATATCATTTGCCTGCTAACTACCTCCTGTGCAGAATAACTTCCCTTTTGAATCAAAAAAAAGAGAGAGAGAGAGAGAGAGAGGTTTACACGCCTAACCTGGGAGTGTCACCTTTGGCACACCAAACAGAGCTCTCAGGCCACACCCATCTCAAGCCCTAAGGCTCCATCAAAAACAGATAGTCCACTTAATCTAGAGTCATAGTATAACAAGAAAAAGCACCACAGTGAAGAAACCAAATATCTCCAATATGACAAATAACAAACGCAAAAACCAAGGTAATAAAAACAAGGAAGTCACCATGACGCCCTCAAATGAAAAAGACACCCCAATTCAAGATTATGAGGATGATGACATAGAAGAAATGCAAGAAGCAGATCTCAAAAAATTGATAAGAACATTAAGAAGTTCTCAAAAACAAATTCTTGAACTACAGAAATCCTTAATGGACAAGATAGAAAATCTCTCTCGTGAAAATGAAATATTAAGGAGGAATCAAAATGAAACAAAACAACTAGTACAACAGGAAACTGGGATAGTGACTGAAGTGAAGAATTCAATAGATCAGATGAAAAACACAACAGAGAGCCTTACAAACAGAATGGGAGAAGCAGAAGAGAGAATATCGGACTTAGAAGACAGAGAACAGGAAAGGATACAGTCAGACCAAAGAAAAGAAGAGGAACTTAGAAATCTAAAACATATTGTCGGGAATCTTCAGGATACTATTAAAAAACCCAACATTCGGGTTCTAGGAGTTCCTGAAGGCATGGAGAGGGAGAAAGGATTAGAAGGCCTTTTTAGTGAGATATTAGCAGAAAATTTCCCAGGTTTGGAGAAGGACAGAGACATCCTAGTACAGGAAGCTCACAGAACCCCTAATAAACACGACCAAAAGAGATCCTCACCACGACACGTTGTAATTAAACTCTCCACAGTGAAACATAAAGAAAAGATCCTAAAATGTGCAAGAGAGAAACGTCAGATTACTCTCAGAGGATCTCCAATCAGACTCACAGCTGACTTCTCATCAGAAACTCTACAAGCTAGGAGGGAATGGCGAGATATAGCTAAGGTACTAAGAGAGAACAACTGCCAGCCCAGAATATTATATCCTGCAAAGCTATCATTTGTGAATGAAGGTGAAATAAAGACTTTTCATAGCAAACAGAAATTGAAAGAATTTGTTGCCACTTGTCCAGCCCTGCAAAAGATGCTTAAAGATGTGTTGCACACAGAAACACAGAAACACTGCCATCAATATGAAAGAAGGTAAAGGAAGGAAACCTCACAGCAAAAGATCACAGGGAATTCAAAGCATATATTAGAACTTATCTTTGGCAAATGGCAGGGCAAAGTTACCACTTATCATTAGTCACATTGAACGTGAATGGCCTGAACTGTCCAGTTAAAAGACACCGTTTGGCTGATTGGGTTAAGGAACAAAACCCATCTATTTGCTGCTTACAAGAAACACATCTTTCCAACAAAGATCCATACAGACTGAAAGTGAAAGGCTGGAAAAAGATATACCATGCCAACAGAAATGAGAAAAGAGCGGGCGTAGCCATCTTAATATCAGACACCATAAACTTTACCACAAAAACCGTTAAGAGAGACAAAGAGGGACACTACATAATGAATAAGGGATCAATTCAACAGGAAGATGTAACAATTATCAATGTATATGCACCTAATTACAGGGCACCAGTTTATCTAAAAGATTTGTTAACGGACTTAAAGGGAGACTTAGACCCAATACAATAGTACTGGGGGACTTCAATACTCCACTCTCAGAAATAGACAGATCAATAGGACAGAAGATCAACAAGGATACAGTAGATTTAAACGACACTATAGCCCAAATCTAACAGATATCTACAGAACTTTCAATCCTACAGCTAAAGATTTTACATTCTTCTCAGCAGTACATGGAACCTTCTATAGGATTGACCACATACTAGGCCATAAAGCAAGTCTCAGCAAATTCAAAAGAATTAGAATCATACCATGCAGCTCCTCAGACCATAAAGGAATGAAGTTGGAAATTAGCAACTCAGGAATCCCTAGAGCATACGCAAACACATGGAGATTGAACAACATGCTCCTGAATGAACAATGGGTCATAGAAGAAATCAAAAGAGAAATCAAAAACTTTCTGGAAGTAAATGAGGATAACAGCACAACATACCAAAACTTATGGGACGCAGCAAAAGCAGTGTTAAGAGGGAAGTTTATATCAATAGGTGCCTACATCAAGAAATTGGAAAGGCACCAAATAGATGAGCTTTCAAATCACCTCAAGGATCTAGAAAACCTACAGCAAACCAGACCCAAATCTAGTAGGAGAAGAGAAATAATTAAAATCAGAGAAGAAATCAACAGGATTGAATCAAGAAAAACATTACAAAAAATCAGCCAAACAAGGAGCTGGTTTTTTGAAAAAATAAAAAAAATTGACACCCCATTGGCCCAACTAACTAAAAAAAGAAGAGAAAAGACCCAAATCAATAAAATCAGAGATGAAAAAGGAAACGTAACAACAGACACCACAGAAATAAAAAGAATCATCAGAAATTACTACAAGGACTTGTATGCCAGTAAACAGGGAAACCTATCAGAAATGGATAGATTCCTGGACACATGCAACCTACCTAAATTGAACCAGGAAGACATCGAAAACCTAAACAGACCCATAACTGAGACAGAAATTGAAACAGTAATAAAGGCCCTCCCAGCAAAGAAAAGCCCAGGACCAGATGGATTCACTGCTGAATTCTACCAGACATTTAAAGAAGAACTAACTCCAATTCTTCTCACACTATTCAGAACAATCGAAGAAGAGGGAATCCTCCCAAATTCTTTCTATGAAGCCAGCATCACCTTAATTCCTAAGCCGGAAAAAGATGCAGCATTGAAAGAGAATTACAGACCAATATCCCTGATGAGCATAGATGCAAAAATACTCAATAAAATTCTTGCCAATAGAATGCAACAACACATCAGAAAGATCATCCACCCAGACCAAGTGGGATTTATCCCTGGTATGCAGGGATGGTTTAATGTGCGCAAAACAATCAATGTGATACACCACATTAACAGACTGCAGAAGAAAAACCATATGATTATCTCAATAGATGCCGAGAAAGCATTTGATAAAATACAACACCCGTTCATGATGAAAATTCTAAGCAAACTGGGTATGGAAGGAACATTCCTCAATACAATCAAAGCAATCTATGAAAAACCCACAGCCAACATCCTATTGAATGGGGAAAAGTTGGAAGCATTTCCACTGAGATCTGGGACCAGACAGGGATGTCCACTCTCACCACTGCTATTCAATATAGTTCTGGAGGTTCTAGCCAGAGCTATTAGGCAAGAGAAAGAAATTAAAGGGATACAAATTGGGAAGGAAGAACTCAAACTATCCCTCTTTGCAGATGATATGATTCTTTACTTTGGGGACCCAAAGAACTCTACTAAGAGACTATTGGAACTCATAGAAGAGTTTGGCAAAGTGGTAGGGTATAAAATAATGCACAAAAATCAACAGCCTTTGGATACACAGGCAATGCCACAGCTAAGGAAGAACTTCTAAGATCAATCCCATTCACAATAGCTAAAAAACAATCAAATACCTTGGAATAAACTTAACCAAGGACGTTAAGGATCTCTACGATGAAAATTACAAAACCTTAAAGAAAGAAATAGAAGAGGATACCAAGAAATGGAAAAATCTTCCATGCTCATGGATTGGAAGAATCAATATCATCAAAATGTCCATTCTCCCAAAAGCAATTTATAAATTCAATGCAATACCAATCAAGATACCGAAGACCTTCTTCTCAGATCTGGAAAAATTGGTGCTGAAATTTATATGGAGGCACAAGAGACCTCGAATAGCTAAAGCAATCTTGTACAACAAAAACAAAGCCGGAGGCATCACAATACCAGATTTCAGGACATACTACAGGGCAGTTGTAATCAAAACAGCATGGTACTGGTACAGAAACAGATGGATAGACCAATGGAACAGAATTGAAACACCAGAAATCAACCCAAACATCTACAGCCAAATTATATTTGATCAAGGATCTAAAACTAATTCCTGGAGCAAGGACAGTCTATTCAATAAATGGTGCTGGTAAAATTGGATTTCCACGTGCAGAAGCATGAAGCAAGACCCCTACCTTACACCTTACACAAAAATCCACTCAACATGGATTAAAGACCTAAATCTACGACCTGACACCATCAAGTTACTAGAGAACATTGGAGAAACCCTTCAAGATATTGGCACAGGCAAAGAGTTTCTGGAAAAGACCCAGGAGGCACAGGCAGTCAAAGCCAAAATTAACTATTGGGATTGCATCAAATTGAGAAGTTTCTGTACTGCAAAAGAAACAGTCAGGAGAGTGAAGAGACAACCGACAGAATGGGAAAAAATATTTACAAACTGTGCAACAGATAAAGGGTTAATAACCAGAATCTACAAAGAGATCAAGAAACTCCACAAAAACAAAACCAACAACCAACTTAAGAGATGGGCCAAGGACCTCAATAGACATTTTTCAAAAGAGGAAATCCAAATGGCTAACAGGCACATGAAAAAATGTTCAAGATCATTAGTAATCAGGGAAATGCAAATCAAAACCACAATGAGATTCCACCTCACCCCGGTTAGAATGGCTCACATTCAGAAATCTACCATCAACAGATGCTGGCGAGGATGTGGGGAAAAAGGGACACTAACCCACTGTTGGTGGGAATGCAAACTGGTCAAGCCACTATGGAAGTCAGTCTGGAGATCCCTCAGAAACCTGAAGATAACCCTACCGTTCGACCCAGCCATCCCACTCCTTGGAATTTACCCAAAGGAATTTAATTGGCAAACAAAAAAGCGGTCTGCACCCTAATGTTTATTGCAGCTCAATTCACAATAGCTAAGACCTGGAACCAACCTAAATGCCCATCAACGGTAGACTGGATAAAGAAATTATGGGATATGTACTCTTTAGAATACTATACCGCAGTAAGAAACAACGAAATCCAGTCATTTGCAACAAAATGGAGGAATCTGGAACACATCATGCTGAGTGAAATAAGCCAGTCCCAAAGGGACAAATACCATATGTTCTCCCTGATCGGTGACAACTGACTGAACACCAAAAAGGAAACCTGTTGAAGTGAAATGGACACTATGGGAAATGGTGACTTGATCAGCATAGCCCTGACTGTTAATGAACAACTTAATACATTATCCCTCTTAGTAGTTGTTTTGTCTGTTCTACTTAATATGACTGGTTTAATTCTGTAATTAATACACAGTTATTCTTAAGTGTTGAAATTTAACTGAAATGTGATCCCTGTTAAACATAAGAGTAGGAATAAGAGAGGGAAGAGATGTACAATTTGGGACATGCTCAAGCTGACTTGCCCCAAATGGTAGAGTTAGAAACATACCAGGGGATTCCAATTCAATCCCATCAAGGTGGCATGTACCAATGCCATCTCACTATTCCAAGTGATCAATTTCAGTTCACAATTGATCATAATGAAAGGACTAAGAGTCAAAGGGAGCACATAAACAAGTCTAGTACCTGCTAACACTAACCGATGGAATAAATAAAGGGGAGAGTGATCCAACATGGGAAGTGAGATACTCAGCAGACTCATAGAATGGCAGATGTCCTAAATAGCACTCTGGCCTCAGAATCAGCCCTAAAGGCATTCGTATCTGGCTGAAAAGCCCATGAGAGTATTTCAGGCATGGAAAGCCAAGACACTCTGGCAAAAGATCTCTGTGAGTGAGATCCCAGTGGAAAGAACAGGTCATCAAAGAAGGAGGTACCTTTCTCTGAAGGGAGGAGAGGACCTCCACTTTGACTATGACCTTGTCTAAACAAGATAAGAATTGGAGAACTCAGAGGGCTTCCATAGCCTTGGGAACTCATGACTGGAGCATAGGGAGATTACTGATGCCATAGACAGGAGTGTCAATTGGTAAAGTCAACAACAGGAGTCACTGTGCACTTACTCCTCATGTAGGATCTCTGTCCTTAATGTGCTGTGCATTGAGATTTAATGCTATAACGAGTACTCAAACAATATATTTCACTTTGTGTTTCTATGGGGGTGCAAACTGTTGAAATCTTTACTTAATGCATACTAAACTGATCCTCTGTAAAAAAAAAAAAAAAAAATTATCAACTCCCAACTTGACTCTCACTGGGATTAAACATGACAATAGGTCTGATCTGATTTCATCATCATTTAAAAAAAATCATCTATTATTCCTCACTTTATGTTTCTGTGTGAGAGCAAACTGTTGAAATCCTTACTTAATGTATACTAAGCTGATCTTCTGTATATTATGCTATAACCAGTACTCACACAGCATTCCACACTCCGTGTTTCTGTGTCGGTGCAAACCATCGAAATCCCAACCCAATATATGCTAAATTGATCTTCTGCATACAAAGATAATCTAAAATTAAAAAAATACACAATTACTCTTAGGTGTTTAATTAATGCTATAACTAGTACTCACGTAGTATTCTTTTTGCTTCCAAACTCATTTATTTTTATTTTTTTTAACTTTTATTTAATGAATATAAATTTCCAAAGTACTGCTTTTGGATTACAATGGCTTTCCCCCATAACATTCCTCCCACCCGCAACCCTCCCCTTTCCCACTCCCTCTCCCCTTCCATTCACATCAAGATTCATTTTCGATTCTCTTTATATACAGAAGATCAGTTTAGCATACATTAAGTAAAGATTTCAACAGTTTGCTCCCACACAGAAACATAAAGTGAAAAATACTGTTTGAGTACCAGTTATAGCATTAAATCTCAATGTACAGCACACTAAGGACAAAGATCCTACATGAGGAGAAAGTGCACAGTGACTCCTGTTGTTGACTTAACAAATTGACACTCTTGTTTATGGCATCAGTAATCACCCTAGACTCTTGTCATGAGCTGCCAAGGCTATTGAAGCCCCCTGAGTTCACTGACTCTGATCATATTTAGACAAGGCCATGGTCAAAGTGGAAGTTCTCTCCTCCCTTCAGAGAAAGGTACCTCCTTCTTTGATGACCCGTTCTTTCCACTGGGATCTCACTCTTGGAGATCTTTCATTTAGGGTGGTTTTTTTTTTTTTTCCCCCAGAGTGTCTTGGCTTTCCATGCCTGAAATACTCTCATGGGCTTATCAGCCGGATCCGCATGCCTTAAGGGCTGATTCTGAAGCCAGAATGCTGTTTAGGACATCTGCCATTCTATGGGTCTGCTGTGTATCTCACTTCCCATGTTGGATCATTCTCTCCCTTTTTGATTCTATCAGCTAGTATTTGAAGACACTATTCTTGTTTATGTGCTCCCTTTGGTTCTTAGTCCTATCATTATGATCAATTGTGAACAGAAATTGATCACTGGAACTAGTGAGATGGCATTGGTACATGCCACCTCGATGGGATTGAATTCGAATCCCCTGGTATGTTTCTAACTCTACCATTTGAGGTAAGTCAGCTTGAATATGTCCCGAATTGCACATCTCTTCCCTCTTTTATATTCCCAGTGAATAGTCTACTTTATGTGACATACTTTAAGAGCCTGTGTCCTATGAAGTTTGACTTTATTTACTATCCTTAATCCATAATACTCTGTTGCTAGCCTGGGATCACGAGAACCAGCATATATTGAACACTTGCATAGGGAAAGACTCTGTTCTAAAACTGTATTCAATAAATATTCATTCATTTAATTCCACATATAAGCCACAGATTAAACTGAAGAACATACTGTTTAGGAGACTTGATAAAAGTACATGGCAAGTGAGCTTGGAATGAAAATTTGGCAAAATATTTCCACAGCCCACTCACTCAACCAAATGTGCACAACCTCAGGATGATATAGAAGTTCTCAATAAAGCCCATAACCCAAACCAGGCGACAGGAGAGTATGAGGAAAGGCAGATGTTGCAAGGATCAAATTTTGGAGAATGCAGGCAGCTAATGTGTGGGGGAAAAGGCACAGGGAGAAACTTTTCCTAATGGTTGATTTATATTGAACAAATGCTTCCAGATTTTGGTTTGTTTCTAAAAGCAAGGATTTTACAATTTCCTGCAAAATTTTAAAATGCAGACACATTTTCATTTGTCTTTCCTTCACTTTATTTTATTTTTAAACCATTTTAACATTTTGTCATATTCTCTTAATATGCCAACTATATTTATATATAACACACACAAATTTAATTTTCTGAAAGTGATATATTTTATACTACATAATGTAGAATTCATGATACAGATCATAAAATGGGGAAATAATGGTATATTATTATGTAAATATATAATGTGTTGAAAACAACATTTATAAATATCTGTATACCAAATAATGTGGCATCAGCCATGTACATTTGCATACATAAGAAGAAAACATGTGATATTTGTCTAACTGCATTTGGCTTATTTCATCTTCTGTAACGATCCCCACTTCCATTACTTCATTACAAATGTCAGAATTTTATTCTTCTCCATAGTAGAGAAATATTCAGTGCTGTGTATATAACACATTTTCCTTATCCATTGATGGCCATCTAGATTGAAACCATGTATTTATTGTAGTGAAAGGTGCTGTAATAAATTTGGGAATACATATATAACTTCTATATCTTTACTTCATTTACTTGAGATGTATTACCATAAATTGGGTCATATGGTATATCTATTTTTAGTTTTATGAGCAATCATTCTACTTTTTCCATAATGATTATAATTTTTGCATTGCTACCAATAGTGTAGAAGGTTTCCCTCCCTATTCCTCACAATATCAAGAGCATTTGTTATTTTTTGTCTTTTTAGTAATAGCTGTTCTTACTGGAGTATGATGATACGTCATTGTGATTTTTATTTACATTTTCCTGATGGCTAGCAATGCTGACATATTTTCATGTGTTTGTTGGTAATTTGTATTTCTTCACTTAAAAATTTTTATTTATATAGTTTGTTCATTTTCTAACTAGACTGCTAAATTTTTAAACTTGTACAATAAAAATTACAAAATATTAATGGAAGAAATTAAAGAAGATACAAAAATAAAGAAAGGAAATAATTAGTATGACAATGTCAACACTACCCAAAGCAATTTACAGATGCGATTCAATCCCCATCAGAACACCAAGGACACTCTTCTCAGAACTGTATTTTATAATGTAGCAGTGTAAATTTTTATATCTTCTTCTTTGGGCCAATGTATGCTTAAGATTATTTTCTTTATCACCTGATCTCTGTGTTCATTTTCTTAAAAGTATATATAACTAACCCATAGACTCAATTTTTATGAAGTGTAATTTATCATTTTTTCTATTGTTGCTTTCATGTTTATTGCTGATACTTATTCAGCATAACAGTTGCATAAAGTAAGATTTTATATTCATTAAATTTAAGTTTTCATACAAATATACAAGGTAATTGTACCATTTGTTGAACACAATTTTTACACTGTAGAGGATGAAATGACTTACCTTTGGAATATCAAATAATTTAATTCATTAAATTAATGAAATAGAATTTTTATCATTCCAACATTACTGAAAACATTTTGGCATATCTCAGTACCAATATATAGTTAAAATTACCATAAAACTAATAGAAGGGATATTTCTGAAAATCAAAACTGAATGTTTAGTTCACAGTCATCTGGAATAGAGTTCTTTACATTTCAATTACATTAGGTTGATACATTATTAATACCTTTATTACTTTGGGTCTGTCAATTTTAAAGGTAATATTTACAGCTCCAATGATTATTACAAGTTTCTCTGTTTCTTCCTTTATCTTTGTAATATTTTACTACATATAGCACTATTATTACAACCACACATAGAAGTATCAACTCTATGCATTTTAGAAAAACATGTGGCACAAAATAATAGTAAAGTTAAATCTTTGAGATTTAAATAATTTAGTTTATGGCATTTTCTATTTTCCTCAAATTATTGCTTTTGGAGGTACAGTAGCAGGGAGTGGGATCAGAAGTGGAGTAGCCAGGAATCGAACAAGTGCCCGTTAGGGATGCTGGCACCACAGGAAGTAGCTTAAACTGCTATGTACCACCAGCGAATATTATTGCACTTTTTATCATTTTGATCTGAATTTGGGAAACCTTAAAGTTTATCATCAGTAATTTTCCATATTGTTCTTTAGATTGTAGCTGACATGGAATGCTTCTCCCAGTTCATGTCATAACTCATAATCTCAGAACACATCTTGTTTTTCCCTGTGGATATGTGAGTCAAAAGCCAAACTACTATACAGTCCAATATGGTACAGGTTTTAATGTAACACTGGCAGTGGCCAATTTGACAAAAGACATGTGAATAATTTTACAGATCTACGTATATTCTTCGCATCTCCAGTTTTCTATTCATTCCTTACACAAAGCATTTTAGTTGCGTCTCTTGCCCTGAGCAGATTTAATTCTTGCCCTCAAGATCTCACTTCCCATTTACAAATTCCTTTCAAAGTATTTTTCCTGCAACAAAATATAACATCTTCTTTAAAAAGAGGAATTCTACACTAGTTATGAAGATAACACATCTTCAACTTCATTAGAAATATATCATTCTTTATTGAATTCTTACCATAAGTAAGAAGATGGCTGAATTAAGCATTGTGGATGGTTTCTCATCACTGAAAAGCCACCATAAATCACACCAAACGCGGAAGTTAAAGGAAAAGTGGTAGTGGTATGTGTGTGGGAGGGAGGACCTGAAAAGCTGGGAACAGAGGATGAGAGAGGGTGACAAAGGGAGCCTATGCAGGAAAGCAGGTCTTTTTTAGCCTTTCAGGGAAAAGGATGTGGGAGCAGTGAATCCCGTTAGGGTGGGGTGAAGCTGATGATTGTGATTGGACCATGTGGTCACCTGACTTTAATTGTACAAGATGGCAACTGGGCTAGAACCTAAAATGGTACCTGAGGTTTAAGAAGACACCTCAGATAAGACAGCACTGGTTTTACGAACATTCTCCCCTTTTGTTTTTATAAAGCAAGTGTCCTGTAGGATCACATCAGCTCCAAGAGCCCAGGAGGTGTTGAGGGACCATGATCTATCTTCTACAGCTACTTCTTGCTGGCATGGAGCTATGAGCCACTCTCTACAGTTGGGATAACATCTCAATTCTTGATCTACTGGATGGGGAGCCAAGTATATCCCAGTAGATAGCATTTGGTTGACTGCCTTGTTGGTGAAGGCTTTAGTTGATTCCATTATCACCTCCTGTAAACACTTAGACAAGGTAGTACAAAAGACAGATAAGAGTAGCAGCCAATGGTCCTGGGAGTAGCATTAACGAAGTAGTGAGGGGACTCCATAGGGAGAAAGAGAGGAGAGGCTCTCTGTACCCTAGGGCAGACTGTTTAATAGATGCGTCAATTTGTTAGAGATTTTTACCATTTTGTTCTACCTGGCCCAATTGATTAGCATAATGGCAACATTGTTTTCCCAGAAAAACACAAGTTCCTCCATTTTTAGCCCTTAGAAGGTCCAGAGCTCATCTATTTTGTAACACTACATCTGCCAGTGAGGTGATCTGATTTGGGAGGCTCCAAATAGCATCTGCTGAAGTTTCAATGGACTTGGTGACCTCCTCTCCTAGTTGTTGGAGTTGTTCTTGGAACTGGCTAATAGACTTAATAGACTGTGGCCTAGAGCAGTTCCTGAGACCACTTCCAAAGAGATGGTAGCTGCAAAGCTGATTCCAATCAAGACTGGGAGAAAGATTGCTCATCTCTTCTGGGAATAGTCTGTAAAAGGTACTCTGAGTAGTCATATAATGTATGATGGAGAGAAAAGAACACTAATACACACGGACCAGGTGTAAAACTGTTGATCCAAGTGTATAGGGTATAATTACAGAGAAATGGATTTCCAGGTGGACTAGAAAGGGAAGTTGTGGAAGTGATGACTATATTGATGACACAAGGAATGTTATGTGGCAAAAGCTTGTTAGGTTGTTCTGTATGTTGGTAATTCAACATGTTGCATCTTGTCCTTCTGATTGTAGAAGATGACTGATGATTTTCTGAGGTTTAGGGGTACAGGAGTTTGTAGAAGCAGAAACATTAGTGAGTAGGATAGCCACGATGGGAGGTTCCCAAAGGGCTGTGCATATAAAGCATTGATGTTGGTAAAGGGCTGAGGGTAAAGTAGAATTGGGTGGTTGATAAAGTAGGGTGAGAGACAGATTGATGAGTTATAGCCACGTTAAGGGAGGTTTGGACAGGTTAATTAGTTGGGACAGGTGTTTAGAGCACTCCTTTACTATATCAACCACCACATCTGTGGGAGCTGTCGGAAGCTGGGTATAGGCCCTGATAACTTTGATGGTTCTGTTGAGATCTTGCATGTTAGAAATTCTATATAAAGTGATGAATCCCTCATTCCATCTTGCCAATCCTGAAGGTAGGGGTCAGTTACAGTGAAGGCTAAAAGGGGTTTGACTCAGTGGTCTTCGTCTACCTGTGGCCTCCAAGCTAGAATGTTTTTACCTTGGGGCAGGATCTTAGGGAGTTGTTTTCCCAGGAGGCCATAACTCTGGTTGGTATAGTAATACTTACAGGACCATGATGAGCACCCTTTCCAATAAGCATCGTTACATGACCATGTGTTGTCCTTAGTTAGGCAGAGATAAAATGGATTTGCTCTAAATTGAAATAAACAATATCTAGCCAAGTGAACACAATTACCTGAGCAGGCCTGAGCAAAATCGAAGTACAGAGTAATAGGGCCTGCAAGCCCATGATGGGGCAGAAGGCAGTGTTAAATAATTTAGCAGGAGTGGAAGTGATGTAAATCTGAAATTGCCATGCATACTGTGAATGCAGGACAGGCACAAAAGAGCAGAAGAGATGAGATAACTGGGAAGGTCATCATGCTGTATGGCAGAGGGAGGCAGACAGTAAGAGGAGGTATGGAAAACTGTAGATCTCGAAGGGAGTGAAGTCTGAGGAGGTTCCCTGGAGGTGCAAATCTTTAATATCCAAAAGGAGCTGAGAAGGGTGGATGGACAAGGAGTGTGTTTGACATTCCTCCCACAGAAGTTATAGGAAGAGTTGGTAGCCGTATAAGAGAGGATCAGTACTTATCAGGTGTTGGAAATGGCAGGTGACTGGTGGTCACCATTTCTTAGAGGCGGGTTCATTAAACACAGAAGGGTCTCAGTTTTCAGGCACCGTTGGTAGTGGGACTTTAGTCTGGGTAAACTTGGCTGTGAATGGCCCTGTGGGAGCAACTGTATAATGAAGGGAGAGGGAACACTTAATGTGGGAGAAGCGGATCTTTCTGCTGTTAGGAGTAGTGAGAGTAACCCAGTAAGGTCTGGTTCATTTAGTTTGTAGTTTAATGGGAGTAGGGAACAAGGGGGGTGTGAAGAGGGCAGGAAGACCTCGTCGCCCACCATAATGGGAGGGAAGCTGTCTGAGGTGGTTGAACCAGGAACTGGGCAATAGGTATCTGCATATTTCCATCTGTTCAGAGATATCTGAGGAGAGATGAGAGCAGATGGGGCAGCAAGATTGGAGATTGGGAGTATATAGTTGCAGGAACCAAGGGACATCTGTACACCAATTCAAATGGCAAAATATTGAGAGGATTTTTTGGAAGGACCCTCATGAGGAGCAGACCAATGGGAATTGTTTAATCCAGTCCAAGTGAAGCTCAAGGGAGAGTTTGGTCAGAGCACTTTTTAGTGTATGATTTGTCTTTTCTACTTTTTCTGAGGATTGAGGGTGGTAAGGGATGTAGAAATGCCAGGGGATGTTAAGCACCTTGGTAAGTAGTTGAGTTTCCTGAGATGTAAATTTGGTACCATTGTCTGACTGGAGAGAGCCAGGAACCCTGAAGCTGGGAATAATCTCCTGAAGCAGGATGTTGGAAACTGTTAGTGCCCATTTGTTAGTAGTCAGAAAGGCCTCGACCCAGCAGAGAAGGTATCTACCAGTACCAAGAGATATTGAAAGCGCAGTACTCTGGGCATATGAGTGAAGTCAACCTGCCAGTCAGAGGCTGGCAGGTGTCCTCTGGCTTGATGGGAGAGAAGAGTGGGGGATGGAGGGTAGAGTTAAGGTTCATTTTTTGACATATAGAACAAGAAGAGGTGAGTTGTTGAAGATATTTGGTATCTTCTGGTGAGAGAGGATGAGACTGTTTGACAAATGATAATAGAGAAGAAATGTTTAGATGAAACAAATGGTGGGGATAGAATAAGATAACCTAGTAGAGGGCTACTGGGATTGCTGGCCTTGAGGGTAGTTTGTCAGTATAGCAGATGGAGGGGAGGACGAGCTAGAGGAAGAGGAAGACAGTGCCGCCTGGCGGGGTGCCTGGTCTGCACTGTTATTACCAGCTGTGATGGCAGAGTTATCAGTCCGATGAGCCTTACAAGTAGACAAGTTCAGTTTGTGTTGGAAGACGGGCTGCTTCTAAGAGAGGGGTTATGAAGGTAGCACTGGAGATGGCTGTCCCTTTAGTAGTAAGAAGGATCCTTTCTTTCCAGATTACCAAGTGGAATAGGAGGATAGTGCTGGTTTTACTAACAATCACCAGAATAACAATTCGCCTGAGCACAGGTGCAATGCTGGTTTCCAAGGTTCTCCCTTCTCAATTACAAATTATTTAGGCCAGAAAAGGCTATTTGGCTCACATTAGCACAATCCCAAGAGGTAGTCTTCCTTTCATATTGATGGAGCTTTTTCCTTACTAGTAATAGTAGGCATGCAATAAACTATTTCATATCCTAAAAGCTTTAACTTAAATATTCAACCCAGAGCTTAATTCATCTTTACAGTGTAGACAAAAGACACAATGAATGATGATACCACATACACTTAATGCACTGACAAATGTTATTTTATCCATGATGATTCTTCTGTAAAAATGTATCTTCTCTGACATTGTTATGTGTCAGTTGAGTTACTTGCCATTTCCAAACTCAGGTATTTCTGAGTTCATTTGTTTATCACAGCTCAAACGATGTCACACAATTTTTTAAAATTTTCTTTCCATAAAATCCTAATCCTACGCATTTTTTCAACAACTCCAGAGTTATTGTGGAGCTTTTTTATTTTGTTGACTCTAAATTATCACTAGCCTTTAATTCTGGTGATATAAGTTGTTGTATGCTTTTGGTGTGAGAAAACAAGTTTCCAAAGGGACTAATTGTCTTAAAGAAGTATTTTCCATATTAACAGTTACAAAAGTAATTTTATCTGGTCCTCAAAACTCACTTTTTCTTGAAGCTTACTACTTAGATCATTACATGTCTTGCTTTTGAAATGGTAAACTGTGTAGATTTTTTTTTAAAAAATAAACTAACAAATAAGCAAATAGTCTCCCTATCTTTCTATCTTTATGCTTTTTCATATGAAATGTGTTCTGTGTCCATCCAGCTGCGCTGGCTGAAAGTCAGGGCTGTGAGTCATTGCCTGATGGGCTCCACACACGAACAGGAACTAACAAAGAAAAACAGAAGATACTGTTCTTGGATTTTGCTTACAGATGAACATTAGGGAAGGGAAGTAATTGTGTGGTTTTCAATGAAGAATGTTTAGTTGTGTTTCTTTCTATTTGTTAGTGATATTAATATTTTCCATTTGTTTTAAGATATCAAAGGAATGGAACCATGATAAGAGAAGTGGTCCACAGAGATATCTCTTGATTGTATTTCAGCTAGGAAATTCCTTGATATTATCAGTAAAAATGTCATGGAAGCAAAACATCAGGAATGAATGGCAGACTGATTATGAATTTCTCAAATCCATAAAATCTTACAGTGACCAACCATTGACAATAAAGGGGCTTATCTAATTCTGTCCTTTTATCTCTATCTGAAAGTTGATTAAAAATATAGGATCTAAGACCCTTAGGAGTCTTATAAATTATGCTTAGAAATATTTTGGAATATTACTCCTAATTTTTATAGATAAGATAACCAACTTCCAGCAATCTTAAGGGATGTACCAATCCATACACAGATAAATTTCATCTGAATCAAGGCTAGCCTTCAGTCTCATGACCTCCTTTTGACTTCCAGTATATTCCTCCCATTATTTTCTCTTCTCCTGCTCTAATAATAATAAAATTTAAGATACAAAACCTCCTCAGTGAATCGTGGGTGGCTAGTGTTTAGTTAATGCCACATTGTCGATAATTAACTAAAATTATTATTTGAGGCATGCCATCGACTTGCTCTTGAGTTGACGATGGGTTAAACACAAGCATTAAATAATATTGATGGAATCCAGAAGGTTCAAATTAAAGAACAGTTGTGTTTCTCACTGCCAATCAGAAGAGAAGCAGATACACAAACACATTCTCATGCCTCATGGATGAGAAAGTTTTAATAAAGCCAGTTGGCTGAAACAATACTTTTTCTCTCCCTTTCCCTAAGGAGGAGAAGGGTGAGAAAGAGTCCAAGTGCAAAAGTGAATCTAAGGATGAAGATATGCCACGTAGCCACTCAGGAAGAAAAAAAAAAAAAAAAAACTCATTACAGATCTTTCAGAAGAGTAATAAGGGCACACACCCTATTTTCTAAAAGTTCAATAAATCTAATTATTTCTGCAATCATCTCCAAACTGTAAGTCATACTTCTCTCTGCTTTTTGTCCCCTGTAATTTTAATGGCTTCTTTCAATATACATGTATCTCATTTGAACAATAAAGCCCATGATTGTCTTAAAAACAGAGAAATGCAACTCTGCCTTTCATAACGTGAACAAGACTGCCTGGTCTAAAGTTGGTACTGTGTGAAGAATGGGGACACAGGATCACAATGAGGGCTATGTTGTTATATAATCACATATTTACAGGATGCAAACTTTGTGTATCAATCAGTATAAATCATTATAGAGTTCTTGGTGAACTTGATGTTCCTGTTAAGTGGCTAGGGCCCAAAAGCTTGGTGCAAGCCCCATTTTCCCAGGCATGTTGTGAACAGTAAAATGCCTGTCCTTTATCTTGTGGGCTCAGACAGTTAAGGATTGTATAAATATTGTTGACCACGTGGTGACTGTTATTTTTGACTTGCTTTGTAGGATCCAAATGCTAACTCCATTTGCTGAAGCCTCCTCTGGTGAAGTTCTGGAAAGTTTCAAGAAACAGTGATGAACTCCCTTAGGAATGCAGTTTCACAAAACCATCACGAAACAACAAACCTACGGGAGCTGGGAAAGTGCTGTGAAGTGTCATCTCAATGCCCATCCAAAAGGAGGAAAGGAGAGTGGATATTATAGCCTTGCCTTTTGTCCTCCTTTTCTCCAATCGGAGAGCCTGCCTCATGGTCTGAGAGGGTGGATACAGCATTCCTGGGAGAAACTGAAAGAGATGAGAAGGAAAACCATAAGGATTTGAGGCAGCAGGGGAAGGCAAGAGGATTCTGGAGTTGAAATTAGCCTGTTATGATTGCAGTTGTTTAATCTGGGGTGGTAGGAATTGCATTTGGATCGATAAAGAACTTTGGGTTGGGGACTCGGGAAGGTGAGGTAGGGCACGAAAATGGAAATACGTATATCACTGCCGAGGAAGTATTACCAACTCTTGGCTCAATTACTAAAGACTGGGAAAGGCTGGCACCATGGCTCACTTGGTTAATCCTCCGCCTGTGGCGCTGGCATCCCACATGGGCTCTGGGTTCTAGTCCTGGTTGCTCTTCTTTCAGTCCAGCTCTCTGCTGTGGCCTGGGAAGGCAGTGGAGGATGGCCCAAGTGCTTGAGCCCTGCATCCACATGGGAGACCAGGAGGAAGCACCTGGCTCCTGGCTTCGGATTGGCGCAGCACGCTGGCTGTGGCAACCATTTAAGGGTTGAACCAATGGAAGGAAGACCTTTCTCTGTCTCTCTGTCTCACTGTCTAACTCAATCTGTAAAAAAAAAAAAAAAAAAAAAAAGACTGGGAAGCCTGCAGGTATGTTCATGTCCAACGGCAGTCTGCAGAAAATTCAAATCCTCTTTTCATCCCATTTTCCAAAAATGTGTTGAAGCCTGCTTGCATTAGTCAGCTAAGTTGGTAAAGACACAAGTGATCATGGATCTCAATTCAATGTGAAGTTCCCTTGTGTCATATTTTGCTATCTTCTCCCAGGCAGGGCAGTCGGTCTCTTCCAAATGTGTCACTTTTATTTCAGATCATTTGTTTGCTACTGTTCTTTCCCAGAGAAAAGGATTATCATTTCTTAGAAATGATATTCCTCCTGGATAGAAAGGTAGACAGGAGGCCAGTGTTGAAGTGTAGTGGGTAAAGCTGTCCCCGTCAGGGCCAGCATCCAATATGGGCACTGGGTCAAGTCCTGGTTGCCCCACTTCCTTTCCAGCTCTCTGCTATGGCCTGGGATAGCAGTAGAAGATGGTCCAAGTCCTTGGCCCCTGCACCCACGTGGGAGACCTGGAAGAAGCTCTTAGCTCCTGGCTTCTGATCAGCACAGCTCTGGCCGTTACAGCCATCTTGGGGAGTGAACCGACAGATGAAAGATTCCTCTCTCTCTCTCTCTCTCTCTCTCTCTCTGCCTCTCCTTCCCTCTGTGTGTAACTCTGACTTTCAAATAAGTAAATAAACCTTTAAAAAAAAAAAGAAAGGTAGACAGACTATGCCAACAGAGAAATGCAAAACCCTGTGGGAAAAAAAAAAAGATAGAACAATGTTATTTTTTTAAAGAAAGCACTCTCTAATTCCTTTCATCTTATGTAGTGAGAAAATTTACTTCTGAGGTAAACTGCTCTCTTATTTAGGAAAGCCTCTTTAATCAAGTTTCCATTATAAGAAGTGAAGCTGCTACAAAGGCAAAGTTAAGAATCTATAAAAGCTCCCTTTGTAATGAAGTAAAAGGTGCTAACCTTTGAGAGAGGCAGGCTTCTTTTTATTTCTTCGCTTTGCATTGGTAAACATCAAGTTTCCTATTTAACAACATGATCTCTGAAAACATGGCTTATAAAAACATACTTTGTCCGGGGCCAGCACCGTGCCTCACTTGGTTAATCCTCTGCCTGAGACGCCAGCATCACATATAGGTGCCGGGTTCCAGTCCCAGTTGCTCCTCTTCCAGTCCAGCTCTCTGCTGACAGGGAAGGCAGTGGAAGATCCCTAAGTGCTTGGGCCCTGCACCCATGTGGGAGACCAGGAGGAAGCACCTGGCTCCTGGTTTCGGATCAGCGCAGTGCACCAGCCACAACACACCGGCTGTAGCGGCCATTTGGGGGGTGAACCAATGGAAGGAAGACCTTTCTGTCTGTCTGTCTGTCTGTCTGTCTCTCTCTCTCTAACTCTATCTGTCAAATAAATTAAAAAAAAAAAACATACTTTGTCCAAATAAACCTCTTGACCCCAAAGTATCATGATATAGGAAAATACAATAGATTTTGTAAGTAATTTAATAAATAATTTAAGATAATGCAATAAGTGATATACCAAGAATAACATTGCAATAAAATCCTGTGCTCATAAAAATTAATTATGGAGCTAAGCATGGTTGTAATTTAATGGAGAGAAGGGAGCAGCAAATCATGTCATGATAGGGTGGGAAATGGGGTTCCTAGAGTGGAGCTGTGTGAACTATAAGTGAGACTTGCTGAGTTATATGGTCTTTCTCTGCAATCCCTAAGGTGTGTTATTTCTTGCCTCACATGGGGTAGTAATAATAGCATCTGGAAGGTTCATTTTCATTATGTCTATAAACAAAAAGTATAATGTGCTCCTTTCTTACTATTTCCAAGGTTTGGCAAACTCAAATTCCTTCTACTTTTGCTTGAAGCTAAAACAAGAGGCAGAAAAACAAAGGCGTCATATACGTAGCAAGAAATGATGTAATGCTGTCTAGCACTCATTTTACTATGCAAAAGAATTATTAATTAAGGGCTATTCTTAACAAGGCATAATTCCCACTTTTAGGTTTTATTGCATAGTGAAGAGCTTTCTTTCGAGTTAGATGAACTTAGGCAAGAAGATGTGGGTAGAACAGATGTGGTCCAGTTCTGGAGACTGGTCTTATTTTTCAGAGTGCCCTCTGGATTTTCCTGCTCCATTGGCTTTGGCCTGGTCCTGGCCCTGCTCCGGTTTGCTCAGTTGCCTGTGCACGCATTCATCAGGTGAGACGCTATCGTGTCAGCACCGTGCCTCTCAGCTGCCACAGGAATCTAAGAGACAGGGAGCATGAGGATGCTTTCCAAAGTTTATCAAAATGAAAATAAGAGATAAGTTAATTGGGGAGTAAAAACTTTGGAAATCCATGCACAAGTAGGATTTCCAAATGTTCATGGAAAATGTATATTATGAAAAAACTGGTCATGTATTTCAAACTGTTTTGCATCAAGTAAATATATTCATTTTTCCATGAGTATTTTGAAGTACCCTCCCATGTAACAAAGTACTACAAAAACAAAAGCTGAGGAATAAAATTAAATTAAGTTGTAATTATTTTTTGCAGCAATACTGATGCATCAAAGGTGAATCAGTCTACACACACACACACACACACCCTTCCTCTGTCTGCTTATTTTGAAAAATAACATATGTCCATAATAAGCACTTGTTAATTGTTGTGATGGGCGCTGTATGAATGTAAGTAGTACTAGTGTTTTATTTTTGTTAGGTACTATCTGATCCAATCTCTCATTCAATAAAGTTTTTATTTCCACAACTCAACTTATAGAAGTCATCTATCCAATCTTTTCAAAATACTTTCTTGTTGAAATTTTACTGCACAATTTGCTGTGTCCAATCACACTCTTCACTTCTGCCCTCTGACGCTAGATGGAATTGAATTATTTATTCATTTATATTTTTTAAAAAATTTTATTTTATTTATTTGAAAGACAGAGTTACAGAGAGAGGTAGAGAAAGAGAGAGAGGTCTTCCATCCTCTGGTTCCCTTCCCAGATGGCCCCAACGGAACTGTGCAGATCCGAAGCCAGGAGCCAGGAGACTCTTCCAGGTCTCCCATGTGGGTGCAGGGGCCCAAGTCCTTGGACCATCTTCCACTGCTATCCCAGGCCATAACAGAGAGCAGGATTGGAAGAGGAGTATCCGGGACTAGAACTAGCCCTACATAGGATGCCAGCGCTTTAGGCCAGGGCTTTAACTTGCTGCACCACAGCGCTGGCCCCTATTCATTTATCTTAAGACATCCCCACCCACATTGTTCCTTCAGCACCAAGAGTATGCTTGATGTTGAGCTGAGTGCTAGGATTACAAGAAATAAAACAGACGTGACCAATATGGGGCTTACGAGTTAGTAGTCAGAAAAAAAATAAGTATTATAGTTACTAGCACAGAGTATATTTAAAGATAGGAATGGACTATTATTACAAAACAGGTCTCAGAACAGATACTGATTAAATTGCATCTTGAAAGATAATGTAGATTTCTTCAGGTATGACAGTCAAAAGTGAAAACTGGGAAAAAGCAATGAGGACAAAACCTGGCAGAGAGTATAAATATGAAGAACTCAGACTGGTGTGACAAAATCGTTTGTCCTAACTGGTGTCAGAGTGAGGATAGAGGCAACTGGCACAGACGGGCAGGGGATTTGATGGGAATCCTTATCCCAAGGGAATGTATAAGTCGTGCTGCAAGTTTGGACACGTTTTCCTAAAGCAATAGGGATTGGGGACTGATTTTAAGCAGGAGGGTTTTGTGTTCACACTTCAAAATATCACTGGGTTGTCGTGTAAAACAGAGGGAACACCAAGTCATGGAAGCATTTACTGCTGGAAATGGCCAGAGTGAGTCTGACGTCTCACTCATTGTGACAATGACCTCTGTTGTTCATAACGTGATTGCAAATGCCACGTGGGCTGTGATGATTTTGTAAGAAAATCAGTTACACTGTTCATTGATAGTGATGCAATGGGCAGCAGAAAACCTCAGTGTTTTTCACGATTTAAAAACAGTTGAGTTTAACAGACTAACTCCTTAGCTATATATACGGTAACATTATCTCTTAATTTTAGTCTATTGTCTTCACAATCAAGATCCATTTTTCTTTGATTTGATCAGATTCAAACATTTTTAAATTTTTCAGTGTAATTTAAACTAACACATCACTTTAAATTATCATTACTTTATTGTTAATTCAGTTTCATTAACTTTTTGCAGAAAAAGAAACTGGGTGAGAGATGCCATTATTGCCCAAATTCATAAAGCACAATGTGACAAAGAAAAGAAAGACTGGAATCCAGGCCTTCTGATGCAAGTCCAGTGTGTCTTTAGCTATGCAACAGCTTTCCCTGGGTATGCATTCCTCCATTGTTAAATTATTCAACCAGAATAGCTAATTTTCATACTGTCAGCCAAAAGGAATTGAGTTTGAAAATGCGTAAGTGTAGACTAGAGGGAATTAACAACTCATTCATTTTCTTGTGGAAAATTGCTTTCATTTTCAAACAGAATGAACTAATCTTTTTCTCACCCCACAGGCAAACATTAATTTCTTAGTAAAATTTGAATAGTCTCAGATGAAAGGGAAAAAAATTAAGATGAAAAAAGGAAAGAGCATTAGAAATATAATACTGGCCGAACCCAGCCCAAGGCTGCTTCCATTACTTTACTGATTCAAAATAAACGTGCTCCAGACCCAAAATATGTAGAGAACAAATAAATTTGGGTTCAAATACCCATACCAAAGGCTTTCAAATTATGTTATTTGTGCTTAAAAGCATATTTGAAAAATATTATTATTAGAAGTGATATCTTTTATAGGTTTCTAATTCTGTACAAGATGGCTTTATGTCAATATAATGTGTGACTAAAGTGATATATTGACCAGCTCTCATTTGGACCCCTGACATCCAGTGGTTTGTCATTAAAACTGTAAGAGCAGCAGCACAGGAAAAGTTATACGGTTGGTGTTTTCTCTTGGCTACCCCAGTGATACCACACTCACACCCAGATTGTGCCCATCCTCCCAACAAGACAAAGGCTGTTACGAGTGGCTTCAGAGTCCCACAGATGATTAGAGATATCTCCTAGCAGGACAGCAGTCTCTTCCTGAAGGAGGTCAACTTCATGCAGCAAAAATGGATGGCAGCAAAACATGTATCTGAGAGAGTTTGATCTTGGTATTTCAGAAAGTCTTGAGGTAATATTACATGGTTAAAGTGAGAATATTTTCTAATTCTTTATAATTACTTCATAATTTGGGCTTGTTTCCTTCTGTTATTTAAACCAAGGCAGGGAAAAACCTTAATTTTTTTCAGTGCTTAAGTCTTCAAAACCTCTTTCTGGCTTTATTTCTTTCACTTGTGCTTTTTTTTTTTTTTTTTTTTTTTTTTTTGCAATGTTATTCGAGTTATTTTTAAACAGTGACTAGATTTCATTGCCATTTAAAATCACAAAGGGCATTCAAATCTAAAATTACTTACAGCTTCTGACAAAATAATGCCTATAATCTGTGCTAAACCTTTTCCTATTTACAATTTTGTGAGCACCCTGTTAGAAATGTCCTTTAAATTTGCCACTGCCTTTACTCTTCTGTTCTTGATTGGCCTAATCATGATTGACAAGTGGTGCCACGAGGGTCTATGCTGGTGAATTTCTTGATTTTTCTAGGTACTAGCGGCCACCACACTCCATGCTTCCAGACCCCTATTTTTCATTCTCAAGGCTGACATTGACTGGCCCAAGTCTTCTCACACCTCTCCCACTTCCCCTGCTTTTAATTCCATCTTCCATTTATAAAGGACTCTTGTGCTTCCCCTCATCTCACCTGCTAATCCGGAATAGTTCCCTCATTTAAAGTTAGATACGCAACCTGCATTCCATCACTATTTTAGTTCCTTTTGCCATGTAACCTAACAAATTCACACATTTCAAGGGATCAAGGCCTGGGCATCTTAAGAGGCAGAATAGTGACATCCCAAGAGATGAACATTGAAAATTAATCGAAAAGAGTCATATTGCATTATTGCAACTTTATGATGAATCCAGAATACAGTATTCTGTAGAATCAGAAAACGAGTCACAGATTGCTGGGGAGCGGAAGAATGTCCGAGAAATGACTGCTGATGAGTAAGGGGTTTCTTTTTGAGTTTATGAAAATGTTCTAAAATTGATTGTGGTGGAGGTAATACTGCCCTGTATATGGTAAAAACCACTAAATCACACACTTTAAATGGATGAATTAAATATTATATATGTCTGAAGACTATTGTATCTATAAGCAAAATATCTAATAAAATTATAGCTATACATAAAACTATATAAAGATTTGTCTTATCTCCCTCAGTTTACAAACAATTGAATGATTACAGTCCCATTGTCACACTTTACAACCAAGAGATGGATATAAAGCATACACCAGGAAGCAGCAGCAACAGTATCTGCTTATTTTTAAAAATAAACTTGAAATAGTGAAATAATTTTATATTTGCATACAATCATATGAAATAAAACTAATACAGAGCAATTTCCGTGTGCCTAGTTTACTGCAACAGAAATGTACTGCAGAACTATAGGACAAGTCCTGGCCAGGGTGTCGAAGGCAACACAGTTAAGACAGAGTCAAGATTTGTTCATGATGTTTTCTTAAGACTGTTATCCAACTGGTGTTTAAAGGATCTGGTCTGCAGTGATATGGCCTGTTTTAGTCCTGACATTAGCAACATTTCTTTTATTATTATTTCTCTGTCAGTCTTGTTTGGAGTTTGATGGTTTTATTAATATGTTTTAAGAATTTTTTTTTTTGTTTCATCAGTTTTCTTTTTTGGCCTTCTATATCATGAAGTTTGTTCTTATCCTTGCTATCTCTTTGTTCTACTTGCTTTAGGCTTATTTTGGTCTTATTTTCCTAGATTCTAGATCTTGGATTATGGATTTCTAACTTCTTTCCTACTGTAATTTTTTTTAGATTTAGGTATTTTATTCCTACCGTTTCAGCTGAAACCCAACATTTTTGACATATTTTGATATTCACTTAGTTCATTGTGTTTATTTCCCTTGATAGTTCCTCTTTGAGCCATGAGTTATTTCATAGTGTATTGCTTAGTTTTTAAATGTCAGAAGATGTTTCTGTTATCTTCTAGTGATTTATTTTTGCTTGATTCTATTGTTTGGAGACATGCCATATAATTTCAATTTTTAAAAATTGGTTGATTTGTTTTCTGGAGAAGGATACTATCTCTTTTGGTATTTGTTCCATGAGTACTTGAAACAAAAAGATGTATTCTGCTATTTTTTATTAAAGTAGTCTGTAAATTCTGATTAGTCTGTTTGATAATGCTGTCATTGAATTTTACTATATCATTTATGACTTTTTGTTTAAATGATCCATCAGTTGTTGAGAGAAGGATATTGGAGTATCCAACAATAATGACTATGGATTTGTCTATTTCTCCTTTCAGGGATATCGGTTTTTGCTTCATGCATTATGAAATTTTGTTGAATGGTACAAAAACATTTAGGATCACTCTGTCTTTTGGTAGATCAAACACTTTACCATTCTACAGTTCCCTTCTGTCTCTGGTACTTTACTTTGAATTCTGTTTTATTTTGTATTATTATAATCCTTCCTCATTTCTTTCAATCAATGTTTGCATGTTATTCCTTTAATCTAGCCTTCTTCTTCAGTCTGACATTATCATTATTTGCAGTTAGTTTCTTGTAGGTAATATGTATTTGAATCATATATTATAACTCACTCCGTGGACCTGTTTTTTTTTATTTTGGAGAGTGTCATTTTGTGTAGCTTTTTCATGGTTGCTCTGGTTAGTACTAAACACATACACTAAATATGACATTCCACAGTGGTCATTTTACTAGTTAGAGTAATGCAGACACCTCATAATCCTCTATGTTTCTTTACCTCCCCATTTTTAATATGGTTATTATTATTTTTTTTTGACAGGCAGAGTTAGACAGTGAGAGAGGGAGAGACAAAGAGAAAGGTCTTCCTTTTTCTGTTGGTTCACCCCCCAAGTGGCTGCTACAGCTGTTGTGTTGCGGCCGGCGCACTGCGCCGATCAGAAGCCAGGAACCAGGTGCTTCTCCTGGTCTCCCATGCGGGTGCAGGGCCCAAGGACCTGGGCCATCCTCCACTGCCTCCCCGGGCCACAGCAGAGAGCTGGACTGGAAGAGGAGCAATTGGGACAGAACCGGCGCCCCAACCAGGACTAGAACCCAGGGTGCTGGTGCTACAGGAGGATTAGCCTAGTAAGCTGCGGCGCCAGCAATATGGTTATCTTAAAATTTTCCTCTGTATATGTTTATAGTTACACAGGACAATATTATGATTTTGGCTTCCGTTGTCAAGTATCATTCAGAAAACTCAAGAGAAGAGTAGAGTTTATTATATTTAGCCATGTCTTCCTATTTAAAAGTCAAGTATCTCTGTAAGACAAAGCATAGTTTTCTTCAGAATTGTAGGAGTTTGTGCTGTAACAGTGCTATGGATTTTACAGAAAGTCCATTCAGCATCCTGAGATGCGGCAGACATATAAAATATCATTATATCTGCCATATCTACAACACAAGTGGAGGGAAATATCTATAGCAGCCTTGATTGCTACAATTTCTTCTGCTCCTCTAAGTACAATTTGAAATAGTAATACTAGGTCTCAACAAAAGAAAAGTGTTCCCGAATGTAATGAAGATTCCCTTCAATGTCCACAGAAACGTGCCTAGAGATGGACCTCTCTCAGTGGTAAGCAAAGGACAGTAACTTGTCTTTACCTCACAAAGGATCAGTCAGGCACGCTTTGACACCCAAAATGTTACCCCATTTAGTGAACTCATGAATTTTCATTGACTTTATATCCCAGACATTGTCATGTCTTACCAAGGTATCCAAAGTACTTTCTAAATCCTGCCTGCCAGGTGCAGTTAGCATAATGTGATTAGTACACCAGACAAATAAGGTATTTTAAGTCATATTAAAAGGATTGACAATACTGCAGACTATGTAGCAACAGACTATGAGACTGCTAGTTGGGGACCACAAAAGTGCACTTGCAGACTATCTTTCCCACAGAAGAACAAATTGGTTCTGATTCTATTTGTTGGCAAGAGTTTTTTGCAGTTCCTTTCAGGAGTTAGTATTGTTTCTGGTTTAAAATCTTTGTCAGTCCAGGAATAGTTGGATTAGTATTGGTCACAGGTGGTTGTGCCATTACAGGGGATTCCAACTGATCTTTCCCATCCAAATAACTCTTACTTCATGAATCAGAAAACCAACGTAAGTGTTCTGCCTGATACTATTCAAGTCTGTCTCATTTAAATAATCTGGGACTGAGGAACTCACTACAGGATGGTTAAAGAGCACACTGAACTCATAGTATATCACTTTGCATTCACAAATTTGCATGCCAAACAGAGAACTTGGAATCAGGATCTCAAAAAATATGGGTGGGGTTTGGTGCAGTGGCGTAGCGGGTAAAGCCACTGCCTGCAGTGCCAGCAACCATATAAGTGGTGGTTTGAAACCTGGCTGCTCCGCTTCTGATCCAGCCCTCTGCTACGGCCTGGGAAAGCAGTAGAAGATGGCTCAAGTCCTTGGGCACCTGCATCCACGTGGGAGACTTGGAAGAAGATTCTGGCTCCTGGCTTTGGGTCAGCCCAGCTCCGGCTGTTGTGGCCATTTGGAATGAACCAGTGAATGGAAGACTTCTCTCTCTCTCTGTAACTCTGCCTTTTAAATAAATAAATAATTGTTTAAAAAAATGGGTGTTATTTTTTCTTCTAGTAAATTGCCACAACCCCTTTTAAGGAAGCACCATTGGAATTATTATCAATTGGAAACTGAGGTCTTAGTTCAAACACTGAGTGGGTGTACCGTCTCCTGTAATCAAGGGTCATTGGGTCTGAGAAATGAAAAGTCATCCTACCATAAAGACTTTCAAATGATATTCCTTCTGCATGTAGTATATCTTTTCTTACTCAGAGTTCCCTTTTCCTAGATAACTCATTGGAGGAGACTTTTTGGTGCCCTTAGCTTGAAGCCATGGATATCTAATTCTTCATAGAACCTAATCATATCTTTATTGTATATCAAACTATATATATGTGTGTGTGTGTATGTATGCCAGTCTGATTAATTTCTTTACTACTAGCCTATGAGCATATAAAGATTGTATTTATATAGAGTTTAGGTTTTTTCTTTTTTCTTTTTTCTTTTTTTTTTTTTTTTGACAGGCAGAGTGGACAGTGAGAGAGAGAGACAGAGAGAAAGGTCTTCCTTTGCCGTTGGTTCACCCTCCAATGGCCGCCGCGGCCGGCGTGCTGCGGCCGGCGCACCGCGCTGATCCGATGGCAGGAGCCAGGAGCCAGGTGCTTTTCCTGGTCTCCCATGGGGTGCAGGGCCCAAGCACCTGGGCCATCCTCTACTGCACTCCCTGGCCACAGCAGAGAGCTGGCCTGGAAGAGGGGCAACCGGGACAGAATCCGGCGCCCCAACCGGGACTAGAACCCGGTGTGCCGGCGCAGCTAGGTGGAGGATTAGCCTAGTGAGCCGCGGCGCCAGCCAGGTTTTTTCTTTTTTTTTATGAGACTGTAAGCCTAAAAAAATTTTTGCTTATTTTTATGCTAGCTTGGTTAATGTCTTTCCTTTCCACTAGACTGTAAGCTCCATGGAGCAATTATTTCATCACATCAGGAATTTTGTTAGTGTCTAGGAAGTTTTCATGGAGGAACATACAAATGACCTAATACTGAAAATAAGAAAAATTACACAATGCTAAATCTAGCAGAAAGCATAATCAAGGATGTGAATATCTTAAAATCAGTCTTGCTCATTCTTTGGTCCCCTCCCAACATGATTGTGGCACTTAGACCAGTCAGCTCTCTTCCAGCCTCCTCCCACTGCTACCTCTCACCCATATCTCAGCTAGAAGAAAATCTTGACTGTTATTACCACAAAGGAACTATACATGTTTTAAGTTATGGTTATGCTCAGTACTCTGACTTGGTTATTATATAATTAACATGGATTGAAACATCACCCTGTATCCCATATAATATAAGATTATTATGTGTTAATTACAACTAAAATAGGAACCAATTCAATTTTAGGTATAATAGTGAGAGAGATCTCAAAGCCATTTTTTGTTAATTTTAAAAGACGCTGAATTGTAGTGATGATAATTGACATTTTAAAAATAGACAAACTTTACCCCAAGAATATGCCTCAGCTAAGTGAAATAAAAGGAGTGACAAGCTGAACTGAATTTTATCATAAAAACAAGAATTTTGTATTATGAAAGTGTAATAATTTTGCCCTTTGGGGCCAGTGTTGTGATATAGCGGGTAAAGCCACTGCCCATGATGCCAGCATCCCATGTTGGCACTAATTCGTGTCCCAGCTGCTCCACTTCTGATCCAGCTCTCTGCTAATAGCCTGGGAAAAGGAGCAAAAGATGTTCCAAGTGCTTGTTCCCCTTTCACTGACATGAGAGACCTGGATGAAGCATCCGGATCCTGGCTTCAGTCTGGCCCAGACTTGACAATTGTAACCATCTGTGATGTGAACTAGTGGATGGAAAAATCTCTCTCTCTTTTTCTCTCTCTCCCTCTCTCTGTCAAATATAAATGAATCTTAAAATATTTTCACTTCTGTCTAAACGCGGAACCATTAACAGAGACAGTGTGGTCTGACCAATGGATCAGTTGCTAGCAAGGAGTCAGAAATAAGTTATTAAAATGGACATGAGCAGGAACATGGATAGCTACTTGAGCCATTACTCACTGCCTTCCAGGGCGTGTATTATCAGGAAAGTGGAATTGAAAGAGGAGCTCAGACTCAAACCCAGGGATTCTTAGATGGGATGTGGGCATTCCAAAGATGTCCTGACTTATGCACCAAACACTTGCCCCTCAGTTTATATTTCAACAGTGACAATGGAACACCTGAGCTAAATGACAACCAGATTTGACCTTTTCATGTTATATTTTAATAATGTTTAGGTAAGAAATAGCCTGGATGCACTGTTCCTTCTCTTCTTCATACGGCTATGAACACGTGGAGAGGAATAGAAAGAGAAAATCCATCTCTTCCTCCTCCCTTTTCATGTTGCCTCCTCTGTACTTCCTCTCTCATGCCATCATCTTACATTAATTTCAACACAAAGTATTATTTGCTGCCTCATTCACTTTACTTAATGTTACTTTTTTTTTCCATTTTTTGAGAAGTGGAGGGCATTCTGATGTGATTTTCATTAGACATACGGAGATAAATACAGAAAATAAGGTTAAAGCAATGCCTCTTCTTTCTCTAACTCCAAGATGTCATCATTTTGACTTTAAAGCTCTTTTCAGTTCTCGATTTAATCATTTAACTCTCCAATAAAAATAATTCTATAACTCTGAATTTCTTTAAAAGCAAATTGTATTTTGGTGTGTAAGCCCCTTAATGTATAATAATGTGTTCATTTATTTGTATTCCTGACTAAACTATGTGCCTCACAAGACAGAAACTAGCATGTGTGTGTGTGTGTGTGTGTGTGTGTGTGTTGCTTGTCTGTTTATGTCCTCTGCCTTCTCAAAGAGAACTTAATTCAGTGTCATGTACAAAGAAGACTTGTAATAAACTGTTGACTAAAGCAACCAATAGATTGTTTTGATGTCCTCTTGTTAAGGGTATTTCCTCTGGGTTGTAAAGAAGAAAAACTCTTAGTTCATTGATGTGGTGAAGCTTAGCAAGAGCAAGACAGCCCTCTCTTTGACCTCTGTTCTAAAGTAATAAGTTTGAAATTTAACTGGAATGCCTTTAATAGAAAGATTTGTCTTTGTTGTATAATTATGAGCAGTGATTTTAGCGGTAAAATGTTCTTGACAATAGGAGACAAAACCAGCAGTCTTGCAGAACCGGGAAAAGATATTGTGTGTATTGGAGAATTTAACTACACAGTAAATTGTGTCATCTTTGCGTTTGTATCTAATTAGGCTTTCCAATCTAGAAAGAACTTAATTGGTACTAAAATCCACATTTTATTGTTTTACATCATTTGAAAATATTGTAGAATAATATTAGATATACTTATAAGAAGAACATTTTTCATATGATGCATGGTGAGTATTTTCTATGATTGTTTTATATCTTTAATTACATGAATTATAATAAGAGAACTTTTTTCCATACCTTTGGAATTCAGTGGATTTTTTTTTACCAAAATGTAGAATTTATTCAGGAAGGTGATGATAGGTGGGCAATGAACCAAATCCAAGTCACCAAGATTACCTAGGTCATACAAAGCTGTCAAGTTCTATGTACCCTGTATATACTCTCGGTGGTTTACAAAAATTTCCACAAAACTGAAAAGTGGAATTTAATGTAAAGCAAATTATGCCAATGGGAATTCTAGTATACTGACATAAAACAGCACATAAATTGGAGAGAAAAATTGTAAGTTGTTTTCTGTTGACATCAGTGCACACAGAAAAAAAAATCTCATGGAAACATCTGCGAACTGTCTGTACAGAACTCTCTTCTTCAATTCACAGTTCAAAGTCTTCCTTTGCCAAATCCGGTAAAGTAATAGAGAACAGTTTGTCTTAGTGATGCAGATGGATAATGGAATACTTTTTAGCATCTATTTTACCCCTCAATAATTAATTTGGGGGTGACTATTGTTTCTATATTGCTCTGTTAAGTATAATTCAGGGAACATTTATATCAGAAAGGCTGCTAAGAAGTTGGTGGGAAAACAAAAAATACATGAAGAACAGAAATCTGTTAAAAATATGGTATTGATTTATTCAACCAGATGAAAAGAACTAAATCTTTTCAGTTAGGCCAACTGATGAGTAAGAAGGAAGAGGGCTAAAAGAATTTGAAGGGTGTGAACAAAAAACATAGACAGCAAGTGTTTAGCATTATGCAAATGTCCACTGGGTAAAAACAGCAACATGCAGGATAAATTCTGATTCTAATAAAATGATATTTAAACAAAAACATTGTCATTGGATGAAAAATTCATTACTTGAATCATTTAAACTTAACAAATAAATGCCAAATGTTTTAGCAACTAGCTGTAAATGCAAAAAGGTCATACTTGGAGACTTGATGGATTATGCAAATCAAACTGAAAGTTTTCTGAGACATCACTTTTTAACATACCATTAAACTGTGCTCAAGAATGCTGAAAATTTCCTTATTATGGCTATATATTTCCTTCCACCCAGATATTTACAAGATGCTCACTGTGCATTCTTAGGAAATAACTACATTGTGTGATACAGGACAGGGCATCTCCATCTGCTAGTATAATAATGCAGAATGTCTAAAATTACTTCTAAGGCTGTCATGGAAATCTCCAACACACCACCTCTAAAAGCCTTTAAGAATGAAGTATACCTCAATTAATTTAGATTTTTTTCTGTTTTTGTTTTTTGATCACAAGGATCCAGGAAATAGGGTAAGGATAAATGGGTAACATGAAGTAAAAATAATCTCCCAAAAGTTTAAGAGTAGCTGTTGCAGCCAATAGATGAAGACATCGAGAAGAAGGCTTTGCTCCTTGGTAAAAATCATCCTACCAGTCTGATTCAGTTAATCCACACTCTTGAGGGCAAATTTCCATATTCCTAATAATATAGAAATGTAATTTGGTTTTTCTTTTAGCCTTCCCAAGACAACTCATTATTAGCCTTATCTATTTCTTCTGATTAAAACCAGATTTTGGCATTTGACAATCCCACATCATGTAATGGGAACAAATGCAAAATAGGATAATTTTTATTTTGGGTTAGTAACACTGGAACACAAATCACTTCAACTTCAGCTCATTTAGTATTCATTCTGATCATTACAACTTGGAAAAGAAGTCAAGGCATATTCACATTTCAGTCTAGTTATTTCACTGGTATTTAATAAGCCTATGTGAGAAACATACAATGCTGAACAAAGAGGGGATCACAAAAAAATAGAAAAAGTTCCAGAGGGGCATATTTAACATATTCACAAAACTATGAGTGAATAAAGCAATATGAGTGATACAGTTAAGGCCACTGGTATTCACTAGGACAGTAATAAAGCCAATCCTGCCTTTGAATAATATTCCAACCTACAGAAATATGGAAGGTAAGGCATTCCAGGTGGAAAGAATGGAGTCAACTATCCACAGGTCATGAGGAGTTTACAGGGTAGATATGGTTCAGTAGGGCTGGAACTCAGCCAGGGCAAAGAGCTAGATTGCAGCCAGATTGTGGGGGTCATTAAAAGCTAGAAGGAGCAATGTGGACTTTTTAAGTAAGAAAACTAAAGGAGATCACTTTTTTTCTTTTTCCTTTATTCTTTAAATTTAATTTTAGCTCCAAAATATAAGGAAGAATATGCAGTATTTATTTTTCTGTGTCCTGCTTTTTTTCACTCAATATGGTGTCTTCTAGTTGGATCCAGTTTGTTGCAAATGGTAGAATTTCATTATTTTTAATAGCTTAATAATATTTGATTGTGTATGTATACCACATTTTCTTTATCCATTCATCTCATGATGGGCACCTTGGTTGATTCCATATTTTGGCTATTGTGAATAGTGCTTGCTATAAACATTATGGCTTAGGGATCTCTTCAATGCAACATATTCATGCCTTTTGAGTATATAACCAGAAGTAGGATTTCTGGCTCCCATGGCAAGTCTATTTCTACTTTTCTAAGAAATCATACTGTTTTCCAGAGTGGTTGCACTAATTTGCGTTTCCATCAATAATGTATAAGTGCCCCCCTTTATCCACATCTTCACCAGCATTAGTTAATCTGTGTCTTTTAGATTTTTAGCCATTCTGACAGGGGTAAGGTGATATCCCATTGTGATTTTGATATTCATTTTCCTAATGGCTAGTGATGTTAAACAACTTTTTCATGCATTTATTTTTTTATTTTTTTTTTATTTTTTGACAGGCAGAGTGGACAGTGAGAGAGAGAGACAGACAGAAAGGTCTTCCTTTGCTGTTGGTTCACCCTCCAATGGCCGCCGCAGCCAGCGCGTTGCGGCCGGCACACCGCGCTGATCTGAAGGCAGGAGCCAGGTGCTTCTCCTGGTCTCCCATGGGGTGCAGGGCCCAAGCACTTGGGCCATCCTCCACTGCACTCCCTGGCGACAGCAGAGAGCTGGCCTGGAAGAGGGGCAACCGGGACAGAATCCGGAGCCCCGACCGGGACTAGAACCTGGTGTGCTGGCGCCGCAAGGCGGAGGATTAGCCTAGTGAGCCACGGTGCTGGCCTTTTTCATGCATTTATTAGTCATTTGTATTTCTTCTTTTGAGAACTATCTATGGATCTCCTTCAGTCATTTCTCTACTGGATAATTGGTTTTTCTGCTGTGAGTTTTTTAAGAAGCTGATATATTCTGGATATTATTGTCTGTTGGATACATGGCTTGCAAATATAATATTCTGTTGGATGTCTCTTCACTTTATCAATCATATCCTTTACTGTGCAGAGCTTCTGAGTTTGATATAATCCCATTTGTTTAGTTTGGCTTTTGTTGCCTGTGCTTTGGGGGTCTTATCCAAGAAGTTGTTCCCTACATCAATGACAGTTTTCCCCTCACATTTTCTTCCAACCCCATAGTCTCAGGTCTTAAATGTAGGCCATTGATCCATCTTGAATTGATTTTTGCATATGATGAGAGGTATGGATCTAACTTCATTCTTTTACAAATCTACATCCAGTTTTGGCAGCACCATTTGTTGAAGTGATTATACTTACTCCAATGTATGGGCTGAGTACATTTTTCAATAATCAGTTGGCTACTTGTATAGGGATTAATATCTGATCTCTTTGTTTTCTTGTGTTCCATCAGTTTTTATGCCAATACCATGCTGCTCTAATTACTATAGCTTTATGTATGTTTTGAAGTCAGGTATTGTGATATTTCCATCATGAATTTTGTTGCTCAAGACTGTATTGGCTCTTCTGGGTCTTTTTTGATTCCATTTGAATTTTATTATTTATTTTTCTAATTTTGTAAGAATGTTACTGGCATTTGATAGGGATCACATTGAATCTGTAGATTGCTTTCAGCAGCATAGACATTTTAATGATATTGATTCTTCCAATCTATGAGCAAGGAATATCTTTCCACTTTTTGTGTGTCTCTGATGATCTCTTTCATCAGTGTTCTATAATTTTCATTGTAGAGATCTTTCACTTCTTTGGTTGAGTTTATTCCTAAATATTTGATTTTTTGTGTCTATTGTGAATGGCATTTCTTTCTTGATTTACTTTACAGTGAGTTCATCATTTGTCTATAAAAACTACTTTTTGTGTGTTTATTTCATAATTTGAAAGTTTACTGAATTGGCTTATCAGTTCTACAAGCTTTTTGATGGATTGTTTAGGTTTTTCTATGTATAACATCATGTCATTTGCAAACATGGATATTTAGACTTCCTCTTTTCTAATTTTGATGCCCTTATTTTTTTCTCCTCTCTAAATTCTCCTGCTTAAATTTCATTTTATATTGGATAAAAGTGTGAAAATGAGTATCCTTGTCTTAATCCAGATCTGAGGGGAAACGTTGGCAGCTTTCCCCCATTGAATATGATATTGGCTGCTGGTTTGCCATATAGAGACTTTACCATTTTGAGTCATGATTTTTGTACAACTAATTTGTATTTTTCTCATGAAGTTGTGTTGAATATTTTCAAAGCTTTCTCTACTTCTATTTTGATAACCATATGTTTTTTGTATTTCATCCTCTTGTGATTTACAGTGTTTAGTGATTTGCAAATGTTGTGCCACCCTTGTAACTGGGACAAATCTCATTTGATTATTACATATGATCTTTTTGATGTAGTACTGGATTTAATCTCCTAATAATTTTTTGAGAATGCTTGCATCTATGTTCATTGAAGATATATGTCTATAGAAGTTTTTTGTGTTGCTTTCATTTGGTTTTGGTAGCAAAGTGATGCTGGCCTCATAAAAAGACTTTGGAAAAGTTCCATCTTACTAAATATTTTGGAATAGTTTGAAAAGTACTGGAACTAGTTGATTTTATATATTTTGTATAATTTAGTAGTTAAACCATAAGGTCCTGGACTTCTCAATGATGGAAGGTTTTTGATTACTAGTTCAATCTCAGTGCTTCTTGTGGGTCTGTTTAGATTGTAAATGTCTTGTTGATTTAATCTTGATGGCTATTCATTTGTTCAAGACCTTCCAGTTTATTAGCATATAGTTTTTCATGCTAGTTTCTTAGCATCTTTTGTGTTTCAGTGGTGTTGGTTGTAATGTCTCCCTTTTCAGCTCTAACTACATTTATTTGATTTTTTTAATGTTTTTTTTCTTTATTAGTCTGGATAGATGTTTGTCTATTTTTTTCATCTTCTCAATAGTCCAGCTTTTTTCTTTGTTGATCTTTAGTATTGTCCCTTTAGTTTAAGTTTCACTTCTCTCTGCTCTGATTCTTATTATTTCTCACATCCTACTCATGTTGGGTTTAGTTTGTTCCTGTTTTTCTAAGTTTGAGATGCATCATTAGATCTTTTATTTGAGGTATTTCTCTTTCTTAATGGAAGTACTTAATGCTATAAACTTCCCTCTTAACACTGTGTTTGCTGTGCCAAACAGGATTTCATATGTTATGTTTTCATTTTTACTTATTTCAAGAAAAGTTTTATTTCCTTTTTAATTTCTCCAGTTGCCCAGTTTTCATTTAGTTGCATGTTGTTTAATTTCCATGTATTTATGAGGGTTCTATTGTTCTTGTTGATTTCTAATTTTATTCTTTGTGGTCTGAGAAAATACAGGATATGGTTTCAATTGTTTAAAATTTATTGAGACTTGATTTGTGGCCTAATATGTGATCTATTCTAGAAAAATGTTCCATGTGTTAATGAGAAGAATGTGTATTCTGTAGTTCTTGGGTGAACTTTCCTGTAGCTCTGTGTTGATCCATTTGTTTAATATTAGGTTTCAATGCCAATGTATCTTTATTGATTTTCATTGTGGGTGATATGTCCATTGATGAAGGTGGGTGAAGCCACCCACTATTATTGTTTTGGAATCTGTCTCTCTCTTTAAGTCTAATAGTTCTTCCTGTGTATATTTGTATGGTCTTGTGTTGGGTGCATATGTGTCTGATTGTATTTTCTTGCTGAATAGAAATTTTATCAAAATGCAATGTCCTTCTTTGTTTCTTTTTATTTTTTAAAGATTTTATTATTTATTTACTTGACAGAAAGAGTTACAGACAGTGAGAGGGAGAGACAGAGAGAAAGGTCTTCCTTCCGTTGGTTCACTCCCCAAATATCCGCAACAACCAAAGCTGCCCCTATCTGAAGCCAGGAGCCAGGTGCTTCTTCCTGGTCTCCCACGTGGGTGCAGGGGCCCAAGTACTTGGGCCATCCTCCACTGCTTACCCAGGCCACAGCAGAGAGCTGGACTGAAAGAGGAGCAACTGGGACTAGAACCGGCGCCCATATGGGATGCCAGAGGATTAACTTAGTGCACCATGGCCCCTGCCCTTATTTTTAGTTTGTGAAATCTGTTTTATCTGATATGACAATAACTACTTCAGCTCATTTTTGGTTTACATTTGCCTGGTAAACCTTCTTGTAGCCCTTCACTTTCAATCTGTGTGTGTTTTTGTTTGTGAAGTGTAGGCAGCATATAGTGTAGTATTGTAGGCAGTATTTTGTGGGGTACTGTAGATTTTTTAATACCTTTAGACAACCTAAGTCTTTTCCTTGAGAAATTAATCCATTTGCATTCAAGGTAGTATTAACAGATAAGAACTGACACCTCTCATTTTATTGATTGAATACTGATTACATCTTCTCTGTTAGTGAATTTTGTGGTGCCATATGAATTTGTGATTTTTTTCTGGACAAAAATAGCTTTTCTTTTATTTTTTTTGAAAAATAAGTACTTTATACAAATTTAATTTATATATGTTTCATATATACAGCTTTTAGAATTTAGTATCATTTCACCACCTACACTCCCTCCCACCCATGCTCCAACCCTTCCTTCTCCTCTCTCTCAGATTCCCAATTTTAATTTTTACAGTGATCTATTTTCAGTATATGTAATGATTGTATAGGTAACCCTACTCTAAGTTCAACAAATAGTATGAAGAGACAGAAAACAAAACAAAAACAAAACACTGTTCCCCAATGGAAGACAAAGGCTGTAAATAATCATTGATTCTCAAAATGTCTATTTCACTTCAGTACATTACATAAGACCTCAGAAACACAGATAATCAAGGCCAAAATTGGCAACTGGGATTACATCAAGCTGAGAAGCTTCTGCACAGCAAAAGAAACACTCAGCAAAGTGAACGGGCAAGCAACAGAATGGGAGAAAATATTTACCAACTACATGATTGATAATGGGTTAACATCCAGAATCTATAAAGAGCTCAATAAATTCAACAACAACAAAATAAGCAATCTAGTTAAGAAATGGGCAAAGTACTTGAACAGGCATTTTTTAGAGAGGAAATTCAAACAGCCAATAGACACTTGAAAAAAATGCTCAGGATCACTAACCATCAGGGAAATGCAAATCAAAACCACAATGAGGTTTCACATCACTATAGTTAGAATGGCTCTCATACAGAATACAACAAATGACAAATGCTGGTGAGGATGTGGGGAAAAGGTACCCTGGTACTCTATTGGTGGGAATATAAACTGGTACATCTACTTTGGAAGACAGTATGGAGATACCTCAGAAATCTGAATATAGACCTACCAGGTCTATATTCCAACTCCTGGGAATTTACCCAAACCAAAAGAAATGAAAAGGAATGAAAGAGTTATCTGTACCCCAATGTTCATGGCAGCACAATTCACAGTAGCAAAGCTATGTAATCAATTCAGGTTTCTATCAACTTTTGACTGGATAAAGAAATTATGGTATATATACACTATGGAGTACTACTCAGCTGTAAACTAAAATGAAATCCTGTCTTTCCAACAAGATGGATGCAACTGGAAACCATTGCACTTACTGAAATAAGCCATTGGTGTTTATTTGTAATGCAGGATCCCTTTCAGTATTTCTTGTAAGGTTGATCTTGTGGTGGTGAATTCTCTCAGTTTTTGTTTACCTACAAAATGCATTATTTCTCATTGACTTTTAAAGGATTGCTTCACTGAGTATAATAATCTTGGAAAACATCAAATGGAGATTCTTAACTGCTAGGTGACAAAAAGAAATATATGCTTTAAAATAACTAATGTTTCATATATACACAAGAAATGCTTTAGTGAATGAAAGTTGCAGACAATAAGTCACTTCCTAATTTTAAGACACAATAAAGTTTAAAATGAACAGAAACTTTAAAAACTAGATTGCTTATTTATAGTATATTATGTGTATGCCCCTAAAAGTAACATATACTTTGGAATCGGTAAGTCTTCAATAATTACTTGCTTTTTTTAAAATTATTTTTTATTTTATTTTTTTGACAGGCAGAGTGGACAGTGAGAGAGAGAGAGAGAGACAGGGAGAGACAGGTCTTCCTTTGCCGTTGGTTCACCCTCCAATGGCCGCCGCGGCTGGTGTGCTGCGGCCAGAGCACCGCGCTGAACTGATGGCAGGAGCCAGGTATTTATCCTGGTCTCCCATGGGGTGCAGGGCCCTATACTTGGGCCATCCTCCACTGCACTCCCTGGCCACAGCAGAGAGCTGGCCTGGAAGAGGGGCAACCAGGACAGAATCCAGCGCCCCGACCGGGACTAGAACCCGGTGTGTGCTGGCACCGCAAGGCGGAGGATTAGCCTAGTGAGCAGTGGCACCGGCCTACTTGCTATTTTTTTAATCTATTGCTTCATACTGCTTGTGTCCTTCTCTGAATTATCATCATTACAAAATCGCAACTAAACACAGCCTTCTTTCTAATCTTTTACGTTGAATATTTTTGTTGTGTTCATTGCTGTTGAATACCAAAGAACTACTTTCTTGATCAGTGGAGACTTCCTTCCTGGTATATTTTCTCCTATAAAACTTGCAAAACTATGATGCAAAATAAGGAAATTGACCATAGGTCCCACTGGGACCTATCCCCAATATCTTGGGGATATTCCCAAGAACTAGAAGACAAGGTTCTTGGCACATACTAAAGATCCCCTGAGCTTCCTTTTGGCAGAAGGAAGGAACGTATGTTCTATGTACTTTACTGATTCTTCAGAAATTCCAGGGAATAAATTTTAATTTACTTCATACTGCTACTATTTTTTTTAAACTAAAGTGTATTAACCAGTAATTATATAATGCAAGGTAGGTCACTTAACATTTAATCTGATGTTCTTTACTAAAAGTAAGGTCTCCTTTCTGAATTTTTACTTCATCAGTGAAAAAGGATTGATTCCATTTAAATTGCCTCTCTATTGATTTCTAGAAATTATAACTGTATTCTGGACTTCAACACTTTGGATTAAAACAAGGAGAAAAATAAATAACAGAAATAAAATGTAGATTCTAACACATGAATTACCTTTAAATTATTTTAGTATTAAATATTTATTAGCACATTCAACAATAATTCATTAAATGTATTTTCTGGATGACATTTAAATCTTGAAAATTGAACTAGATTATTTGTATTGTATGTGTCCTTTGCTTTTTATTTTAATTGTTGCAATATTGAGACATAACACAATCATTATTTTGGTTTTTGACCTGTATGTAGACAGTTAATATTCCCAGTATTATATAAGTTAAGTAAATGTTACTTAATTTCCTTTCCTTTTCCCACAAACCATGGTGATTTTTTTCATGCTCTTATCATTTCACTGTACTGATGGTCACTATAATCAGAGTGACCATTGTAAACTGTGTGAAAAATTTCTTTGTTTCTCTATTAAACAGAGGTGAAAACATATAATTAGCTAATTTTTTCTGCTTAGTGTTATATTTTTATTTTATCTCCTATGTTAATTTTCCTCTATGGCATCTATTAATTCTATTCTTATGAAGAAGCTTTCCATCTGAATGGTAGTTAAGTACTAATTATTTTCTATTATTGCAAATAAAGGAGCACATATTCAACTTTTAATTCTTTCAATGATTTTCTGTGTTCTTCCCCTGGAAGAACAGAGGCTCATTTAAGCATATATTAAAGTATATACAGATAGGGCCGGCACTGTGGCTCAGCGGGTTAACGCCCCGGTCTGAAGCGCCAGCATCGCATATGGGTGACTGTTCTAGTCCCGATGGCTCCTCTTCCAATCCAGTTCTCTGCTGTGGCTTGGGATGGTAGCAGAAGATGGCCCAAGTCCTTGGGCCCCTGCACCCACGTGGGAGACCCGGAAGAAGCTCCTGGCTCCAGGCTTTGGATCGGTGCAGCTCTGGCCGTTGTGGCCATCTGGAGAGTGAACCATCAGATGGAAGACCACTCTCTCTCTCTCTCTCTCTCTACCTCTCCTCTCTGTGTAACTCTGACTTTTGAAAAAATAAATAAATCTTTAAAGTATATACAGAAGAGTGTGCTGAGTTTACTCACAAAATATTCCAAAAAACTCCTGCTAAAATAGTATTCCATTTATATTTTACTAAGCATTGGCATCTCTGAAGTTTCACAGATTGATGCTATAATTAAAAATTAAAATGATATTTAGAAATTTCAAACTTAGCTAGTTAAATGATACATATGACATTGATATTTGGAGAGTAAAGACGTTTTTCAAGATTCTCATAATTTTATTTTTCATGACTGGCCAATTTTTGTAAAGAAATTCACTATGTGTTAAGAACCAGCATAGGGTTTGCTTTTACACAAGAAATTTAGTAGCACCCAATATTTAACAATCTAATTAAATTAAATGAAGTAAATCCAATGACCCAGAAGAGTGAAATTTATGCTTGATAGAGTTATGAGACCAGGCAACATATCTGTCTATTTTAACTTAAATCTGAATCAGAAGACTGAGCCATTTTCTTAGTAAACAAATACATTTTATATCATAGTGTTTTACTTTTTCTCCTCACACTATAGATATTATGTTTCCCAAAGAGATATTATATGATCATTTGGATAGATTATGGTAGAAAGGTACAAGTTTTTGCCTAGTATGGATATACAACTTTATGATGTGTTTTTTATTTTGTCTCTTAGTTCAAAATGTTCTCTCAAAATGGTCAAGAATAGTGATGTCCTTGCCATTCTAACTTGCCTCTGTAATTAAACAGCTAAATGCTTGAGAAGTTTGAAGTTTTCATTCCAAAGAATGTTCTTTACTCACATTAACAATAACATTGCATGTTGGAACTATGCACTGACCTCTATATGATGTGGTTTTGGAGTTCTCTCGTGAAACTCATAATAAGAATTCTATTTGTCATTAAATTACCATGAAAGTTTTATTGACATAGATTTATTGGATTTCAATCTTCTTTATTGGCATAATACTTGGAAGAAAACTGAGATGAAATTTCCAACTTTGAGTATTCTTTCTCCAAAGCAAATCAGTACCTGAAATTTATTTACAGGTACATTAGCTGAATGTGTGTAATTAGCAGAGTTTTAAAACCTTTCTTTGCTCCTTATTGGCCTCTGTTAACAAAAGTGTATCATACTTCATATTAAATTTACAATTTTACTGCTGTAATTTAATTAAATAGCTATGCGTGTTTGAGGAAAGGTGAATTTAATGCCTAAGGAGATAGTCACTATTTTCTTACATTACCATTCTACGCCCCTCAGCATCTTCCTTACATTTTCTTCATAAACATCAAAAAGGTAAAAACTTCATTTTAGTGATTTAAATAGGTTTAGTCAGTAATGATGATGAATTACACAAATCAAAATTGTCATTCTGTTCACTCATTTGTTTCATGCATCAGTCTATACTAAGGAAGATAATATTTGCTTTTCAATCCTTATCTTTGTATAACAATCTGTTCCACAGAAGAACTACATTTCAGATTTGAGATAAACACAATATTATAATGAAGTCACAGTTTTGCATTTTGATTTTGTAGGACTACGCATTCTTCTTGTTTTTCTTTACCTGCAACCAACTCAATGCAAGGCCATAAAAGATACTGCATAGATAATTGTCAAACATTTGATGAATTAAAGTGTGATTTTTTAAAGAAAAATAATTTTATTTATCTGACAGAGAGGAAAAATAGAGCTTCTATCCGTTAGTTCAATTCACAAATGCTCATAAAGCTGATGTTAGATGGGTCAAAAACAGTAGCTGGGGACTTTAATTTAGGTCTCCTATGTGAGCAGATAAAGCCCAGTCATGTGAGCCATAACCTGCTGTATCTTAGCATTTGCATTAACAGGAAGTAGCAATTAGGAATCAGAACCACACAATGGATCCTCTTACGCTGATATGGGACATGGACACTTTAACCAGCGTCTTAACCACCAGGCTGAATGCCTATTCCTGAGAATGCTTAAAGCCTAATCTGTTCCTGTTAAATATCTACCCATTTACAAACATCTTAAAGGCAGAATTTGTTTACTTATCAGAGTGACTTCATAAAAATTATCAAAAGTTTTGAGAAAACCTAAAAGAAAGTCAAAGCCAAGGAAATATTCATGACAAAGTGCCAATTTTTACTCCTATTTAAAAACATAAAAATCAGTAAGACTAGCCACAAGAACAATAAAAATGTGCAAAATAGCATGAATAGAATATACAAAAGGAAAAATAAATGAGTTTTAAACTTGTAGAGATATAATAGCCTTACTTTTAATAAAAGAAATGTAAAACTAGGAACTAAGTAGTTTTTCACGGATCATGTTGGTAAAGATTTTTAAATTTTGTTGCATGATATATTAACAAGAGAGGAAGAAAAACATCTCTCATTCTTTCTTGATGGCAAGGTTAATTTGACACATCCTCTTTGAAGATCATTTTGGCAATATTAGTCAGAGAGTAGGTATATTTCCAAGAATTTAATTTGCTTTCTAGGTGTTCAAAACTCTGTGAATATGAATATATACTGGAGTATATCTCCTTATATTAATTGAAATTTGGAAATATTTCAGATATCCACTAATACATAAGATTCATTGTGTGTGTGTGTGTGTAATACGATTGGAAAGACACTTTGTAAATTGGCCAGATATTATGGTATATTCATACAGATCACCATCCTACCATAAAACAAATACTGCTCTAGAGGAATGTTTATACAATTATCTCTAAGATACATTGTGAAGTTAAATATCCAAGTCTGAGAACACATAACAACTGTATAAGCTGTCTAAATGTGTGTTAATGTGCTTTCATATGTTTAAGTGAATTTATATCTATGTTTGTATGCAATATTTTTGAAAGCTACAAAAATTTATTTATCTTTTTGAGAGAAACTAAGGATTTGGAGAAATCTTATCAGTATATTATATATAAAATTGGAACAAAAGATATTTCAGTAACATATGTAGGATATAATGGCTGTCTTAGTTTGAATAGTAAACCCAAGATGCAACTAGGAAAGAAAATCCATTATTGCAGTTTGGAAACAAGCAGTCAGAAGAAAATGCACAAGATGACATGCAATCGTGACTTAATTTCTGCTAGACATGGTCATCAGATTCTGTCAGATTCGTTATCTCACATTTGGAAAACCTTAATTTCGATGTCATCAAATACCAACTTGGAAAGATAATTTATATAAAAGACATGTTTTTATTTGCTCTGAAGAGAAGTGATCTGTGTCAAAATCAACAAATACTCAGGAGAAATGTGGTTGCCTGTCTAACAGTGGAACAGCACTAAGCACAGTCCACAGCGGAAGCAATCCGGAGAGGAGGTCCTGCAGGCCGGGCTTGTTAGTGAGTATGAACCTGGGCTATGAGTGAGAATAAGACTCTCCAAAGAAGACCCCGGACCACAGACAGAATGTATAGCTCTTTTGTTGATGAATCTATTACTTTTTAAGATTTTCCAACCTACAAAAGTATCAGAAAATATATTTGAATTGCATGCAAATATTATTTCCTGAGATTTTCATAAGAATCACAATATAATTTTGCTTTAGCATCTGTTATAAATTACAGTCTATATCCAGCCTGCCATGTGTCCCACACACAAAGTGACAGAAGCACATGATGAATGTTTTTGTTCCTTACGTCTGAGACATGTTTGAATGCGCTTCTTCCAACTTGGCTAAGATATTTTTTTTAAATTTCAACATTAACTGCTTTTGATTCATTAGTTTGGCACACTATGATAATAAGTAATATGGAACGTATTCTATACCTTAAGGACTGGCCATAAAATTACAGACAGAGAGTACATTTCTAAAACAGTCCCTCTAGTGGATTTAAGCCAAAGGTAACTCTATTGGTCAAGGATTACTCACAGACAACTGTGCTTAATTTTCTTATTTCACATTACCCTCTTCCAACATCTCAGTTTACTAGCCAGTAATATTTAAATTTTAAAAATACAGTTTCTTTTATTCAACATTTATTTTGTAAAAGTTGTACATAGAAAGGCTCGCTCCTTTAGGAAAACTTGAGGTATCTTCTGGATTTGTAAATTATGATGACTTCTTTTTTCATTCTAATTTTTTTTTGACAGGCAGAGATAGATGGTGAGAGAGACAGAGAGAAAGGTCTTCCTTCCGTTGGTTCACCCCCCAGATGGTCGCCACGGCCGGCGCTGTGCTGATCCGAAGCCAGGAGCCAGGAGCTTCTTCCTGGTCTCCCATGCGGGTGCAGGGCCCAAACACTTGGGTCATCCTGCACTGCACTCCTGGGCCACAGCAGAGAGCTGGACTGGAAGAGGAGCAACAGGGACAGAATCTGGAGCCCCAACCGGGACTTGAACCCGGGGTGTCAGCGCTGCAGGCGGAGGATTAGCCTAGTGAGCCGTGGCGCCAGCCTCATTCTAAATGTTTAAGTTGCTATGTAAGGGATTGCTTTTGTAAGTAGGATAATAAAGAAGCATGAAGCAAACTGTTCACTTCATTCATGTTAATTAGTGTTGCAAATCATAGCATTTTATTATATAGGCTAGAGTGAGCAAACATTTTGCAGATTTTTAAAGCATAAATTACTGGAAACAGAGCAAGTCATTATCTCACATTACAAACTTATAAAACTTTTGTTTGGGAGTTTATCTAATTTTAGGACATAACCTGGCAATTTCTTAATTATGTTAAATATTGAATTACTATGATTCAGCAATTCCACTTTTAGAAATATGCACAAGAATAGCAAAATCATAAATCTACACACACAAAAAACTTGTAAACAAAAATTTATAGCAGCATTATTCCTAATGGCCAAAAGGTAGAAACAGCGCTAATGCCCATGTTAAATGAATGGATAAGCAGAATGTACTATATATGTACAATAAAATAGTACTTGGCTGTAAAACAACGGAATGTAGTACTAATTTATGACACAACATGGATCAATCTTGAAACATTTTCTTAAATGAAAGAGGTGAATGATAGAAGACCCTACAGTATATTATTCCATTCCTATGAGATTCCAGAATAGAGAAATCTACGGAGACAGTACAGTTGCTTAGGTTTAGGGGGTTGCACAGTGTAACAGATAAAAGGCACAGGATTTTTTTTTTTTGAGGCCATGAAAACGCTCTAAAACTGAGTTAAAGTATCTGACTGCACTAAAACCTATTGCATTATATATGGTAAAAGGGGAGATTTGGGGCTGGCGCTGTGGAGCATTGCATTAACCTGCCATCCGCAGCACTGGCATCCCACATAGGAGCCTGTTTGAGTCCTGGCCTCTCCACTATGATTTCTTTTCTTTTTCTTTTTTTTTCTTTTTTTTTTTTATTTGACAGGAGAGTTACAGACAGAGAGGGACGAGTCTTCCTTCCGTTGGTTCATTCCCCAAATGGCCGCTATGACCAGAGCTACTCCGATCCACAGCCAGGAGCCAGAGGCTTCCTCCTGTGCAGGGGCCCAAGCACTTGGGCCATCCATCACTGTCCTCCTGGGCCACAGCAGAAAGCTGGACTGGAAGAGGAGCAACCGGGACTAGAACCCGGCACCCATATGGGATGCCGGCACCGCAGGAGGAGGATTAACCAAGTGAGCCACAGTGCCAGCCCCCCTCCACTAGGATTTCCATATGACTCCTTCTCCTCTAACTTGTGAGCATATTCCACTGGAAAAGAGGAGAAAAAATATATATTCCTAGTAATAGGAAAGAGAAAAAGTACCCATAAACTGTCAATTTTTCCCCAAGGGAAGCAGAAATTGCTTCAGGGGACTAGAAATATGGCCATTCTAATATGTAAGATGGGAGGAGATAGTGGAGATCTTTACTTGGACACTTTTCCACATTAAAAAAGATCAATGATTGGGCCAGCACCGTGGCACATAGGTTAATCCTCTGCCTTTGGTGCCGGCATCTCATGGGCGCTGGTTCTAGTCCTGGCTGCTACTCTTCCAATCCAGCTCTCTGCTATGGCCTGGGAAAGCAGTAGAAAATCGTTCAAGTCCTTGAGTCCCTGCACCTATGTGGGAGACCCGGAAGAAGCTCCAAGCTCCTGACTTCGGATCGGCGCAGCTCTGGCTGTTATGGCCATTTGGGGAGTGTACCAGTGGATGGAAGACCTTTCTCTCTGTCTCTCTCTGTCTGTAACTCTACCTCTCAAATAAATACATAAAATCTTTGAAAAAAAAAAAAAAAACAGATTTGAGTTGGGGGTACCTGGTTTGAGTCCTGGCTACTACTCCTCAGATCCAGCTCCCTGCTAATGCTCACCCTGGAAGGCAATAGGTAATGGCTAAAGTACTTGGATCCCTGTGACCCATGTGGAAACACTGGATGGAATTCTGGACCCCCTGGCTTTCGCCTGGCACAGCCCTGGCTGTTGTGGGTATATGAGGAGTGAGCCAGTAGATAGAAGATTCTCATTCTCACTGTCTCTGTCTCTCCCAGTGTTTCTCTCCCCTTGTCTCTCTACCTTTTGAATAAAATGAAATTTTATTTAGTATATAATAAGGTTTAGTATATATTAAGGTCTGATGTTTGATGAAGGCCCTGTTCTTCATGGACAGCACCTTCTAGCTCTGTGCTCACATGGTGCAAAGAACACTCTGCCTCACACAGAGGAAGGGGAAGGCAGTTACTTCCAGACTCTCATCCTGGCATTGGTTCCATTCATCATAGATCAATCACATCCCCAGAGACCCCATCTAAACACCACCACAATGGGGAAATGGGGATTAAGGTTTTTTGTGTTTTTTTTTTTTTTTTTTTTTTTTTTGACAGGCAGAGTGGAAGTGAGAGAGAGAGACAAAGAGAAAGGTCTTCCTTTGCCGTTGGTTCACCCTCCAATGGCCGCTGCAGCCGGCGCACCGCGCTGATCCGATGGCAGGAGCCAGGTACTTCTCCTGGTCTCCCATGGGGTGCAGGGCCCAAGCACTTGGGCCATCCCCCACTGCACTCCCAGGCCATAGCAGAGAGCTGGCCTGGAAGAGGGGCAACCGGGACAGAATCCGGCGCCCCGACCTGGACTAGAACCCTGTGTGCCGGCGCTGCAAGGCGGAGGATTAGCCTAGTGAGCCACAGCGCCGGCTGGGGATTAAGTTTTAACATGAATGATGTAGGGATGTATTCAGGCCACAGTGTTGACCATTTGCGGGAACATCACAAATTCTTATTAATAACAGACTTTTGACTTTTTTAATTCCTTCCCTTTTTATTGTGGACCAAGTTTTAATGATTTTTTAAAAATTTAGTGTTATGGTTATAGAAGAGCAACTTATGAAAGACACATTTTACAAATGTTGGAGCAATAAGAATGAGTATGTCCTTGATAATCTTTTTACATTTTATTTTACATTTTCACAGATAATTTTTAAATTGCTTATTGATTTATTTGCTTGAAAGGCAGTGAGACAGAGTGAGAGGGAGAGAAAAACAGAGATCTCCCATCTGCAGGTTTCACTTTTCAAATGCCTACAATACAGGGCCAGGCTGAAGTCAGGAGCCCAGGCTGGGTCTGCCATATGAGTAGAGGAGCACAACTGCGTGAGCCGTCACTTGCTCCCCTCCAGGGTGAGCGTTTGCAGAAACCTGGAATCAGGACCAGAGCTGGGGCTAGAACCCAGGCACTCCAACACAGGATGTCAGCACAACAAGTAGCATTAACTGGTAGGCCAACGAGGCACCCCAACAGATAATTTTTTTAAAAACAGCAAAATAACAACAGAGGACAAAGCTGACATTTCATTGTTTTATTTAATTTTCTTTATGAATTCATAACATTAAGTGGATTTATTAATCCAATATTTGTTGAATAAGGACATTCTTTTGTTCATGCCTTCTTGATTTTCTGGACATTAAAACTCTAATTCATGATACCACAGGAGAAATAAGGTTTTAAATGTTTTTTAAGAAGAAAGTATATATAAAAACAAATTTCCTTTGAAATGCATAAATTATGATGAGCACAGTATACTATAAAATTATTCCTTAATGAATCATGTTTATATGAAACACATTTATTCTGATAAGCATCATACTATTTTGTCTTTTTCATAGAATGTTACAAATGACAGGTTTTTTTTTAAGATTTATTTATTTATTTGAAAGTCATAGTTACAGAGAGAGAATAAGAGATAGAGAGAGAGGGGGCTTTCATCCACTCATTCACTTCCCAAATGGCTGCATCAGCCGGGGTTGGGACAGACCAAAGCCAGGAGCCAGGAGCCAGGAGCCAGGAGCCAGGAGCCAGGAGCCAGGAGCTTTATCTGAATCACCCACGTGGGTGGCAGGGGCCCAAGCACTCGGGCCATTCTCCGCAGCTTTTCCCAGGCACATTAGCAGGGACTTGGATGGGAAGGCGTGCAACCAGGATGAACTAGCGCCCATGTAGTTTTCTAGTGTTATAGACAGTGGCTTATCCTGCTGCTCTATAATACCAGCTCTATGACAGGTAATTTTACCTGCTACTTTTAGTTATCTTTTTAGTACATAATTTTAACTAGGAAGGTACTCAAACCATTACTACATTATATGTAGGTACAATTTTTATATTTTTACAGATTTTTATTGGAGAGACAGAGTTACAGAGAGAGGTAGAGAGAGAGAGAGAGAGAGAGAGATCTTCCATACAATGGTTCACTCCCCAGATGGCCACAATGGCCAGAGCTGCGCCAATCTGAAGAGCCAAGAGCCAGGAGCTTCTTCCAGGTCTCCCATATGGGTGCAGGGGCCCAAGGACTTGGGCCATCTTCCACTGCTTTCCCAGGCCATAGCAGAAGCTGGATCGGAAGAGGAGTAGCAGAGACTAGAACTGGTGCCCACATGAAATGCTGGTGCTTCAGGCCAGGGCCTTAACCCACTGCGCCACAATTTTTATTTATTTTTATAAATATTTTATAATTTTAATACATTCCCAAGAGTATAGTAATAGGTTTTTGCTATTTGTTTTTCTTTGATTTTGTTTAATTTTGAGTAATACTATTGATATTTACTTTGCTAGATACATGAAATATTTCGAAAGCTTTGTTAGGAAAAAATTAATATAAATGACTTTGTATAAAAACATTATTAACATAAAGAATAAGTTTTCTGACCTATGATGATTTCTAAGAACACCACAATGTATGATGAAATTTACTTTAGTTATCTCAGAAGGTGAAAAATGTGATTCTGCTCAGGTAGTCCTTCTTAGGCAGTGTTGGACTTGGGCTTCCTATTTTTAATTGATTTTTAGCATATGCCTTCCATTAGCTGTGCAGTTAGAATCCTAAATGCATCATTCTCAGAGTCAGGGAGGAGATGCTGTCTCCTCCTGTCCCTAGGCAGTGTAGTGTCTATAGATGACACCTAGAATTGTTGCAAGCATCCTGCCACCATGGTGGCAAATTAGGTGAGAATCATGCAGAAATGAGCCCAGATTAAACTGCTTCTGAAGACCTCTTCTTTCTAAAATTTTAAAGTTTCATGTGAACTGGTGCAGATCTCTCTGTGGGTGATCTGTGAAGTCCCTGCCTAGCCGATGCAGGGTGTTAGCCTGACTGCTGGCTGGTGGCAGAGCCCCAGGCACATTTCTCCCACTCCTGCCTTCTGTTGCCAATCAGGTAAACTGCTCCTGGGTGTGGCCCTGGCCCATCAGGAAGACTGCCATAGACTACATGACCTTCAAGCTGATTGGAGAAGCATAGCGACACCAATATCAGCTTTATCCTATGGAATTAGTGTTGCACTGCATTAGCTATGCCCTCTCTGCCTGCCCTTTAAAAGCTTATGTTTGACCATTAATAAATGGACATGTTCACCAAAACTTGTCTCCGTTGCTACTCTTCAAAGAACGTCGTAACTGCACCATCCCACAAGTGCGCAGACCTCGCAGGACGAGCCCACATCTCTCATTCCGTAACATATTTTATTGAGTTGTCGGTTATATGCAAGTGAAGACAACATACTCAAAACATATTAAAGTAGTCAAAAAATAAAAGTTCTACCAATATAAATTTTTTTCTTATTTATTTATTTATTTTTGACAGGCAGAATGGACAGTGAGAAAGAGAGACACAGAGAAAGGTCTTCCTTCCGTTGGTTCACCCTCCAATGGCTGCCGTGGCTGGTGCACTGCGGCCGGCGCATCGCGCTGATCCGAAGGCAGGAGCCAGGTACTTATCCTGGTCTCCCATGGGGTGCAGGGCCCAAGTACTTGGGCCATCCTCTACTGCACTCCCTGGCCACAGCAGAGTTGGCCTGGAAGAAGGGCAACCGGGACAGAATCCGGCGCCCCGACCTGGACTAGAACCCGGTGTGCCCACGCCACAAGGTGAAGGATTAGCCTAGTGAGCCGCGGTGCCAGCCCCAATATAAATTTTTGATAATGATAAAAAGAGATAGGAGACATAAGGTCTAATTTACTTTGGTGTGCACAACGTCCTGGGTGCTGAATATGACCCGGAAATAGAGGTTGGTTGCTTGAGAAATACAAGGTCTCACTTCAGAGAGCTATAAGCTAAAGAGGAAACTGGCACCTATTAGTTAATTTCCTAAAAGTGTGTGTGTGTCCCAGCACATGCAAAAGTACAGTCGTTAAAGTGGTTACAGCAGAGGAGTGGTCCACACGTCTCTGAGAGTGTCTGAAGGAACCAGTCATTAGTAAGGTGAAGAAAGCTTGGATGCTTAGCACATGAGCAAACACACAGGGTCATGAAATAGTTGTTACTGAGGAGCTATGCAGCAAAATCTGGAAGTAGGGAAACAATTGCAGGAATGAATTTGTGGAGACAGATCAGGAAAGGGTGATATGCATCTTTCAGAAATGTTCTGGCTTTAAAACTCTAAGCTGGGAAGTCATAGCAGTTCCAGCTGTAACGAAAGTACTGATAGATGCTAAATCAGCAAAACACAAAGTGAGTTCAGTGACAGATCACAGAGCAAATAAATCATGCATGTCTGTGGAGAGACCATTATTTAAATAAAAGGCCCTGAAAATTAAGGGATTATTTATTTAGACTAGATCACTTAGTGATAAGAGATATCAGCAACCCATATCAACACCATTTAAGAGATGGTGTGAATCAGTTAAGGTTCAAGTTTTTGACTTTTTGTTTAAACTTAGAGGAAAGTACATTGTTTGACAGAATAAACAAATATGTGTTCTGTGTTGAAGAGATGGACAGCAAGATAGCAAATCATAAAGTGTAAGAAAACCAATACTCATAGAAGTAGAGCAGAATGGATACACAGTGGGAGATGAGACTAAACTCAGAAAGTGGTAGAAGGCATGGCGAGGTAAAAAGGGCATGTGTAAAACAGTTTTAAAAATAGCTTCCTAGTCATCCAGTTAGAAGAATAAGTGAGGCTTGTGCCCAGTGCATAGCAAAGGTCATTAGCTGTTAGCTATTGTTTTAATTACTTCACACTGGGACTTGCCCATGAACAATACCATATTAAAAATTCAAGAGTTCTTCCATGAGCAGCTCTGCTTTGTGCGGTATTGTCCTGAGTCAATTTCAGCATTCTTTAGTTTGCGGCTCTCTACCTGGCACTGAATTCCTTAATGACTAACTAGAAACTTAAGGGAGTTGTCTGGCTCTAATTCTATACTCACTCCTGAATTCTATCACTATTGTTCTCTGCCTCAAGGCATAGCTGCTTCCACAGTCTTGGCCTGTAGGATACATAACAGACCATACTGGGAGGATATCAAATGTATTTAGTCTGCTCCTCAAATGTGAACTGAAGCTTGGAATTCACAAATTCCATTTTCTTCTGTTAAAAGCTGCCTGGCAAATTTATACGTGTTGAGGTCATTGGATCCCTTTCCTTTCATTTTGCAGGTTAGTAACTTTACCGCCTTCAATAGATTTTATATTCTTTCATAGACATGATTGCATAACCACAGAGGGCTTTGTGAGCAGCAGCTCTATTAAAACCTAGCAAGCATATTTTAGCTCACACTTAAATTCGAGGGCACTGGAAATAATTAGTTTTATTCTTTATGATGATGCAAGTCTCAGTTACTACATGTACTCTGAGTAACACGTACCAACCAAGCAAACAGTTCCAATCTTTAGTACACTTCTCTCAGAAGAGTGATCAAAGCCAAGAATATTACTGACTAGTTCATACCACACCCCAAAACAGCAGTGGTTAATTCTCTTGTGCTTTGAGGGAATGGACTTATAATATTTTATAATAACAATGATTGACATCAACTAACCACAACCCATATGCATAGAGTGAGGTAAGAATAACTGACTATTTTAAAAGCACAGGGCCAATTATCTGAACTTTCCTGTTACCCAGAAATAAATACCTAGAAGTGAAATGTAATACGGTATTATGCTGAATTGAAAAGAAGATTAATATCTATCCCATCTTCTTAAAAAACTCACAAGTCTACACTATCATAATCCTAAGAAATTGTTTCTGTTCTGATCAGTTTTCAATTATATGTAAATCCTTCTTTATCATTTAGTCAAATGTGAGTTGAATGATGGTTTTACTGTACCAGCAGGGAAACAAAAGACTCATCAATGATCCTTGTAGTTGCTTCACTGATAAGTTTCCATTGATAAGGTAAGCAAAATACCTGGCAATAAGTGAATACAATAACAAATAGTTACACTCAGATATGCACACTCACACACACACACACACACATGCCCTTGACAAATCATCAAAAAATAATTCTCAGCACAACCAGAGATTTTTTTTCAGTGTCCTCTAGATAGTATTGCCAGTTATGGATTTCCCTCTGACCGTGTAAGATATATAGTAACAAATTTTCAGAACTTGTTCTTAGCAATCATGTGTCGGATTTGTACTACAAGTCCAGAATCATTTATTTATGTGGGGAAGCGATCTTCTGTGTCTGGGTAATTTTTTAATATGTCAGAAATAGAGTAAAAATTGTATTCTGAATCTGAGCTTATTATCCATCATGTCTACAACTTCAAATTTGTTATTTTTGATGATTACATGAATGATGTCAGTACTATTGAGAATTTAAATAAAATAGCAAATGTTAAGGTGTTTGTAAATTATTAAATAATATGAAAGAGTTTGCATTCTACAACATATTTCTGCAAAAGTTGTTGTAGTGCAGTTTGTGAGTCACAAAGCTATCTGTACATATCTGAAATTGTTCTTATTTTATCTCTCTTTTTAGATAATAGATGAACTGGATGTCAGAGTCCCTGGGGATAATTACTTGCTTGATAATCTGTTTTTTCATTCTTTTTTTTTTTCTTTTGACAGGCAGAGTTAGACAGTGAGAGAGAGAGAGACAGAGAGAAAGGTCTTCCTTTTTCCATTGGTTCACCCACTAAGTGGCCACTCCGGCTGGCTCGCTGCACCAATCCGAAGCCAGGAGCCAGGTGCTTCCTCCTGGTCTCCCATGCAGGTGCAGGGCCCAAGGACCTGGGCCATCCTCCACTGCCCTCCCAGGCCACAGCAGAGAGCTGGACTGGAAGAGGAGCAGCCGGGACAGAACCGGCGCCCCAACCGGGACTAGAACACGGGGTGCCGGCACCACAGGCAGAGGATTAGCCTAGTGAGCCATGGCACCGGCCTCTCATGTATATCTTTATTAAAAATGTATTTATTTGACAGGCAGAGTAATGAGGGAGAGAGAGAGAGAGAGAGAGAGAGAGAATGATAAGGTCCTCATTCTGCTGTTTCACACCCCATCTGGCTGCAGTGGTGGAGGCAGAGCCAGGCAGAAGCCAGAAGCTGGGAACTTCATGCAGGTTTCCCGTGTGAGTGACAGAGCCCCAAGTACTGGAGGCATCTGCTGCTGCTTTTCCATGAGCATTAGCAGGGAGCTGGACTGGAAGCAGACAGCCTAGCTGGGACTTGAACCAGCACTCTGTCACGAGACGGCAGGCATTGCAAGCAGCAGCATGCAATGAGTGAACTACAACTTTGGCCCCATACATTTTATTAAAGAATTGCTTTATTTATTTGAAAGACAGAGTTACAGAGAGAGGCAGAGCCAGAGAGGTCTTCCATTCTGCTGGTTCACTCCCCAAATGATTGCAACAGCAGAGCTGAGCTGAGGTGAAGGAGGAGCCAGGAGTTTCTTCCAGGTCTCCCATGTGGGTGCAGGGACCCAAGCACTTGGGTCATCTTCCACTGCTTTTGTAGGCCATAGCAGAGATCTGAATTGGAAGAAAAGCAGCCGAGACACTAACCAGCAACCTTATGGGATGTCGGCATTGCAAACTGGTGCTTTAACCTGCTGCCCCACAGTGCTGGTCCCCCCATACTTTTTTTTTTTTTAGATTTTTTTTTATTCATTTGAAAAGCAGAGTTACAGAGAGAGAGAAGGAGAGAAAGGGAGAGAGAGACAGAGAGAGATCTTCCATCTGCTGGTTCACTCTCCAAATGATTGCAATGGTTGGTGCTCGGACAGGCCGAAGCCAGGAGCCAGGAGTTTCATTATGATCTCCCAAGTGGGTACAGGGGCCCAATAACTGGTGCCATTTTTGCTGTTTTCCCAGGTGCACTAGAGGGGGACTGGATCAGAAGTGGTACAGCTGGGGCTTGACCCAGCGTCCATATGGGATGCTGGCATCACAGATGGAGGTTTAACCTGCTATGCTACAATGCTGCTCGCCCCATACTTTTTAAGAACTATATTTCTCATAAGCAATTTCAGATTGTTTTGTTATTTTTATTTTTCTCAGGGGGAACTTATCTTGCAAACGTTTATTTTGCCTACTTTCCATTTGAGCATTAGTTTTTGTGTATTTTGGTACTAATTTGTAGATTTAACAAAATTTATTATTAATATAAAGAGAATTTACTTCATAGATACAATTCTAGGAACATAACAATATTTAGAGATTCTAAAAATTCATTCTTTTTCCCTGTTTCTTCACATATGTCTAGGTTCCACAGGTAGTTTCAAGTCTTGTATTTGTAATTTAAATAGCCACATTATCGTACAAAGAACAAAACTATTATTTTAATGAATGAGACAAAAATTGCACTTATGTTAAAGACTTTTATTTAGGAGGTTATGCTTTTTGTCAAATGATTTTTATGATGAGACTCAATTATTCACTCATCCCGTTTTTGAAATTATGCATAAGTAGACTTTGCTATATGGCTATTTTACCTCCAGAGTAGGTAGAGATTGATTGTATCTTGGCTCAAACTTATAAACTGCTTTATCTGAAGGAATATTAGCAAATATGATACAGTGCAGTGCTTTGCATTATTTACACCACTCACTATGACCTCTTGCGGTTACATCATCCACTGAGAATGTGCCTTTCATAGCAGTTAATAAGAATCCCACACGGTACAACAGGTGAACATGGGCAAGCCCACATAGCGTCACTTGAGCTGTTACCAACACTGAGACCTATGAATGACTATATACCTTGTTTTAGTAACTGATCCTGGTACCTTTGTAATATGTGATAATTAGAGAACATCACATAAGCTGATTTTATGAATTGCTGCCTATTCTGAGGGGGCACAATGACTCTAAAAGCATGGATTCACAAGTCAATGAAGAATTGCCTAAATTCTGTGCCTATAAAATAAATATAAATGTGAAGACATGAAGGAGGTAGAGAAGCACGAAGGGGAAAGAGCAAGACACACAGACAGTTGTGGGTATCATGGCGGAGGGAAGGAACCTAAAGGAAAAGCAAATTATTGAAAAACTCTTGGTATCAGATTGGTCTCATGTCTTTAAAGAATATATCTGTCTGACATCCAACTGAATAATGAAATTCTGCAATTCTTATCCAGCTTCCTAAACATTTTGTAAATTCTACTGTCTATGCAACAAATTCTTCATGGGTTTAAGTGTGTCTTTTCATTAGAAATTTTTTAAAAGTAGGTGAGTCGTTTATTTCAGAAGATGTAAAAAAATTATATTATGCAAGAGGATATGGAAATGGAATCAAGAATGTCAAGAAGCAGTAACTGAAAGCTTGAAATGATAATACAAATTAAACATGAAAGAATTTGTAGAAATCTTGGGTAGAATATTATCTTCAAGCATAAATGAGTTGGAGGCCCTGTATAAGTTCCACAAAAATTTCAAGAGAGGTTACATTTGTGCAAATGATTTCAATAAATATTCAACAAACTACTTCTGTTAGAATAATTTCTGTTTTAGGACACTATAAACTCATAATGTGCATCATAAATGTAGTACCAGACTTTTCTAGGAATAAGGAAATATTTTATTAATTCTACTTTTATTTGTATTAACCTACAAGCAACAGGAAACTAGTTTCTTTTTACCAATTTTTTTATGTATACAAGGCATGCAAATTTCAAGTAGTTCATATATACAGGTTTAGGAGCATAGTGATGCTTCCTACATTACCCTCTCCTACCCACGTTCCCACCCTCCCTCCCCTTTCCTTTTAATTTTTACAATGGCATACTTTCAGTTTATTTCATAAACATAAGATTAACCCTCTATTAAGTAAAGAATTCAATAATAAGTAAGAAAAAACAGCAACAGGAATCTCTTTAACAGTTATTGTAAGTGATGTTAGTTTGGATTCTGTCAGAAGTTGAAACCCTGTTGGAATAAACCATGAAAGACGTGTATCGGCGGGGAAAATCTGCCAGGGAAAATGCAATATGGGGCAAAGCAAAGAGAAACCCTTCCTATCATGATGCCCTTCCACCCTTGGTGGAGGATATGAAGAAGGAAAGTTTGAAGAGAAATGCAGTGCAATCCTAAGAAAGTTTTCACAAAACCAGTAGGGAATATGCAAGCCAAGGCCCCGGCTCTGAGTTCCTGCCTTGGTTGAGTTGCTCCTGGGAAGGGCGGCCTGTGAGTGCAGCACACGGTGCCCTTGCTCATTGGTGAGTCTGAGTCCCCACAGTGAGATCTGCGATGTAAGAGCACATACTCATTGCTGCCATAGGTATACACCACTTTCCTGTGAAAATTCATATCAGGGAGGCGAGTGCTGTGCAGGTAGGTTAAGCCCACACCTGCAGTGCCCATATCCCATACAGGCACTGGTTCGAGTGCCAACTGCTCCACTTTCAACCCATCTCCTTGCTAATGGCCTGGGAAAGCAGCAGAAGATGGCCAAAGTGCTTGGGCCCCTGCACCATGTGGGAGACAGAGAAGCCCCTGGCTCCTGGCTTAGGATAGGTCCAGCTCCAGCTGTTGTGGCCAACTGGGGAGTGAACCAGCGGATGAAAGACCTCTCTTTGCCTCTGCCTCTCTCTCTGTAACTCTGCCTCTTAAATAAATAAATCCTTAAAAAAAGATAATTCATATCAGGGTAAAGCCTGTTCTGAATTACTATTTAATATCTGTGCCACATTTTGTAGTATTTTGTTCTATAATTTTTGCCTTATTATCATATTTAGAACTATATATTTTGGGTTTGTGTTGAAGAATATCAGTGTTTTGTCAGAATTCCACACGTGGTTAAATTATCAGCTTCATTCTCTGTTGAATTGTATATTCTCACACTTTAATGGGTTCTCTGAGAGGTGAAGTGATAACTTGAGAAACGCTCCATCTCTACTTGATTTCAGAATGGCTGAATTGTCCATTATACACTTGCTCAGCAAAGAAAATTTTATAACCTAGTTCAAGAAATTTGTATCTTAATTCCCTTTCATTTGGTTTAGATAAAGTAGGCAAGTGTTTTTAAAATCTCACTGCAATAATATTTGGTGACATTAAATTATAAGTCTGATATAGAGCTTGAAACCAAATGTAATCCCTTACAGTAACACCAACATAAATTAACTGTGGTAACTACCAGAGGAATATGGATTTCTTCCATCACCATTTGAAAAATGAACATAAAACAAGTTACCCCACCTGTGGCAGGCAAAACACATACAAACTTCAGAAATATTACATTTTTAAATAAGTGCTAATATTTTACTGAGGGTGTTTGCATTTATCTACCTGAAGGGTATCATTTTCATTTCTAATATAGCCTTTTATTATAATAAATTTATAAGGTTTTTATAAGAATTATGCTTACTTGCAAATAATTCTATTTTATTACATTGGATATTTACACTATCTTTTTCTTTTTTCTTTATCAATTTTTTTAGCAACTAATTTGTTTTATTCATATTTTTCATGATTTGAATTGTGGTTTGGTTTGATAACTTTTACTTATTTTTTGCCATTTCATCAGGTTTTCTCTTTATCATTTATTTTCTTATTATTATCTTAAATTTAATGTTTTCTTCTGTTCTTAGCTTCTTTATATGCAGATTTGAATCCTTAATTTTAGAACATTCATCTCTATACATTTGTATAATGTTAATATTGGTATTTTCATATCATTGATTTATACCAACAGTTTTTTTTTAAAGATTTATTTATTTATTTGAAAGTCAGAGTTACACAGAGAGAGGAGAGGCAGAAAGAGAGAGAGGTCTTCCATCTGATGATTCACTCTCCAGTTGGCCACAACAGCTGGAGCTGCGCCAATCCGAAGCCAGGAGCCAGGAACTTCTTATGGCTCTCCCATGTGGGTGCAGGGGCCCAAGGACCTGGGACATCTTCTACTGCTTTCCCAGGCCACAGCAGAGAGCTGGATTGGAAGTGGAGCAGCCAGGACTTGAACCGGCACCCATATGAGATGCTGGTGCTTCAGGCTAGGGCGTTAACCCACTGTGCCACAGTGCTGGCCCCAATATACCAACAGTTCTTAATGTTCCTGGAAAAATCTCTTTTGGGAGAACTCACTGTATTTATTGAGTTTATTTATTTTTTAAGAATTATTTTATTTATCTTAAAGGCAGAGTTACAGAGAAAGAGTAAAGAGATGGAGAGAAAAGAGATAGAGAAAGAGAGAGAGAGAATCTTCCATCTGCTAGTTCATGCCCCAAACGGCCACAACAGCCTTGGCTGGGCCAGATGGAAGCTAGAAGCCAGGAGCTTCTTCCAGATCTTTCATATGGGTGACAAGGACCCAAGCATTTGGGCCATCCTCTGCTGCTTTCTCAGATGCATATGTAAGGAGCTGGATCAGAAGTGGAGCAGCTGGGGCTCAAACTGGCACCCAAATGGGATATGTATATGGTGGCATCCTAACCTGTTAAGCCACAACTCAGGTCTCATGTAATTTATTGAATTTCAAAGTTCCATAATACTTTAGGGAAATTTTATTAAATACATACTCCATCTTTGAGAGGTAAAATGAACTCTACTGTTTGGATAAGTTATGACATTAATATTATTGAAATTTGTGTATCTGTGTGGGTGCAAACTGTTGAAAGCTTTACTTAATATATGCTAAATTGATCTTCTGTATATAAAGAGAATTGAAAATGAATCTTGATGTGGATGGAAGGGGGGAGGGAGAGGGAAAGCGGAGGGTTGCGGGTGGGAGGGAAGTTATGGGGGGGGAGCCATTGTAATCCATAAGCTATACTTTGGAAACTTATATTCATTAAATAAAAGTTAAAAAAAGGCTTACTAAGGCAAAAAAAATTATTGAAATTTAGATAATAGTTTAAACATTGGGAACCATGTTCAAATGAATGTTTGGATCTCTATAATAACTAAGGTTTAAAGTTTGCAAAACATATTCATGAAGTTCTAAAGAAATTTTGATATAAAATATACTTTATATATCTATATATCACTACTAATATGTCTTTGAAATGTAATTAAAAGTAAGACCTAAGGCCCAGGTGCTTGGGCCCTGCACCCCATGGGAGACCAGGAAAAGCACCTGGCTCCTGGCTCCCGCCATCGGATCAGCGCGGTGTGCCGGCCGCAGCGCGCCGGCCGTGGCGGCCATTGGAGGGTGAACCAACAGCAAAGGAAGACCTTTCTCTCTGTCTCTCTCTCTCACTGTCCACTCTGCCTGTCAAAAAAAAAATTAAAAAAAATAAAAAATAAAAAAAGTAAGACCTAAAAGTATGATAAATATTCAAAATAATTTTAAGGGGTTGACTGTGGGGAGCAAACCGGACTAGACTGAGTTACTGGAATTAAGACTTATTCTATGCATCTGCTCTCCCACAATATGGCGCTGGGAGAGAAGTAAACAGCTTCCGCACAGCTGCCTCCAGTTCAACCAATAAACTGTAGGACTTGCTACTGATTGGAGGAGAGCAGCGTACTCGGTGTGTGGGTAGCAGAGTTGGGATTGGCGGAAGAGAACTATAAAGGAGGAGAGAGACAACATGCACCAGGAACATCTAGGGGGAACACCTGACGAACATCTGAGCAGCCCCCAAGAGAGCCGGCCGGCGGTGTGCCGCTCCCCTGCGGAAGTGGGGAAAGTGGCAGGGGGAACCGCCCTTCCACGGAGGTGGAAGGGACGGCAGCCAACCCGGGAAGAACCAGCAGCAAACCCGGGAAGGGCCGAGCAGACGAAAGAACAGCGCAGGGTCCTGTGTCGTTCCTCCACGAAGACGGGGAGCGACATAATGGTGCCGTGACTCGGATAGGAAACCTAGGACGGATAAGAAACTTAGGAGGGAAGAAACGGGAAGAAGCAGGAAAATACCGGAGAGAGAGACTAGCGAAGAGCCTAGGGGAAAGCCGGACGAGAAAGGTGCCGGAAGAAGCTATTGAAAGCCTAGGCATAGACTTGGATATGGACTGTGGGAAAGAAGTTAGGATTGAAAGCGAAAGTGAAAGCTTTCATAGACTCGGATGCGGACTATGGCGGGGAAGCTAGGAGACTGAAAGCGAAAGTGAAACCTGGAGGAGGCTTGGACTCGGATATGGACTGCGGGGAGTAGCCAGGAGAAATGAGGGAGGAATATTGTTGGAAGAAAACTTAGGGAAACATACCAGGTAGAGAAAAATGTTAGGGAGGATGAAGCCGCGAGTGCAGGCCGAGACGGAGACCTAAGCCATCTTGGAATTCTTCAAGTCAGCCCGGGGAGCAAAAGGCGAAAATCTGGAACCAGAGGCAGAGACGTGGGCCGCCAGGTTGGAATTCGCCAGGTTAGTCCGGGGAACTTGGACTGAATGCCGGTGGTGGCGGAAATGTGAGCTGGGGCTGTGTGACTCGCGGAAGCTGCCACGTGCAGAGAGAGCACGGGGCGTGAATAGATAGGGAACGGGGCTGGCGCGAGGCCCTGGTGCAGACGCGAAGGGCGTGGAGACCGCGGAGCGCGCGAAGCCAAGCCGCGCAAAGCCGCGAAGCCGCGCAGATGAGAGAGGCGGGGGCTGAAGCGGCTCAGAGCCGGAAAGCTGCCGAGAAGCAGCCTCGGGGCGGAGCCTGCCGGCAGGGCGAGGCGCCGGGAAGCTGCAGGGATAAGAGAAATAAAAGTTTAGAAGTAAAGTGAGAGAAATAGGAATGCTGGAAGATAGAAGTAAAATGGGAGAAATAGGAATGCCCGGAGATAGAGAAATAGAGAAATAGAAAGGCCTCCCCTCAACATGGCAATGAGAGAGCTTGGATTCGGTCTGCCTGATTAAGTGAGGCGATGAGCACCTGCGGCGGCTAGCAGCTTATGCGCCGCAGGTCACCGAAGACAGGCACGAATTAACATCAGTAAGGCCTCCCCACAATGCAACAATTAGGAGGCTTGGATTCAGTCTGCCTGATTAAGGCGGTAAGCACCAACAAGCAGCTCGACCAGAGTATGAGCTGCAGGTCACCGAAGATAGGCACGAACCAACACTAATAAGTCTCCCCCACAATACGGCAATGAGAAAGCTTGGATTCGGTCTGCCTGATTAAGGCGGTAAGCGCCAGCAGGCGGCTCGACCAGAGTATGAGCCGCAGGTCACCGAACACAGGCACGCATCAGCGCCTAAAAACCTCCTCACAACATGGCGAAGAGAGGACCCGGATTCGGTTTGCCTGATTGATAGGACTTGTAAGAGCCTGTGGCAACTCTAGCAAGTAGAGCAGAGTGTGTGCCGCGGGACACCGAAGACAGGCGCGTATCAACGCCAAAAATAAAAAGAAAGGGGGATCTGTGGGGAGCAAACCGGACTAGACTGAGTTACTGGAATTAAGACTTATTCTATGCATCTGCTCTCCCACAATATGGCGCTGGGAGAGAAGTAAACAGCTTCCGCACAGCTGCCTCCAGTTCAACCAATAAACTGTAGGACTTGCTACTGATTGGAGGAGAGCAGCGTACTCGGCATGTGGGCAGCCGAGTTGGGATTGGCGGAGGAGGACTATAAAGGAGGAGAGAGACGGCATGCACCGGTAACATCTAAAGGGAACATCTAGCTGAAGGAACACCTGTGCAGCCCCGAGAGAGCCGGCCGGCGGTGTGCCGCTCCCCTGCGGAAGTGGGGAATGTGGCCAGGGGGAACTGCCCTTCCACGGAGGTGGAAGGGATAGTAGCCAACCCGGGAAGAACCAGCAGCAAACCCGGGGAGGGCCGAGCAGACGAAAGAACAGCGCAGGGTCCTGTGTCGTTCCTCCACGAAGAGGGGGAGCGACAGTTGACATTGTAGCATAGTGGGTTATGCCACCTCCTATAATGCCAACATCCATTTAGGGCAATTGGTCAGGTCCCAGCTGCAACACTTCTGATCCAGCTCCCTGATAATAAAACTGAGAAAGCAGTGGAAGATGGCCCAAGTGCTTGGGCCATAGCACCCACCTGGGAGACCTGGATAAAGTTCCTGGTTCCTGACTTTGGCTTGGTCCAGCCCTGGCCATTGCAGCCATTCAGGAAGCGAACCAGCAGTTGGAAGATTCTTTCTCTCTCTCTTTAACTCTGCCATTCATATAAATAAAGAAATCTTTAAAAATAATTTTAAAGGGATGTATTCATCTTTTTTTCTTCAGTTGATGTTTCCTTTCCATTCTCTTCCTTGTGCTCATATGTTTGGTTACTACAGTCCTAAGACTCTTAGTATAGGTGCTGCCAAAGCAAGCATGAAAAATGTTTTCTCATAACATAGTTCAGAACTACAGATGCTTCTGTAAGTCCTCATATATTTCAAAGGACAGCAGTGGAAATGAATTTTCTGTGTTTCTGTAACACAGACAATTCAACGCATATCAAGTTAATAAGGGATAAATAACTTCAAAATCAGATATATTTTTCTCCAAAATTATCAGCTTTATGTTGTTTTGCTGAAATTACAGAAAAAATGGATTGAGAGAGACAAAATTACTTATTTCAGGTAACTTAAAGATCAATAATTAAAGAACTTTTTTTAAAGATTTTGTTTATTTATTTGACAGGTAGAGTTATAGACAGTGAGAGGGAGAGAGACAGAGAGAAAGGTCTTCCTTCCGCTGGTTCACTCCCCAGATGGCTGCTACATCTGGCACTGCACTGATCCGAAGCCAGGAGCCAGGTGTTCTTCCTGATCTCCCATGCGGGTGCAGGGGCCCAAGGACTTGGGCCATCCTCCACTGCCTTTCCAGGCCACAGCAGAGAGCTGGACTGGAAGAGGAGCAGCCAGGACTAAAACCTGGTGCCCATATGGGATGATGGGGCTGCAGGCGGAGGATTAACCTAGTGTGCCACAGCTCCTGTCCCTAAAAATCTTTTAAACCATCTCACCATTGTCATACATAGATTATGTAAGTTTTAAACCAAATGTTGAGCGGTCATTATTATGTGGGATGATATTTAACATTTATTCAGTAAGGTTTCTGATCCATTTATATTCTCCCTCAAATAATGAGCTACATGTTGTTAAACATAATGGCATTCTATTTTGTGTCACTGGCAAGAAGCCCTATTTGACTTCAAACTTACACAAATAGACAGAGCTCCTTTTTATTATTTACTGTAAGAGAATTTGGAAAATATTTTATAAAATTAATGACCATATTTAAACACAATAACTGCATTGATTGTATTCTTAGAATCAAAAGACTATTTTGTAATTAGGAATATTAAGAATTCAAGTTCAAAAGGTCACCTTTCTTTTGCACCATGCGCTTATAATGATTTCCATTAATTTATGTCTTCATGAAAAAGGAAGTATTTGTTCAGAATGTATTATGTTGATGGGAGGCCAGTAAAAGCTTCATATTTCTTTAAGCCTGTCTAACCTTTCATAACAGGATCAAGAGGGAAGCACAAAGGACAAAAAAATGATGCAAAATTAACACTGTATCTTTAGTTAGTGTAGACATCTGCATCAACATTTCATAACCATAAGTTATAACTAATGTTGGTTGAGTACCTACCTTGTGTCAAAGAATTATCACTTTCAATATAATGCGCATAGGAATCCATTGTAGACTGATGTAAACACCAAGTGGCCAGTAAGTTAAGCGAGGATTCGTGGCATGCAGATATATCCAGCTGCAGAACCCAGCGTGTGAACCATGTCACATTTCTCTACTGAGTGTCTTGAGCTTTTGTGCACAGAAAAAATGAGAACTTGCAGAGAAGTCAAGGAAACTTTACCAAGTAGAAAACAGAATCCTAGATTTTTCAGATTAGTAATTTTATTGATCTCTGTCCTTGGGTTTTACCTTTCTAACATTCTGGATAAATAAGCATCTCTCTCTCTTTCTCTCTCCCCACCCCCTTTCATCTGATTGGTTTGTTCTAATTTTCTAATTGGGTCAGATTATCCATCAGTGATCATTATATTAGGTAGTGAATCAAATTACAATCGAAAACCAATAAAGTGAGTGAACATTTGGCACAGTGGTTAAGACATTCCTTGATTCACCCACATTTCATACTGCAGTGCCTTTGTTAAGAGTCCTGACTCTTTTTCAGATTCCAGCTTCCTGCTAACGTGTACCCTGGGAGTAGGCAGATGATGGCTCAGTTAGATGTGTCCAGCCATCCACATGAGTGACACAGATGGAGTTCTTGGCTCCTGGCTTCTGTCTGGTCCATCTCTGGCTGTTAGAAGAATTTGGGAAATGAACCAGTGAATGGAAGACTAGTCTTTGACTTTGTCTCTTTCTCTGACTTCCCAATAAAAAAAAAATAAGTGAATGAATGAATGAATGAATGGATAAATCAATCAGTAAATTTAGAGGAAATTTGAATGGTGAAGTCACACTGAATAATAAAGTTTGCTACTGTCATGAAAATAAGTTAATATGTTTTTAAAAAATGACTTATTGTATACCTATTTGAAAGTCAGAATTACAGAGAGGGAGAGACAGAGAGAGGTTTTCCACCATCTGGTTCACTCCCCAAATTGCTGCAGTGGCAGAAACTGAGCCAGGAAAAAGCCAGGAGCCAGGAGCTTCTCCCTGGTCTCCCATGTGGGTGCTAGGGACCAAGCACTTGATCCATCCTCTGCTGTTTTCCCAGGCATATTAGTAGGGAGCTGGATCAGAAGTGGAGTATCCAGGTCTCAAACTAGTGCCCATGTGGGATGCGGGCATCACAGTCAGAGTCTTTACCAACTACACCAAAATGCTGTCCCCAAAAATGTTATTGTATTTGAGCCTCACAAGGTATTTTATGGTAGAAATAATAATTATGAGTCCTATTTTTTGCCAGTGAAAGAAGGAGAAAGAGAGTTAGGATTTGATCCAGGCCATCTTCTCCTGGAACTTACATTGTTAATGCTAAAATACTGTTCAGAATCAGGAAAATCAACATTACAGCATGATTTAAACTCAAATATTAAAATATATTTTATTGCAATTAATAAACATCTGAAAGGAACCTGGGGTACAGGAGTTGAGGAGACTTGGGGAAGTTTTCACTCTGAACCAACGGCTGTGTTTTAACAGGCAACTCTTGTCTTTTTTTGTGCATTAACTTGCTGGCTTTTATCTCAAGAAGTCTGGAGATGCCCTCCAAGTTTGTCAATACCCAGCTGCATTATAGATTCTGTTTTCCTATGTCTAATTCTCTGACAATCTTCTCTTCCATCCCCAAGGATGGAAGAAGGATGAAGTCAAACATCATTATGGTGTCAAATTGGACTCCAAACTATTGTTGATTCAAACAAAGACAATAAAATAATTAAAGGCGGCACTTGAAAAGACTAAAATATAAACTTACATTAGACTTGATATTTTAGCTTTAACCCAACTCAAGTACAAAGCTTTAGGGTGGTGATATGATACAGCTGTTAAAACAAAACAAAACAAAACAAAACAAAACAAAAAAACTCTTTGCTGGTGTAATTCTATGAAGTAAAAATTTCTAACGCATCAAATTACTTTTTATTAAGCAAGTGATAATTTTACACACAATATGAGCAATGCTAAAAATTAAAATATTCAATTTTTGCAATTCATTTTAAAAAAAATTACATAAATTAATAGAAATCTTTTTTTTTTAGTGGGGGAGGTGTTAGAATACCTGCAATCCCACAACAGAATGCTTAGAAAACATTTTTCCTTATGCTTTTGAACCAGTTTTCTGTTAATGCATACTCTAGGAGGTAATAAGTAAGGGCTAGCTAAAGCGCTTGGGTCCCTGCCACCCGTGTGGGAGACCTGGGTTGATTTTCAGGCTCTGGCTTCAGCTTTGTCCAGCTACAGCTGTTGCAGGCATTTGTGGAGTGAATCAGCAAATGGAAGATTTCTGTCTCCACCTTTACCTCTTGCTGCAGTTCCAGACTAGCGCACTCTCTCCTTCCCTACCTCTGTCACTCTTAAAAATAAGTAAACATTCAAAATAAAAAGCTCTTGTTTAGCTTGCAGTTTTGAAAAGACAACAAAAGGTTTCCTGCTACGGCTTCAAAACAATTGATTATCTAAAGAAGTTATTCTAAATGTTGTTGGAAAGGTAAACAGTGTTCACCCAGGGTCGGGAAACACAGACTCCATGTGGCCCCATATTTGGTCTGGCCCTGCCAAGGCAACCACAGTGGGACTTGAAATTCAATAAATGTATAGCAGGCTAATTTTTAAGTTGATAATTTTGTATGGCCCCCAAATGATGTTATAAATATCCAAATGGCTTTTGGCAGAAAAAAGTGTCCTCACCCTGGTAAAACAATTCCATTTATTAAAGCTTGTTTTCCTTGTTCTTTGATCCCAACCTTCTCATCCCTCTTCCAGAGATCTTAGCTAAATATGTATTCATGAATTTTGGCATTACCCCTAGTATACATCATTTTAACTTTGGCTGATGGTGATATTATTTTTCAGTTGCAACTGAGAGCTCAAATGGAATGAATTTATGTAATATATTCAATTGGGGCTATTTCTGTTGATGCATGCAGAGGAACAGTCAGACCACCCACCCTGACAAATGCCTGAGGCCCACATGCAGCCTGCAAATATCAGTCCTCACCACAGACCACGAGAGAGGGGGAAGCCTGTTTTCTGTTACCTGCTACCCAGGAATGCCCAGGCTGTTTCTACACGAATCCAGCATGCTCAGGGTTGTCCTAATGCTGCTGCAATATCAGAGCTGTCCATCGTCTCTGGCATCCACTTCCGAAGACCAGGAATAAATACTCATATTTCTTTTAGGTCTTAACTGAATACTGTGAGGCTAAAGTGCCCCAACTCATTGAGGTGACAACCAAGATTAAACCAAACAAACCTGGCCCCACTATTACACTTGCTACTGCCCACAGTATTCCCTCTCTCTGATCTCTTCTCTCATATTCAAAATACCCTGCTTTCTCCCATCATCTAATAACCATGTTTCTTTTAGGCTTAGATAATTCTATTTCATTATGTCTTCCTTATTTATTCTATAATATAAAAAAAAAACTTAGAAAAACTGGGGAAGACATTAAACTATGTTTTCATCTAGAGAAAAGTTAAAT